>NC_057863.1:136117026-136427859 GCF_019393635.1 Dromiciops gliroides | reverse complement strand
TATATATATATATATATATATATATATATATATGTATACATACATATCTGTGCATCCTCCCTCTTAGCTAGATTGTAAACTCCTCAAGGGCAAAAAAGTGTGACCATATCTGTGTCTGTCTCTGTCTCTGTCTCCCCAATATTTCTCTCTCTCTCTGTCTCTCTCTCTCTGTGTCTCTGACTCTCATACTTATCATCTATGTACCTAATAACCTCTCTATTATCAAGTATCTATCGGAAATATGGAAGATCACAGAAAAATTTGGTTGCCTAGAGTTCATCAGTATTGGATGGCAGTTGCATGATAGCGTGTTTGTATGGGTTCAGGATAATGGATAATGCTGTTACATTTTCCTGGTCTCCAATGGAGTAGAGTAGGGTTATGTGCTTGCTTCCCTGCTTTTTTAGCATGATTGGTTTTGCAATGATGTCAGATGCCTTTGACAAGGATGAAAATGACATGAAGGTCATTTACTGTACTGATGATAACATTTATGTTGAAAAGGCTATAAGCCAAGACTAAAGAGGAAGGAGAATTGGTGTGTGACTTTTTGTTCACAGATGACTGTACACTCAATGCACTCTGAGGCTTAAAGGCAACAGAATATAGATTTATTTTCTGCTGTTTTTTGCTAATTTTTGCCTGACAATCAAAAGTAAGAAAACAGAGATTCTCAACCAGCCAGAATCACACCATCTATATATGAAACTATTGTTTACAGCAAATGGAGAGATTTTGAATGTTGTGGATAAGTTCACTTACCTTGAAAAGATTCTTTCCAGGTATGTGCGCATAGATGATGAAGTTGGCACACACATTGCCAGAGCCAGCTCAGTGTTTGGGAGGCTCTTTAGAAATGTTTGAGAGAGAAGAAATTTTTGGCTGCCTATCAGAACTGAAGGTTTATAAAGCCACTGTGCTGACCTCATTTTTGTATTTTTGTGAAACCTTGACAGTATACCAATGCCTTGCCATGAAACTTAATCGCTTCCATTTGAATTATATTAGAAGATTCTGAAGATTGCCTGACAAGATAAGGTATTGAAAACTGAGGTATTTTCTCAAGCTAAACTGAGAGCCAATGCCAAAAGTACATTTTCTTAAAAGACTTTTTCAGAGATCTCACACAAAGCAAGAACTCACACAAAAGTCAGAAGCAATGCAAGGACACTCTCAGGGTCTCTCTAGAAAACATTGGAATTGATTGTGAGGCATGGGAGACACTGCCACAGGACTTCCCAGAATGGTGCACCCATATAAAAGAAGTTACTATGCCTTATGAGCAAAATAGAATTGCAGTAGCTCAAAAGACACATGAAATGCACAAATTTATATAAACTGTTTGTGCCGGATGTGTGTTAGAGTCTTCCAAGGTAATAGTGGTCTGATTAGCCATGGCTGGACATGCTATACCTTGACCCCCAACATAGTGATGGCATTTTGGATGTAGATGTAGATGTAGATATAGCTATAGATAGAGATAATATAGATATCTATGGTTTGATATGTGTATAGAAAATAGAGCTAGTGCTAGAGAAGAGATCTAAGAAGAAGGAGAGAGAGACAGAGTCAGAGAGAGAGACAGACAAAGACAGAAAGACAGACAGAGAGAGAAAGAGAGAGAGAGTGAGAAAGCATGTCAGTGGTTTCTCTGGCTCCCTATTGCATATGAAATAAAATTTATTATAATTTGCATAAAATTAAATGGCAACAACAGTCTGATGTTACTTTGTTTTCCCCAACTTTGTGTCACAGGAGGTAGTCTGGAGTAATGACTAGTGAGCTGGATTTGGAAACAGCAAGGTCTGGTTCAAAAAACATCTGGAATACATACTCTTCAATCATATGACTTTGCCAAGTCTCTTAATCTCCAAATTTTCTAGGCAACTCTTAGAGACCATAAATTATAACAGTATTAACCTGCATTGGCATATGAAGTTTTCTCAACAATATATATAGTAATTATATAGTATATAGTATTATAGTAATTAATATATATTATATATATAAAAACAGGTTCTAGTCTTGTGGGACATATAATACCCTTCAATGCAGTCTATGATTCAGCCAAACTGAAACATTCTCTGCCTTCTGAAAATGCACTGAAATTTCCTAATTCTAAGTTTTTCTTCATATTTTGCATATCTATGGAATGAACCCCTTTTCTCTTCACTTGTTATAAGTTTTAATCATACTTCAAAGACAAATACAATAGCCATGATGTGTTACCAGATTCACACCATTTTTAAGGAAATCCTACCTTCAAAGTTCATTAATCTTCTTTTTATACAAAGGTGAAGTAAACCTACCATATATTCTTGTGTTTCCCTTATTCATTAAAAGATACATCTAATAGAACAACTGTAAAACAGAAATTAGGTATCAGTTATGATTTGCACATAAAGGCTACATGAGTGCAATGTATAATGGACTGAGCTAAAGACTTGAAGCCAGGAAAACTTGGGTGGAAATCCTACCTTTCACATGTATTAGTTGTCTGATTGGAAGCATTACTGAACCTTTCTGAATATTAGTTTCCTTTTTTGACCAAAAATGTACTTGATAGCTTCTTAAGTGCATTTCTTCCTTAAATGCATGACCATATATGTTCTTTTTTATTTTAACTTTGGACTTTAATTCACCATAAGTAGCATTGCCCTCTAAGATAGAGGAAACAAATCATTGGTGACTGATAAAAATATTTGTGCCTGCTCCATCCCCAGTGCCAGGATTCAAGTATGTCAAGCACAGTAAACTTAGAGACTAGGCATTAAAATTTTTCAGGTTTCTATTGTATAGGCACAATAGGTTTACTTTCCCTACTTTCTTGCCCATTATTTCTCACTCCTTATTAGCTAATTTAGAAAATAATCTCACTTTGCTGGTTATATAGATAATAGAGCAATCTCCCCTTTGTTTTATATTAACCCTTTATCTCAAATGATATATACATTAAAGTTTGGAGGAGCTCTAGGCCTTCAACAGTAACATGCATGCTCCCTCCATGGTCTGCCTACAGTGAGCATGGATGCTACACACAGAGACTATTCCTTATAGCAATAAAATAGCAATAAAATCTGTTAAAGCTGTCTCCCATCTGAACTTCTCTGCATTGCAGTGGTATACCTTAAGGTGTAAGCTTCAGTTCTATTGGTCTAGTTTAAATAGTTTGGGTTTGTTTTGTCTTTGTTATTGTTGCCTAGACCTATTTTTGTTTAGGGAGTTCCAGGAATAGGAATCCTGTCCATAAATGCAGATTTGACTCTATACTACAATTTAAAACATTATAATTACAAGGGTAGCTGAAAGGTTAAGTAATTTGTCCAGAGGTCATCCAGTTGATATATCAGAGCCTGAACTTGAACCCAGGTCAACTGATTATGAAATGCCTTCTATTACATTGCTCCAATGCTGCTGCTTCTGAATAACAATGCCTCAGCTGATTATTCCAGTGGGTCTATATTGTCACTCTAGGTAAAACAGCATGAAGCATGCAGCTCATCTCTAGTCATGTTGAATGTTCCTGCTATTTCTGTGTTAGCCAAGCAAATAGCCATCATATAGTTCCCTTCATTTTCCCCCTATTGCACAACCATTCATTTAGCTAGCAAAATATGCCTCTTAAAATTAAATTTCCTTGAAATGCCCACAAGCCTAAATTTAGCAGCAAACTGATTTTAAAATTTGCTTTTGGTTTAGAAAATGCCAAAGCACAGCCAGGTTTTCCTATACAGAGGGAAGCTATTTTGTTTATTGTTTTGATTGCTATAAAAGATGGCTTAGTTTGTCTCACTATGACTATTCTTGCTTTCTTAACAACTCCGAGTTTTCAGCATTATTTTTATAACCACAGAAGAGAAAGACATACATTCAAATAAACAGAATGCTTGAAGGAGTTAAAGCTGGCAAGAGGCTCAAGTGGAATTATAAATCAAAGAAGGGAGAAAATAAAAGCAGTTTACCAAGGAAAAGAGGCTGTTGCAAATAACTAAGAAAAAAAATCCCACAATAAAAAGGTTATTTGTAAAAATAAAAAGGATGAGGAATATTTTTAATTGCAAAATACTGATCTCGATGTCAAGCAAATGTGACAACTTTTAAATCGACCAATATTTAAGAGTAGACATTTTTAATTGTATTTCTTTGATTGCTAAATTTAACAAGTATTTCTTAAGTTTTAAATAGAACGAGAATTTGTTTTTTGTTTTTTTTTTTAAGTGAGGCAATTGGGATTAAGTGACTTGCCCAGGGTCACACAGCTAGTAAGTCTTAAGTGTCTGAGGTCGGATTTGAACTCAGGTACTCCTGACTCCAGGGCCAGTGCTCTATCCACTGCGCCACCTAGCTGCCCCGAATTTATGTTTTTTTTTTTAAATGAAAGTACATTACAAAAAGCTATCTGGAGGAAAGATTTATGGTTATGTTCATTAACAGAGAGCAATATATTTACAATGGCTTTTGTGGTTTGAAGTTACAAAAGTTAGAGCAGAAATTTTTAAAGATTAATATCCACAAAGAAATATTCTATCTCTGTATCTTTGTCTCTATCTTTGTTTCTGTCTCTCTGTCTCTGCAATATTTTTCTTTCTCTGTGTTTCTACGTGTTTCTTTTTCTGACCTCTATTCAAGACAAACTTTCAAACACTGTAAAAGACACATAGCCCTAGGGGCATTATGAAATAGAAGGAGCAAAGCTGACAAAGAAAAAGTACTTCAAATTAAGGTCTTGAAATGCAAAACCTTATAATGTGGTAGCCTATTCATCTTCTAAGACCCCAATCATAGGAACAGTTTACACAGTGAAAATAGAGATAAATCTGCAGGTAGCTAAATGTAAATCTAATGAAATTTATTTCAGGGAAGAAATGGGATGGAATGCAGTGTGCTGCTATAAATCTCATTTACCACTTTACAATCATTACAATATGTGATGACACTAAACCCTGGTAACCTAATGCATCCAAACAACTCCCTCTGTATTGTGTGCAATACTTCAGAACACAGTCTTTAACGGCCCAGAGCTCAAAGTGCTAGAATTTTACTATCCCAATTGTCTCCATTTTTCTCAAACAGAAATTAGTTTTAAAGATAATTTTGTATTTAGAACTAACCATATTTATATACATGTGTGCATGCATATCTATAAATTTACATGTATGTATGCATATATATTTTCATTCTTTCTATGTTGTGCTATCAATTTATATTATCTCCCAAGTCTACTGGAATTGTATCAATTTGAAATGACACTGCTCATCAGCATTCTTCATCCTGGATTCAAGGAATATATTCATTTGGAGGTATGGTCAGATCTCAGGTTCTTTTATTCAAATCCAAACTTAGAAGTGATTTAAGAAAATTCATATTTAAATAGGGAAAATTTGGATAGATAATTGTATGTCATAAATTCAGAATTGCCATGTAATATTAAATAATCTAAGAATGAAAAAGAAAAATTAGGATGTAGTTATGTGAAAAATACACTATTACTTTAATGCAAAATGTTGCCATTAAGAAAACAATGGCTCACTCCTAAAGTATTTCTAGGCAATACTACCCATAGATTTGGTTGAAGTCTCCAGTTAAATTCTTCTTCTTCTTCTTCTTCTTCTTCTTCTTCTTCTTCTTCTTCTTCTTCTTCTTCTTCTTCTTCTTCTTCTTCTTCTTCTTCTTCTTCTTCTTCTTCTTCTTCTTCTTCTTCTTCTTCTTCTTCTTCTTCTTCTTCTTCTTCTTCTTCTTCTTTTTTTGGTGGGCCAATGAGGGTTAAGTGACTTGCTTAGGGTCACGGCTACTAAGTGTCAAGTGTCTGAGGCTGCATTTGACCTGAGGTCCTCCTGAATCCAGGGCCAGTGCTTTATTCACTGCGTCACCTAGCGGCTCCCTCTCAATTTAACTTCAATACCTTCCTGTTACCCCTAGGATCGAATGTAAAATTCTCTGACTTTTAAATCCCTCATAAACTTTCTTTTTTCTCCCTTCCCAGTCTGCCTATATGGTACTTCCCTCTGTGATCCGGGTTACCCTGTCCTCCTTGATATTCTTTCCATAGGATATTACATCTCTGGACTCTATGCCTTTTCACTGGCTCTTATTCAGACCCAGAATTCTTTCCTACTTCATTTCTATCTCATGGCTTTTCTGGTTTCCTTCTATTCCAAGGTAAAAATCTCAACTTCTTTCAGAAGCCTTTCCTGATCTCCTTTAATGATAGTGCCTACCTTCTAAGATTATCTTCTACTGTCCTGTATATATCTTATTACCTAATTTGTTTGTGATGAAACTTTTGTTTGTTTGTTTAGCTCATGTATCCAAATAGATCTTATTTCGTTTTATGGTACAAGATGTTGGTCTAAGCCTAATTTTTGTCAGAATGTTTTCCAGTTTTCCAAGCATTTTTTTTCAAATTTAAGATTCTTTACCACAGTAGTTTGTGTTTGCTATATTATTTTTTTCACATATATATTTATATACCCAAATCAGTTATACTTTTTGTTTTATTAGCATAACTTACAATTGTGGATTTCAGTTTTTCTATACTGCTAATATATTTTTTTTGTTGTTCAGGCCATAAATTCAATTCCTAGTATCTTAGGTCATGTGGAGGCATTTAAAAGTTTTATCTTTTGTGTATAATTCTTTTATTTTGAGACATTGTGAAGACTGGAGAAAATGTCTATTCCTCTATCTCACTGACTACATGAACCAGTAGTTATTATGCAATATAGGAAAGTAGGCAGCTTTGTAGCCTTGTATTTCTCCCCATTTTCCTCTATCAAAATCTCATTATTTAATTATATACAAGTGTTTGTACATGTATACTTGTATATATTTTCAAACACATACAGGTATAGATACCTGAAATAAATTGTTTTGCATTCAGTTAATTAGTCATAATATTAATTCCCTTTGAGGGGATTTTTTTATTTAACAAGTGACAAATTATTAAGAAAATACTGTATTTTAATAGCAAAAAGTCATGTATCAGCAAGTAGAGCTCTATGGTAATAATTATATTAATGATAGTTTTAATTTATATTAACATTCTTAGGTGGGGAGTCTGTCATGACATATGGATAATCTCTTACTCTGCCTACTTATAAGGCTGGCTCTGTTGTTCTTTTTCCTTGGTTTTAAAAGAAGACTAATGGGGGCAGCTAGGTGGTGCAGTAGATAGAGCACTGGTCCTGAATTCAGAAGGCACTGAGTTCAAATCAGGCCTTAGACACTTGACACGTATGACCCTGGGCAAGTGACTTAACCCCAATTGCCTCACCAAAAAAAAAAACAAAAAAACAAAAGAGGACCAATTGTCATTGGAGTGTCATTTGGATTTAAGTGGGGTAGAGTTGCATAAAGTTATCATCCTCATTCTTTCTTCCAGAATCATCAAAGTCCAGTGGAAAGACAAAAGTCAAGGTGAATGACAGTGCTCTGAGATACAGTGGATGACATTGGTGATCTTGATGTCTGACTAAGCTCTAAGTGCACCATGGCATCTACTTCTGCTTCAACCATGGTCCATTAGAACAAATTGTACTCATCCTCCTATTCTACCAGAGAAGTCTTCAAATGCTTGGGGTAGACAACCCCTAACTCCTCAATGGATTTAAGGTCCATCATTTACCCTCAATCTGGTTTAGCCTGTCTACCAGAATGGCTTACCATGGTCTGGCTACTATGCATGCTTCTTGGAGCCATGGGTAAGAGTTGAGTGTCCCCTAGACACCAAAGATGAATGAACAGTCCTGAAAAGTGCTTGACAAGCCCTCACACCAGAGGTGCTAATTCTTCATGAACAGTCCAAACACCTTCTATTGAAATAAGCAAACAGAAAACCACCTTCAGTAATTCATAGATATCCAAGGGTTTCTCTGGTGGTAATGCACATCTGTGCCCTGTTTGCACATTGAGGGATTATGAATAAAATACAATTTTCCCCTAAGCTTTCTATGTATAACTACCTATCTGGTTGAAATAATTCATCCCATCTGGTATCATTTTTCATTGCTATTTTGAAAATAAAGTATGGCATTTAGAATTTTATTTAAATTCTAGTTCAAATATCATATTCTAATGTAACTGCATTTGAATATCAGTTACTTTGTTTAGGTACATACATTTGACACTGATCTCTTTATTCACTTAAAATCCTTTTGTCTTTGATTTAACTTCATTATGAATAAGCAACTGGTTACATTTTGTACATTTGTACACTCATGAAACAGACAACTTTGTCTCAGTTCCTCCTACCACACATTTTTCTATTTTGAATAAAGCAGTATATTTAGTACAGTTTTCCTTCTGGGTCAATGATTAGGCTAATTTTTTTCTCCATCTAAATTTAGCTTTTTCAATCTCATTCTCCCCTCCCCCAAATGAGGATACATTTGCCTCTCAATACCAGCATTGTTAAATGTTTCATTTCACTCCAATGCTATATTTATCCCAGGCTTTCTCTATACCTCAAACTTGGAGTAGATTATTTTTAGAACAACAATGAAGGGCTGAAACGTGTTATTTCTAAATTTACCCTTGCAGCATTTTTTCAAGAATAATAGAGCTTACAGCTTCTCCATTATCTAGTTATAGCCATTATTACAATACTGCATTGGTAGCTAAAGTTTTACTTCCTTATAATTGTTCTTGTATAAAATTTCCCAATCAGCAATTTCAAATAATGCAAGCCCCCTTTAAAAAAAAAGTCTGAGTTAACCTAGTTATGTTATGTATCAGTCTTTTGTGAGCAGGTCACTGAGGGCAGGTAATATTGCTACTTGAATAATCCAATCATTTGTAGAAAGCATTCTAGTATTTTGATCTGGTCTCTTGAGAATAAATGCTACTATAAATCTTATTAAATTTGTCATCTCACTTGTATCATTAATATCTTTATTGTCAATTTATAAGTAATATCCATGTATATGCACATACACATATACCTACAGGTATATATATATATATATATATACACACACATATATATATGTATGTATATATATATATATACACACATATATATATGTATATATACACATGTATGTATGTATACAGATATACACGTACACACATCCTCTATATGTATCTACATCTATCTATATCTATCATCTCTATCTATCTATCTATTTAATCTGAAATCACTCGATTTCCTGTTTCTCAATTATTTTCCCCTTGGTCCAGTCTTCAAATAGTTGGAATTATAGGAACAATAACACAATACTTCTGGTTATCTGAAAGAAGTCTTAAAATATGGTAGAGTCAGAATGTAAGAGATAAGGCCTTTTGAGTAAGAGTCAGAAGAAACATATTTCATACCAATTTGACAAGATGGAAGGTGGTAATGCTTAGAAAGTCACTTAAAATTCTGTCTATTTTAAGTCTACAAATTCAATTCTATTAAAACATTAAATGTTCACTTTATGAAAAGCACTATCTGAGATACTTCAAATCAAAAGAAAAAGTTAAAATATACAGAATTGTAAAGGGATAGACTTGAAATCAAGAGACTTGGTTTCAAAACCTGTCTCCAGCATTTAATAGCTAGATAACAATGGGGAAGTAAGATAATTTGTTTAGGCTTCAGTTCCTGCATTTCTAAAATGAAAGGTTGGAACAGATAATACCTATCATTTCTTCTAGCTATAATGTTTTATGATTCCATAAAGTTAAGGAGGGAGAAATTATTTCCATCTGGAGAGGGAAGGAAGGCTGCATTGTATAAGTTATAGGTTAGTTAGGCCTTGAAAAGAAAGAGAGGATTTTCAACAGTTGGAGACAGAAATAATAAAGGAATCTCTTCCAGGAATTCAAGAAAATATGAGCAAAGGCAAGAAGATAGGATGGGGCAAGATAGGAATGATGGATGTTATGACATCTCATTTGGCTGGAAGGTAGAGTAAGATGAAGTGGGCTTCTGTAACATAAGACTGAAAAGGAGATTGTAACGAGAATATAAAGTCTTGAATGCCAGGGTAATATATGTTTCATTTAAAAAAAATAGTATGGGGTCAGCTAGGTGCCACAGTGGATACAGCACTGGCTCTGGAGTCAGGAGGAGCTGAGTTCGAATCTGTCCTCATGCACTTAACACTTACTAGCTATTTGACCCTGGGCAAATCACTTAACCCCAACTGCCTCACCCCCCCAAAAAAAACCCTCAAACAATAGTATGGAGACATGGAAGATTATAAAACAGACATGTGGCATGATGAAACCTATATAATAAGGACACTATACTGGGGTATATATATATATATATATATATATATATATATATATATAAAATTAAATGGACAAGGGATAAATAAGTTGAAAATTACATGTGCAAGAATACTATAAGAATACTATAATCATCCACATATAAGATGAAGACCTAGAATAAGTGTAGTGGAAAAGAGGGGATGTATTTAAGAGATATTATTTATCAAAGGCAAGGTTTGTCCTTATGTTCATGCTTTCAAGTTTAGTGATCTATTTATTATCCCATGATGCCTCTCAAGTAACCAAGGAAATTAATGTGGATTGAGTAACTGACCATCCATAAGAATGGTATAGTGGATAGAGCAGTGGCCCTGGAGTCAGGAGGAGCTGAATTAAAATCTGGCCTCAGACACATGACACTACTAGCTGCATGAACCTGGCCTAGTTGCTTAATCCTAATTGCTTCAAACATCCAAGGGCATTGTTAGCTGTCCTGATATATATCTTGACACTGGACCCAAATGGCTATGAAGGAGAGAGTGAGGTTGATGACATTGCATAACCCCACCTCATTTAAATATATTTCACTGCAAGTCATGACATCATGTTCTGAAGTCATGGTCCTCAGAGAGAATGAAGGACAAACAACAACAACCACAACAACAACAATCCATAAAAGTAAGGTAATGGTGGAGCAAGAACCAGGAGACAGAAGGGAGTAAATATGGCATAAAAAAGATTAAAAAGCAGGCTAAAACCAGAGGTTCATCATAGACATGGAAGACATAGGATCTGATTATAACAAGGGCACTTAATATAATCAAAAGGTTAACATCTTACTATAAGATCATAAGAAAGAAGAGTAAGGTGTAGGTGAACTTAAGAACTCAGGTATACTGCCTCTAATGTGGGTAAAATAATATTAATACATTTTAGAGGTTGATTTTAAGAAACAAATACGATAAGCTATAGCAAACAATTTTGTAATGATAAAATGTTATTTTCCTTTCAGATATTATTATTTTATTTTATTACAATTGAATGTGGAGATACATGGAAATTGGGTTTGGAATTTCACCAGAATTGTCACAAATCCAAACATCTGGTTCATTATGCTATACCACTATAACATTAATACTAGTAATAATATTTATAAATATTAATAGTAACTATTAGTAATAGTTAACAAGTATTAAAAGCAAAAATTACTATTGTCAAAAAATAGCATTCCTGGGGGCAGCTAGGTGGTGCAGTGGATAAAGCACTGCACTGGCCCTGGATTCAGGAGTACCTGAGTTCAAATCCAGCCTCAGACACTTGACATTTACTAGCTGTGTGACCCTGGGCAAGTCACTTACCCATCATTGCCCTGCAAAAAATAAATGAATGAATGAATGAATGAACAAACAAACAAACAAACAAACAAATAAATAAATAACATTCCATTCAGAGAAAGTTTTTTATTGCTACTAAAAAGAGCAGGCATTTATTTTTCAGTACATGATAAAAATGGTATGAAAGGCAAAGAAATAAATTGTGATACAATAAGGAAATTCAGTATTGAATTAAACCACATATATTTAGTAAGTAGAGATTACATGAAAGACACAGAGTTAGACATTAGAGATACAGAGATACAATTCAATTAAAAAAAATATTAATGTCCATTAGCTTCAAGGTACTGTCCTATGTGTGGGGAATACAGACAAAAAGAGCACAGACCTTGCCCTTAAAATTTACATTCTATACAACAAATATAAGTCTCTTCCCTTGGGAAGTTTATACCCTAGTAGGTGAGTTGGAATAGGCATAAATATTATGTTTAAAATGATTAAATAATAAATTATGAAAAAAATTTAATGATTGTTTAGGGAAAGTTTTAAAAAGTGGTCTGAGAGGTTCATTGAGGATGAAATTAGAGAAGGCTTCATAGAGGAAGTAACACTTTAAAGATGAAAAAAGAGTAGAATAGCATAATGAAAGGAGATGAAGGATAATATCCGAGGAGAAATTGTAAAAGAATATCAGATTACAATGAATCTTTTTGTTGTTGTCGAGCATAAAATACAAGAATGGCTGTGCTATTAATTAAAAGGCTGAAGAGGTATACTGGACTTATATGGCAGAGGGACTTGAATGCCAAAGACGACATTTGAACTTTTATTCAGTAGTTTATAGGAAACACATATGAATACACACACACACACACACACACACACACACACAGAGGTACTTCTATAACAACCCTCAATTCCTCTGGCTTAATGAAAATCATATTGTAATTGTAGACATATGAGGCTTGATGTAACTCTTTTAAACATAAAGAGAGGGCAGCTAGGTGGTAAACTGGATAAAGCATTGGCCCTGGATTCAGGAGGACCTGAGTTCAAATCTGTCCTCAGACATTTGACATTTACTAGCTGCGTGACCCTGGGAAAGTCACTTAACCTGCATTGCCCCGAAAAAACAACAGCAACAAAAAAGAAAGATTATATTTAAGCTTTGAAAAGGGATAGAGGGGGCAACTAGGTGTCGCAGTGGATAAAGCACTGGCCCTGGATTCAGGAGGACCTGAGTTCAAATCCAGCCTCAGTCATTTGACACTGGCTGACCTTGGACAAGTCACTTAACCCTCATTGCCCTGCAAAATAAAAGAAAAAAAAGAAAAAAGGAAAAAGAGAAAAGAAAGAAAAGGGATAGAAATGAGAAGAAAAAAAGGGAGGTGGGAAATCATAATAAAATAAATAGGGAGAAAAGAAAATAGAGAATAAATGTTTTAAAAGTAGAATAGTGGGAAATAAGCAATTAACTATTATATGAAAATGAATAAGATGAATTCATGTATGAACTAGAAGAGGGGGTCGCAGACTGGATTAGAAAGCAAAATCCAACAATAATAGATTTATAGGGAATACTTTTAAAATCTAAAGACTCAATAAAGTAAGGAGTTGGAGCAAATTTCACTCTCCATCAGCTGAACAAAAAAAACAGGGGCAGAAATTATGATTTCAGACTAGGCAACAGCAAAAATAGTTTTAATTAAAACATATAAAGAAGGAAACTACAATTTACTTTAAGGTTACATAGATAATGATTTGATTTTGATAGCAAACATATGAATCCAAAGCCTAGCTTCTAAATTCTTTTTTTTTTTTAAGTGAGGCAATTGGGGTTAAGTGACTTGCCCAGGGTCACACAGCTAGTAAGTGTTAAATGTCTGAGGCCGGATTTGAACTCAGGTATTCCTGACTCCAGGGCCGGTGCTCTATCCACTGCTCCATCTAGCTGCCCCTAGCTTCTAAATTCTTAAAGAAAAAAAGCCTAAATAAATTACAAGTAAAAATAGACAATAAAATAATAACTATGGAAGACCTATATTAATTGTTGGTGTAAGGTAAAAGATACCAATTTACCTTTCATGTTTTCTGTGCAATTTCTGAATTTGCATTGTCATGAGTTCTTTCTAAGGATCCCATTTTTCTAATTATCTTAAACTGTGATTTATGACAATTTACTTCTACTAATAAAAGTTTATATATTTTATGAGATCTTCATGCTCAATTTACACATATAATAGCTCAATGTGGATATACAGTGAAGAAAAACATGATGTCTGTGCCTTTAACTCTTATATATTTCTTTATAAGTAGAAGTATATTTCTTAAGAGAAATGAAAATCAACAGAATAGACTTGAATACTATTTAAAAAAGCCTTTATTATCACTATTGAAAGATGACTAAGTCCAAAATCTCAAAGAACAGAAGTTTACTATCACTTATTGACACAAAGTTACAAAATGTTTGTACTGATTGATTATTCATTTTGTCAATGAAAATACTAAAGAAATAGACAATTATAAAAATATATTATTGCAAAATAGACCAGATTGTGTTCCTTCCTGCTGTTGTTCAATTGTTCAATTGTGTCTGAATCTTCATGACCCCATTGATCATAGCATGCCAATACTGTCCATAAAGTTTTCTTGGCAAAGATGATGGAGTAGTTTGTCATTTCTTTCTCGAGTGGATTAAGGCAAGCAGACGTTGAGTGACTTGCTACTTGTCCCCAAATTTTACTGTATAGAAACTTTATCTGAAACTTTGAAAAATCTCTCAGATGAATGAAAAGGAAGAGATTTTAGACTCATTCAGAAAGTGAATTTTAGAAAGTCAACTGAGGAAAATAAGCAATTGCATGATGGAATCAGAGGTGGTTGGCATTCATACCAGATTCTATTTTTATCTCCTTATCTTTTGGTCAGATAAAATTCCAGAAGGTTTCCACCCTAGGTAACATACCACATGCTGGTCAGGCTATCACTGCCTCAGATTGAGATGAAGAGAAACAGAGAAATATCCTTACCTACTGTCTCTTCAGGTTAAAATCAAACAACTATGCAGTGTTTAGGAGGGATAGAAGTCTGAAGACTGGAAACTCTTCTGCATCTAAAGTCTAGCTCTTTTCTGTAGAAGTCAAAGAGTTTATATCAGTTACTTATACTGAGTTTACAGTCTGTGAATTAGGGACTAAAGTTTTATGTAAATTTATTTAGCTATATTACTTGTTTCCCTAGCTAGCAAATGTGAGAGATGTATACAGAATATGATTAACCAATGCATTAATAAAGGGATGGGAAATAATACATAACCGAAATCAGAATTGCATTCAAAATGGGTAATAGATATTGTGCATTTAACAAACTAGGCAAAACATGCAGTATAAGAAGATACCATATATTATTGAAAATATATTGAGTATTATTTAATTTCCTAATCATACTTTCTAGGAGTCAAAAATATAATGACAAGCTTTAATCTTTAGTAAATACTATAGTGGAAAGGGTTGTGTGGATTTTTGACTCTTTCTATGTAAATCTGCAGAAATTTACTTGAATAACAGAAAATGGAAAACTATCCTATTTTTTAATCCATTTTAAATGTTTCCCCAACAATTTAGTGAATTAAAATGAATAATGTGCACCATCAAGCATTTCATTTTTTGAAATAAAACAAAACATGATCTCAATATTATACTATTTACATTTAATTTTAAGTAATATTGACTTTTTGCAAATGAAAATTAAGAAAACAAGATTGTAACAGAACAGTAATGTTTATGATAATTTTTCATCAACGAATTTGCTGGAGGAATAAAAATTCTAAGTTTTTCAAAGAACAGTACAATTCTACAAATTTTCAAGGATCCAATAATAAAATCCTAACTATTATTTAGTTATGACCTATTTTGTCTTTAGCAAACTATATATGATTTTGCTATATAAAATACAACATAAAAAGTTAAAGCAAAAGTGATAAATAGGTAAACTTGATTTCAATTTATGAGACATTAAATTAAATTCTTTGAGTGCAAAATATATTTTCATCTCTATAATTCGGGGGGGGGGGGAAGTCTAGTCTGCCATCTTTTGCTCTCATACATGACCCAGAAGGACTCTATCCTTCTTATGAACTATTTTCACATATGTATGAACTTTGACTATTCTTACCACATAGTTCACTGAAGCAATATTTACAAACTAGTACCTGTCAGAGACCCTTTTCTGCCTCAAATCATATAATTTAGAATTAAAAGGAACCTTTGAGATCTACTTAATTCCATTTTATTTAATTAAGGTGGGTGTGTGATTCTTTCTTTGTAACAAATAAAAACAATTATGTGAAACTACATGAAACGAAGGTGGTATCTGTCAATGCCTGAAACATCTCACATGTATAGTCACCTCACAGTCCAAATGGAAAAAAAAGGTTGGGAATTTCCTCACCTTTCCTCTCAGGCCAACTTTACATAGCATTTAACTCACTTCTACTGTTCTTTTCATTTATATTGTCAATACTATTTTGCATGTTATCTTCTTCCAGTACCCTCATTTTATGGATTAGGCAACCTAGGTTACATGGGATAGTCAATTTCTGCCTCTTCTAGTTACTCCCTATGGAATCTTGAGCAAGGCATTTACACTCTCTGGGTCTCAGTCCCCCTTCTTTTGTTGAATTAAATTTCCTTTTGTAAAAGCTACTTGATATTAAGTGGTTAGATAGAAAGGAGACACTAATTACTGGCTCCCAAAGATGGGAGTGTGGGGAGATAGGGATTAGAGCTGATTGAATTAGAGAAGAAACGCCCCTAAAACACCCAACATATCCCTAGAACCCTGAGGAGATATAGCAGATTGGTTCTGGGATAGTGGGCCACAGCATAGTCATTGCAATAGGTTCATAAAGCTATATCCAGAAGTGACTCCAGAGGTCATCTTTTCCAACTCTCATTTTATAGATGATGAAAAAGAGGCCCAAGGAATTTAAGTAACTTGCTCAAAGTCACTTACATAGAAAACATCAGATGTGGGATATGAACCTTTATCCTTGAACTCCAAGAGATTTTTGCAATACCTGTAGATACTGTAATGTTGGCAAATATATTGTCATTTTTTCCAATGTTCAAATAAAAATCTAGATGTTGCTATTGAGCAGAAAAGACTGCATGTTAGCACTAGGTGAAGAGTATCATTTCACAACCTAACATGTTGTCACAGTGACCATATAACCCAATTATTGCCCCTAAACAGAATTAATTTCCCCAATTATTTAAACCATGAGATATTGAGTGAAAGTGTTCTGTGGAAAAATTATTTCCAAGGACTAACTCATATGAAGTGGCATATGAGAATCTTAGTCATAATGAGACAGTGTAATAAATACTTTGCTTACATCTGGGACTCAGGGTTGGAGAAGTATAAAAGGTCTTTATTTACATTCTCATGAGAATGGGCCTTTGACTTTGCTTATATTTGACAGGTTCTGTCTGAACTATTTCTCTCTTTTCTAAGTTGTTTCTATTTTCTCAGGTGATAACCTATTTTTCTCAGTGAACTTATAATGGGCAGTGAATATGTAAATTTGATACAATTTTCTTATGTAGTTAATGGTTAACTTTCATAATTATTAGGTCATACAAGAAATAAAAAATGATCAAGTATTAAACCACTAACCTCAGAATTATCTACTTTAAGATTCATTATACAGTAAATACATTTTAATAACTTATTTTTTTCTTATTCTTAGCTTAACAAATATTAAATAGAATGAATATTTTTCATACAAGGTGTAGAACAGAGAGGATTATATTTGAAACTGCAGTTCGCTATTATATACATCTTGCTTTTCATTTTGAGCATATAACAAAAGCCAAGTGTCAGACAAATACATTTTCAAAGAACTCTATGCCCTTGGACCTTCATATCAGAATGATTCACCAAGCCACTGACAACAAATTTCTTTTATTCCTTAAAAGAGAGACTTAAATGTGGTTTTACAAAAGAATCTGGATGTCCCCTAATGCATATAGTAGTAGGTTTTCATGATCTATTTTTTCATAATGGGGGAATTAAGGCCTAAAATAAAATACATAGGAACAGGAATATAGAGAAGCAAACACATTGGTATAGGGCTAGGCAAGAAGAAGAATTCAGCTCTTTGTATCATTTAATTACCTTCAATCTAATCCAGTAAACTTTTTTGTTATATTGAAAGTACCACAGGGGAGTGCGGGGTGGGGGTTGGGGAGGGTGGATAGGTGGTTTGGGGGTCCTTAGGTATTCCTCTTTAAAGAATTACACCCTCTCGAACACAATCCCCTTAGAAAGTGACCAAGGAGAGATAGTTCAGAGATATAATTGTCTGAAATATCTTTCTCCTTGACCTGGAAGGAGGTCAAAACCTTTGTAGAGGATGGATGGTGTGAGGACAAGATGGGGTGACAACCTGAATATGGAAAGTTTCCTTTAGTGGTAGGGAAAGCTTGAATGGGGTGGTGGTCCTGACTTCTGGAGTTATCTCTGTTCCTTGGTGCCTATCAGGCAGCAGTCATACCTAATAGGCTTAGCTCCCTTACTTCTTAAGGCATGTCAGTCCTTTAGCTAGTAGACCAGTTTATACTTTACTAGTCCTAACTCCCATGTCAAAAGGAACTGTGCAAGGTGCTGGAGATTAACAATTTAAATTTTAAAAAAAAGCACACCGTCTCTCCTCCCAAAGAATTTACATGGTACTGAAGGATCTATATTATTAATTTAAAGGCTTTGGGTAGAGATCATTCTGTGTTTCTGTGAGAAACAAAAGCATTCAAAAATTTCTGAGACTCAGTGTTGAAAAAAAGAATCAAAGGTCTTCATTTACACTCTTGTGAGAATGGGGCCCTTCCCTAGTGGAATGGAGTAAAAATGGCAGTTCTTGAGCCCCTTTTATTCTGTGACTGGCTCCTCCCTTCTTCCTTAGCCACAATCTGAGTGCCAAAGACCTGTGCCAAGAACTAGTCAACAGGAATGAAACAGTCAGTGGAGGAGATGTCATAGGGACAGCCCTCTAAAATCCTCCCCCATGTGACCAGTCTTGTGTATCCCTTATCATGTGATTCTGTTTGCTGGGGAAGGGGAGAGGCAGACTTTTTCCCAAGCTAAGAGAGGAGCCCAACCCCAATCTGTGGACATTAGCATCTCATGCACCTGCCTCTGTTCCCAGACAAGCCTGACTCTACCTCCCAGATATTCCCAGACAGTTTCAATTAACTTTGGGGGAGGGGGACACACATTTCCCACACTTTCCTTTTACCCAACTTTTAGCAGCAAATGTTCTCTAGATAGATAGTTACGTGCTACTAAAAGGTGTAGCCAAAACGCAATGTACAAATCAAATATATTCCAGAAAATTTTATTGAAGAATACAATAGCTATTGAGGTCTCAAATGGATAGTGAATACAAAGAGAAAGAATAAATTATGTCATGTATTCCTTGGATGATTCCAGGTTAAAAAAAATGTACTGCTCTGGGCTTGTTAAATTCCAGGTATTATACTATCTTTTGAAATTCAAAGTATCAGCATTTCTGAGTATCTGAGGAGATGTTTTCAAGCAGCAATTCAATCTGACGATTTATGCTTATTTAGAAGGAAATATTTAGAGCATCATTTCTGATGCTACTTACCAGTAAATACGTTATTATCATCCTTGAAGGAATAGAAGTGCCAATTCCTTAGGATACACATGGCTAAACTTTGCACAATCATTTAAAAAAAACTAATGATTTGTCATTTGAGTAACTTAGCCTTCACACATAGCAAGGACTCTTCGTAGTTAGTGATGAAGGTGGCTGCTAACTGGAGTGGGAAGGCCTATAATGAGCTCCTTTAAAAAATAATTGGCTTGAAGTTAGCACAACTCGGGAGACAATTGTTACCTTAAAGTAGGCAGATTGCCCAATCACAGTGGTAATAACACTGACAAAAGCTAACAAAAGAAAAGAAAAAAATAAAAACAACCCCTGCAACGAACAAGCAAACACAACCACAAGGTTTTAGGGGTCACAGCTACAAAAAGAAGTCAAATTATTTTGAAATGATTTTATATGTAACCAGATTTTGTTAATAATATGCTGTTTTCATAACATCATGGTTAAATGTTTGAAAATTATTTTTTCTAGCAAATCTATGCTAATTTAACCTGAAACACAGTTAACAATTACATATTGTATTATTTTATTTGTGAAAAGCATCCCTCATCAGTGTTCAAAAATAGTTAACAAGTATGCTTAAGTTCTTATTACCCTGCTATCAGTTTTCCACTGTAGAGATTTCTTGATGGAAGAATTCTACAGCCATCACTGGTAGCACCTAGATCCTCTTAGAACTCCAAATATGAAACTATAAAATTGATATTGAGTGTTGTCACATCTTATAACTTTTTAGACCTTAAGGAGATCATTAACAATTTCTTAGTAATTCTTCTGCCATACATTTTCTCAAAAAGCTTTTGGTCAAGTTTTTTGGTGACCTTTAAAAATTATTTAAATGGGGGCAGCTAGGTGTTGCAGTGGATAGAGCACTGACCCTGGATTCAGGAGGACCTGAGTTCAAATCTGGTCTCAGATACTCGACACTTAACTAGCCATGTGACCTTGGGCAAGTCACTTAACCCCAATTGCCTCACCAAAAAAAAAATATTTAAATGCAACTATTAAACTTCATTCATTCTTTCCTGTATTTGAGGTACCACAAATGCATCCTTTTTTTTTAGCCTCACTGATTCTTGGAACTTTATTTTTCAGATGAAGAAAGTCTGAACCATTTTTATCTACCACCTTGAATTTTTTTTTCATTACAATTGTTTCATGTAAAGCAGTAGTAAGGAAAAAAATCAGAATAAGTCAGTGGTTGACTTACAATATTTCTATTTCTTAGAATCAGGTATTTCCTTCAAGGAAGTAATTTTTAATATTTTTCTTTTCCTTTCTGCTTTGATATTCACAATGTCATTTATTTGTTTTAACTAGGTAAAGAGGACATTCTTTGCCTCATTTCTTATCTAGCTTTAATCACTGAATGGACATTGCCTACCTCAGGCAAACTGTGACCTGTGAAAGGCCTTAGCTTAAAAGGTCAAGGTCTCTCACTACATCCAGGGCCATCTCCAGTATTCCTGAGGAATATCATTCCACTAGACCCACATGGTTCTGGAGGAGAAAGTGAGGCTGCCCAGCCCTTCCTCACTTAAATGTAATTCATTGCAAGTCATGACATCACCTCCCCATGTCATGGTCCTCTTCAAGAACAACCAACATTCAGTGAATAACAGCTTTCCCAATGGTGACCCAACTAGCCTGCTCCAGTTGAGCAAAGCAATTCCTTACTTTTGTTTTGACCCTTTTCTTCCTCCTCCCCACTTTTTTCTTCCCCTCCCCTTTTTTGTTTCTTTTCCTCTTTCCATAAGAGGAATCATACCTGTTAAGTGCTGGATTTCTTCTCAGGCCATTCTTTAAATCCAAATAACTTTGGCTGTCATTAATTGGCCAACAATAGGTCCCAGCTCAGGAGTCATTTGATTATCATTTGGCCTCTTGAAGACTCAGATTGGGTATAAATAGCGATTGTTTCTCTTTTGGCCAGAAAACTATTAGAGTTTCTTCTGCCCCCAATTATCTATCTATTCATCTATCTATCCATCTATCTATCTATCTATCTATCTATCTATCTATCTATCTATCTATCTATCTATCTATTTGTTTATCTATTCATTCATCTATTTATTTATTTTTTGTTTGTTCATCTATTTATTCATTCAATCATTTATTTATTATCTATCTATCATCTATCATCTATCTATTTATTTTTGACTAGATAAAAGAGTCCTTTCTTTGCCTCATTTCTCATTTAGCCTTATTCACCGAATGGGCATTGCCTTAGGTAAATTGAGACTTGTGAAAGGCCTTAGCTTAAAAGGGCAAGATCTCCCATTGCATTTGGGCCATCTGCAGTGGTCCTGATGTATATGTTACCACTGTACCCAGATGGTTTTGGAGGACAGAGTGAAGCTGGTGACATTGCACAGCCCTTCCTCACTTAAATCCAATTCATTGAAAGTCCTGATGTCACCTCCCCAACGTCATGGTCCTCTTCAAGAACAAAAGAAGAACAAGAATAGTATTTGTAGCGCCTATTTATAATATTACCTAAAGTGATCACTGTCAGATATCTACTAATATGAAAAGAATGATTTTCATAATGAATGATTCTTAAAATAACCATCATGTTTTGACCAGATCTTATTTTTTTTTCTTGCATGATATGCTACATTTTTTATCAAGAATTAAAAAACCTTTGTTTATTTTGGGCAAATTAAGATCACAGTGATGATTGAGCTGTTTTTCTTATTAATGATGATTTTAGGAAGAAAAGAAAATTTCAAATGGGGATCACCACCTTGAGAGTCTCACTTTGTCATACTATTTCTCATTGTTTACAATATGAAACATGAGGTTCATCTTAACTATTCAACTTCCAATCTTATGATGGTTATGGCAATGGTAGCTTTTCACTATGCAAATCTATGGAATGGTGTTTTTCATCTTTCTGAATCTTAGTAATCTCCAAAAGCCTGTGATCAAATCAATGTATCCAACCAGTAAATAGACTAATCAAAACTATGTAGCACAAGTGGGGACTGTAAGCCTTTTCTGATTTCCTTTTTTTTTTAACTGACAAAATATTTTATATATTTTCTAATCCAAATTAGTTTAAACTAAAAATTGAAGGGGAGAAAAAAAGATTATGTATATCCCTCATGCTAGAAATTAGAGAGTAGCTATAATGAAGGAACAATAATGGCAGTTGAGACACCCCAAATTTGATGGGAGATAAAATCCTAGACAGGGTCCAGTACTATAAGTTATGATTTATAATGTCTATGTACCACTGACCAAAGTTTGGTATTAATCAGGAAGAACTAGATGTTTTAATGCAAAAGGCAAATTTTACCTCATAGCTATCAGTGAGAATTGGTGGGATCAAAAATATGACTAGTGTGGGGACCAATTTTTAATTGGGAAGTGTTAGCTAAGTGGCTCGCCACAATATTGGGGCTAGGAAGGAGACAGATAGCTTCCCTCAAAATGGAGCAGTATTTATTTAACAAGAACGAACTTAAAAAAAAAAAAACACATACTGTATCAGTAGGATTAAGGGAAAGGAAATAAAATGAGGAAAGGGAAATTATACAACCTGAACAACACCCCTGCCCAGAAATCATCTGAGAGCACACAGCAGCATCCTGTCACCTTCCAGTTTCAAGCTAGAATGGTCAACAAACCTCCCCTCTTCCCAGGAGACCCCAGGCTGACCACACACAGCCCCCAGCCAATTGACTGGCTGCTCTGACAGTCACATGACTGCCCTCACTGGGTTTCCAATCATTATAATTTTGTGAGGCCCATGTAGGCATCAGTGAGTGGTGATGATGTGAGGTGCCAGTGCCATGGTGACGGCTACAACCATTGGGTGGAGCACTGTGCCATTTGCCGAGCCCCAGAGGCCAGTGCATACGCTGAGGTTTTTTTTTTAAATTCTAGACAAAAGATGGAGTCATAAAGACCGCAAATAACAATTAATTCTTTACAATAGGAAGGGATAGGTAAAAGGATACACACACACATATATATATATATACACATGTGTGTGTTCATGCATGTGTATATATGTACATATACATGGATATATGGATATATACCCAAACGCATATATGTGAACATGCAGGTATAGCTGACATATATGTACATGTTTATATACACATATATTGTAAAATATAGTTATATTTTTATAATTATAAAACTATATTGACATGAGGAAATCCAAGAACCTGAGGAAGGAGAATGAAAAAAGTTCAATGGATATGGAAACAGGAATAATTTTTGAAAGAAGTATATACTACTATGATGATTCAAAATATGAGAGACATACTTTCTGGGTAATTTAATAATTTTAATAATATGGCTGGCAGGTTATTAATAACATGAAATCTATGGCAGTTTCTCTCACACCAAAGACCCCTTCCTCATGATTTTGTATACCCTTCAAGCTGTAGAAGGTCCATCACACAACAATCAGATCTTATTGGTTAACATCATTTAAATCTACTTGGTTGACATGTTTGGAGGTAGGTGATATTAAAATGAAGTCCAGGGATGACATCAGAAAAAGAAATGTAAGACCATCCCTCCACTAAAACTGATTAGAGCAAAATCCTTTTCATCTAGGTGTGGTTTAATCTCATCAGTAAAGACTTTGGGCTATCTAGACAAAAGGATATGTCTCTACCTAAGACCCATTTTGTGAATTTAAAACTGGTTTGACCCAGATTAATCTTACATTCAAGGAATTAGACCTTGAGTGAATGGAGAAGAAAGGACTAAGAAAGAAGGGGAGATCACTAGGTCCCCTAAGATATCAATTATTTATAATTATTTTTTACACTATAGACCACCTAGACAGAAAGAAAATATATGAGTTTATGAAATAGATAACAAATTGGTAAAGAAGTAAAAGAGTTGTGATGATAGGTTTCAATTATCTAGATGTGCTGGAATTCTCTGCCAGAAGCAGAGCGGTAAAAAAAACCTTTTTATTTGTCATTCTAATAATTCTACTAATAAGTTCCCAAGAGAAAAAAGTACCTTAAGAGGAACAGGTACTGTCTGACTATACTACTTTTCTTTTCTTTGCTTTGCTTTTCTTTTCTCTTCCCTTTTCTTTACAATATTATTTAACTAGTAGAGACTGGGAAAGCTATAGATATAGTTTACCTAGATGTCAGCAAAGTTTGTTTTGTTCGTTGTTGTTGTTGTTGTTGTTGTTGTTGTTGTTTTAAAATATAAACTATCTTGAACAACTCTGGCAGAAAAAGATAAAAGAATAATATGATTTTAAACATTTACATGGTTGGGAGGCTGGCCTCCATGATTAGTTGTCCATGGTCCAATGTCAACATGGAAACAGGTCTCCACTGAAGTATTCAAGGATGTGCACTTGGCCCTGAATTATTTAACATCTTTATTAATGTCTTTGTTAAAGATGGAGTTCTCATTATATTTACAGATGATATAAAACTGAGAGGGATAGATAAAACTATAGATGACAGGATAAGGGATCAAAAGATCTTGATAGTCTAGAGTTTAGTATTGTTTGAGATGAAATTCAATAAGAATATTAAAGTACAAGATGGGGTTCACGTGTGTAGCAGCAACAGTTTGAAAAAAACAAAACTGGGTGTTTCAGTGAAGCAAGAGGAAGAAGTTGCAAAGAAGCAAACTTAGGAAAAACTTCTCAAATGTTAGATCTGCTGACAAGTAAAATGAGTTATCAAGAGAGATGGTCAAGGTAAGTCTATAGGTATCTGCTTGTTGCATTTATTACAGTATGGAATAATTTATTTTTGTGTGGGGGGTGGTATAGATTCTAGATTCTTAAACTGTGAGTCGTGACCCCACATGGGGTCACATATGAGTATGGGAGTCATGAAAAATTTGGCAACAGTAAAAGGTTATGTATACCTGTTTTATATATCTATGTACCTAGCATTGTGTAAAAATTTCTTGGGCAAAAAGGGGTCATGAGTGGGAAAAGGTTAAAAAGCCTTGCTATTGAAGACCTCTAGTATTCTCTGTGATTCTTTTATACTTAAATAAAGAAATATAGTTCATTGTTGAGATAAAAGAGTTAGCTAACCATATAGTTTGGAGAATTGAGGAGAGATAATAGGTTTTAATTTTGAGTTTGGGAGTCTTATATGATATGTTGAAAATATTAATCAAGCTTTGGAACATATTCACAATTTTCACTTGTTTCAGTTTTAGGTGATTGATATATGAGGTGGGGAAACCTATCATGGTTAATTTTATCAGAATGACACCAATAATGCTATAGGTTACTTTCAGTAATGTTGAGAGGTTAATAATGCAACTATGGGACTCAGATAACAGTATAAAACTGGGTATGGCTGAAAAGCATAAAGCTAAAAAGTATAAGGACATTGGAGTGATCTTCAAAGATCTGATCATTGAATGTATAAGAAAAAACAATGTTGAGGACAGAGATTTTTGGATCAGGCAATAGTTAGGAGGTGGGTTATGAATAATAATATAAGAAATGAGATAGGCAAGGAGTCCTTAGGTAAGTAGGAGGAGAACCAGAAAAGTGACTATGAAGCTGAAGGGAGAGACAGCTTTAAGAAGGGATGGTCAGGGGCAGCTAGGTGGCGCAGTGGATAGAGCACCGGCCCTGGATTCAGGAGTACCTGAGTTCAAATGCGGCCTGAGACACTTAACACTTACTAGCTGTGTGACCCTGGGCAAGTCACTTAACCCCAATTGCCTCACTAAAAAAAAAAAAAAAAAAAAAAAAAAGGGATGGTCATCATTACCAGAAGCTGGAAATCTTGTAAGGAGGATAAAGGCTAAGAAAAGTCTAAGAAATAAAGCAATGTAGAAATTATTAATGGCACTTTCAACAATAGGTTTTTACCCATCAATCTTAATAGTATTTTATTTTTTCCAGTTACATGTAAAGGTAGTTTTCAACATTTATTTTTAATAAGACTTTGAGTTCCAATTTTTTCTTCCTCCTTCCCTTCCCTCCCCTCTCCTCTCCCCAAGACTGCAAGCAATCTGATATACATATTTCCACATTAGTCAGAACAAATGTGGAAAACCTCAAAAAACTTTAAAAAAAACAAAGTAAAAATAGTGCCTTTCAGTCTGGATTCAGATTCCACAGTTCTTTTTCTGGATGTGGAGAATATTTTCTATCTGTTTCTCTCTCTGGTGGGGCAATAAGGGTTAAGTGACTTGCCCAGGGTCACACAGCTAGTAAGTGTCAAGTGTCTGAGGCCAGATTTGAACTCAGGTCCTCCTGAATCTAGGGCCGGTGCTTTATCCACCATGCCACTCAGCAGCCCCCAACAACAGTTTTTAAAGAACATCAGTTTCTTTTGAGGGAATTTGGAAGCCTGAATGTAAGATAGTCAGTAAAGGAGGAAATGGAGTCAAGGATTATAAAAGACTTCAAAAAATAATAGACTTTGTTTAAATAATAGAGAAGATGTGAGCTTCCTATTTTACATAATTATCCTTATTAATTAGATACCAATTAGCCCATGTGTTGCTTATCCAAGATTTGGGAATAGAAGAGGAAAGATCTGATGGCTTTCTTCACTCACCCACTTCTCCCTTCCTCCAATACCTGTCTGCATCCAGGATTAACCCAGGTCCTTATCTGTTCATATGTAAGATTCTGGTTGAGGAGATCTTGATTCAAGTCATGGAAACAAGACCTTACCTGTCAAGTCAAACCTATTTGAGTAGATATGGTTTTACTTCATTGGACCCCAGACAGCTTTTACTTACAATTAATGTAAAACATAGTTAACTATAACCACAAATATTCAACCAACTTTTCTACATCAATATTAGCAATTGTCCAATTACTTGGCAGTAGAAGTTAGCTATCCTATGAACCTAGCAAATGTTTAATGTCTCTCAAAGCTTCCAAAAAAAAAAAAAGTTTTAGAAATATTTATTCTAGGGGCAACTAGGTGGCTCAGTGGATAGAGCACCGGCCCTTGATTCAGGAGGACCTGAGTTCAAATCTGGCCTCAGACACCTGACACTTACTAGCTGTGTGACCCTGGGCAAGTCACTTAACCCCAATTGCCCTGCAAAAAGGAAAAAAGAAAAAAGCAAAAGCAAAAGCAAAAAAATGAAATATTTATTCTATATAGAACTTCCAGAGCAACAAGGTAATTTTCCTTTTATTTTCCTAATTTAAATTTAAAGCACATGAGCCATTCTCTTGCTTAAGGTCCTGAGTTTCCTTGCTATGGATATGATTATGATCAGAGGCATGGGCAGATCATGTGTCCAGTGGGGAGAATATTCCCATTGATGCTACTGAGGGTAGCTTGTGTCAAACTCCATCTCAAGTAACAAGAGCACCCCTAGACACTCCAGATTGTGATTTCTTAATTATTCATTATTTTCCAGTTCTGTTCTGCAGTTCAGAAAATCTTATTGGCAAGTTGAATTACACAATTATAGTAGGTGATTTCAAGGAAATTGGAAACCTAGTGTTTATACTGCTTTACGTGTTTACACTAAAAATTTATATTAGTAAAGTTACAAAAAGAGAAAGGTGAGTCAAATCAGTCTATGACTATATATATATATATATATATATATATATATATATACTACTGTGTCTTTGGAAAACTCTCAAATACTGGCTTGCCTGCTATGGAAGTTAATGTACATTTGCTCCATTTACATATATCCCAAGAGACTTGTAAGCAGGGATATTTTTTGCTTTGGCAATAGTTTTGGTAGATTATATCCAACAACTTACAGTTTCACAAGTCTCATAGTAAAGTGAAATAGCTTTTGAATATAAAGCCTTCTTAGACCATTTTGGACACATCTAAGTGAAAATTACAATTGAAATGCCCATTCCATTTATATAAGGATTTCTGTAAAAGCCATTTTATAGAGTAGATGGTTACAGCTCCATGTACTATATCAAGAGATATTTTTCCCCAAGCAAAATGACCCTGGGAGGAATAGGATTAACATTTATAATGAGAATTGATATTAAAGATGATAACTTTTTGTTATAGCTTTGAGTAAGGTTTGAAACAATGTCACTGAACTAAAACTGGGGAACTCAATCCTAATCCTTCTTCCCTTAAAGAAACATTTGGAAAAGCATTAAAACAAGGGAGGGAGTAGTCAGAGCCACCTATCATTTATTAGGTACTTATGTGTAAGCATAATATTCTAAGATAAGATCTTAGAGAGGAAAGCAAAAACACATGCCTTTCCCTCAAGGATCTTATATTCCAATGGGGTATGTAACAATTGGAATAACGTCACCTGCTGGAGACTTACTGTAGAAGAGTTCTGCCCATGAAGAGAAGTTCTTTGAGGGCAAGACGAGGAGTCTTTTCTTTGGCGTCAGGAAGTGACATGGGCTAGTGGGAGGAGGAAGGAAGAGACTGGCGCTCAGTCTCACTGTCTTTCCTTTGGACTCTGGTGGAGAGCAGAGCTAGAAATGTGCTCTCCCTTTAATAGATAGGAATCTAGGCCTTTCCTTCTCTCTTTACCAAATTCTTATTCTCCTTAATAAACGCTTAAAAGTCTAACTCTTGCTAAAGCTTATAATTTATTGGCGACCACTCATTAGATATTTTAGATAGTTTAGCTAGAATTTTAGCCCTTAACAGGTAGAAAACCTGTAAATAACTTGGTACCTACAATATATGTGTGTGCATGTGCATATACACACACACATACATTTATACATATATATATATATATACACAGAATGAATATATATGGATATGTGTACACTCATTATATGTATATAAAGTACATAAGAAATATAGACAAAAGGTAGATTAGATAAAGAAGCAGGCAAAAAGATAAAGAAGAGGAAAATAAAACAATGGAGGGAGGGAGAGGGTAAGGAAAAGTGAGTAGGAGACAGACAAATAAATAGTTCAAATCCTGGGGTTCCTGGGTTCCTGAATTAGTTAGTCATAAGCTTCAGAGTTAAGAAGGGGTAATTAGGCCTCTACTAAGTATGAGTCTTTCCTTATTCCTTGTCTGTGAAAACAAAATTGGTTTGAATCTTCCACCTCTGTTCCTAAAAGCAAGATTTATCATGAGGGAGACATCTTTCAAGACACAGGGGGCCCTTCTAGTGCCTAGCAAAATTCTGACAACAGACACTATCTGTTTGAACTCACAAAGGCTGATAAAGGTGACTGGTTAGAAATTTAGTACTAACTTAAGTTGTTTGAGAGAATTATTAAGTACAAGAGAACACTTTAAAATGCAGTCAAGATAGTCATAGAAAACCATCAGCTTGTCAAATGGAATGAAATTGAAAGTAGAATTTTAATTTTATGTTCTTTAAGAATGCCATCATGTTCAGTGGGCTAATTTCTGTTCCAGTTTTTCACAGCAGTTATGGTACTTAGAGGTATTTTCACAAAAGAATCAGAGAACTATGTAGAAAGTGATAGTTGCCCTTTATTCAAACACTTCACAAAAGAAAGTGGCTTGACGTCTGAAATGAAAGACCCAAAGGGTTAAGGAATAGAAGGGAACTGGGTCAGTGAAAGAAAGTCAAAACCATAGTGATTGTCAGGACACTGGATTCACTGGTCTTCAGGCTATATTCATAGGATGAGGGTTCTTATCTGAAGTCTATGAAGTTATTCTATTTTTTAAATATGCAATGATAATTGTATTTCAACACAATTGGTTTCCTTTGTAATCTTGCATATTTTATGCCTTCAAAAATAGCGTAAGAAAAAATTCATAGGTTTCACTAGATTGCCAAAGAGATCCTTCAACACATGCGCATTCACACACACACACACACACACACACACACACACACACACACACACACACACACACGGTTTCAAACATCTTCCAAAGGAGTATCAGATATCAACATACCAAGACATCAACTTTGGATAGAAAATATTCATATCCATATTGTCTTCTTAGTTGTGGGATACCTGGATAAACTTCACACATAAGCAAGTCATTTAGGCCTTTGAAGCTTATGTCTTTTTTATGGAGAGGGAAAGGATCTGATGTGCTACCATGTCTCATCTCTAAAGTTTAAGGTTCATGGGGGCAGCTAGATGGTGCAGTGGATAAAGCACCGGCCCTGGATTCAGGAGGACCTGAGTTCAAATCCAGCCTTAGACACTTGACACTTACTAGCTGTGTGACCCTGAGTAAGTCACAACCCTCATTGCCCCTCCACATGCAAAAAAATCCCATCACATAAAAGCAAGATTCATGAATAAGAACCAATAAAAGAGGGTGCAAACAACCTCTGAAAAAAACAAACCACAGTAATAATAAAGTTAATGGTTCATGATAGTGATCTAGTGCAACTAAATAATAAGTACAGACATAAAACATAGAAATGTTTTTAAAATTATAAGGCAAGGGTTTTAGGCAGGAAGTCAGGGCACACTCAGCGTCCAAAGCAGAGACATCCCTGCATCAAGTGGCATTTAGGGGTATATAAATATATACAAGGTACTTAAACACAAGGTAACCTGAGAGGGAGGGCTCTAGCATCTGTTATTGGTGGGTTGGATCAAGAAAGATATTAAGTACTAGATAATCATGCTTGAATTGCTACATAAGGAAGAGAGAAACTCTAATATGGAGGTAAGGAAAGAATATATTCCAACCATGTAATACAGGGTTAGGAGATAAAATGTTACCTATTGGGAAGAAAGAAGTCCCATTTGACTGGATCACAGAATTTGACAAAGGAAGTAATGTCCAGAAAGGCTGGAAACATAGATTTGTAGGAAACTAGTAGTGGTGTTTTGGGAAAGATAACCTCTCTTTGCTTCAATTTTCTTACTGGTAAAATGAAGCAACTGTGCTAGAAAATCTGTTATGATAGGTTTGTCCTTACTGGGAGGGAAGTCATTCTATTAATATGTAATTTTGTATTTTTTTTCTAATTTATATGATTTTTTTCCTAACAGGGGTTATGAGGAAGAGTGTTTTGCTAACGTTAAAGTGACATGTTGATTAATGATGCCTGACTTTCTTGAGGTCATATAGATTATGTATCAGAGGCAGTGTTAGAATTCAGTTTTTTTCTGACTCAAAGTCTAATGTTGTAGCCAACACACAAGGTTACCTAATATTGAAATGTGGAAGATTTGTAGAATATGATGGTCATTCTGATTTTTCAGCAGTGATCCTCTTTTCCTTTTACATGTTACCCCCTAGATATTACATTTATTATTAATTAGTAATAAAATCATAATTGGATAATATAATACAATTGATAAAATGCTGAATTTGTAATCAGAAGACAGTTTCTAATTCCACCTCTGGGATTTGAACTTATCTGACATTGGCCAAATCTTTAATTTATCAGGGCATCAATTGCTAAATGAAAAAATGAGAGGGTAGAACTAGATGACCTCTGTCGTCCCTTTTATACCCAAGTCTATGATTCTATACAATTATCTCTTCCATGTTACAACTTTCTCTATCACAGTTTTGATATAAGAAACTAAATGGGAATTTGGGGGGAGTTTTGTGGAAGCACAGACACGCGGAAGCTAGTAAATGACTTTAAAAAGTTTATAAAGTCAGAAATGCATTTAAAAATTTGTATAATATCATGAAAAAAGAGGAGGATATCCCTGAAATCAGAAGACTTCTTCTTTGGTTCAAAAGGAGGGCCCAAAATGCAGATTTTCCGGATCACAGGTGGTATACCCCTAACCCTAGTGATGTGGAAGGGATAACCATGTAAGTATTTCCTGAGAAAGTGGTGAGCTAGTACTATAAGTGATATAAATATAATATAACCATTTTAGCCCATTGAACTAAATGCTAACTTGTGTTAACTGATTAATATTATGATATTATTAATATTATGTCCTCCACAGTAGATTTCCATTGCATTTTTTTTTAATTTAGTATTCTAAGAACCCAGTAACTAGGCTTGCTCACTGCAGTAATCACTAATTTGTTCCAAATTATCACAATTAAGAAAAGAGCTTTAAAGCTGACATCATTACACAAAAGCTGCTGGTAGTTGCAAAGAATCTGCCTTGGTGTTTTAAAATTAGATAGGTTTAGGGTAATTTTCTTCCCTTGGAAAAATTGAAACTAGTAATCTATCAGTGTTTGAAAAGCTATAGTTAAGGTTTTATTAGGATTTTTTTTCTAATCTTATCTTGAAGGACTGGTGTTGGGACAGTATCTTTTATTTCACCAATATAGAGAAGTCCCAGTTGAAGAATCTACATCTAATAATGCAAGTTGTCACCTTATTTGTATCTTACAATATTAGAATTTTGCCTAGAGAATAGAGAAGTTAAGTGAATTGCCCAGGGTCACACAAACAGTATGTATCACAGGCAGAATTTGAGATGCAATTTTGTGGTTTTTATTTTCTAGTTCTGAGACCAGTTTTCAATTAACTACACTATTTTAACTCCTTATAAAATTATGTTTTATCAGGGGACACTAATTTTTGCTCTTCAATTCATTCTGGAGTAAATTTGGAATAAAACTATGTAATTCTATTCTGAATCACTATCAATTAAAATCACCCCCCCCCAATATGTTAGTGTTTCGAAAAGCTCTGGGTCATATTACTATACATGCCATGTCCATGGCTATAGTGTCAACTTCCTCCATAGCTGGTTTCTTTAGTTTTGAGGTAGCTGGTGCCACAATGGATAGAGTACTGTGACTAGACTCAGGAAGACCTGAATTTAAATCCAGACTCAGATACTTACTATATGTGTGACCCTGAATAAGTCACTTGCCTCTGTTTGCCTTAGTATCCTCAAGTGTAATAACAGGATAATAATAGCACCTAACTTAAAGCATTGTTTTCAGGATTAAATGTGATAATTTTTTTAAAAATCATTCAACATAGTGCCAAGCGCATTTATTAGGTAATTACTATGTGCCGTTCTTCTATGGCACAGAGTAGAAACTATATCAATATTTATTCTTTTCTTCTTCCCACTTACTACTCTTATACAAAAATCTGGTTTCTGACTTTAGGCTGAGTTTAAAGCAGCATTGTAACATTGAATATCTTGTCCAGACTTCTCATTTTCAGCACAAGAAACTGAGGCTAAGAAGAGTTTGATAGCCCATTATCTTCATACATTTCTGAAGAAAAGTAAAATCAGCTAGTGCTAACAAATTCAGGCTCTTGTGAATGACCTCTCAAAACCTATTTAGAGTCATCATTGGGATAAGAGACATACAGTTTCATCACTGGGCCTTTGGCAGCTTGGCAGAATTAGTCAAAACTTATCCTATGCTGACATAGTGCCTAAGAAGTCTGAGTCATTTCTATAGCACTATTGAGATTTTAACATTAAAATATTTAGTTTTATCTCTAGATTGTCATAGAGGGTGAGAACAAGATTTGGGGGGGAAAATTAAATATTAAATAATAGTTGGGAAATGTATATAATTGGAGACAGCAGTAGTTACTGGACTATTAAATGCAATTATTTTTTTTTTCATAATGCAAACTAGAAGCAAGCAACAAGAAAGGCCAATGAATTTTAAAGGTTTATATATTATGTATGTAGGAAGACAAACTGTGATGTATATGCAAGATGGGTTCTGATGAAAGTGAAATAAAAGCTTAGTGAATTAAGTTAGGTACATGTATGGTCACTTCCTGGACTGATGAATTTAAGATTACTGCCCACTGAATCTCACACCTTTACCTTTGGCTTAGGAAATTGTTTTCTATGCAATGAGCCAGTGAACTAAAATTCATATAATTAAAGGAAGAGGAATTGTTCTCATTCTAAATAAAGGGTTAGAAATGTTAATTGTATACAAGCTACTTCAAAAGTAGCATAACTATAATAATTTTCTTTTCTATTTATTTTTTAAAACTTACAAGCAAAGAGTATATGTGTATATGTATATATAGTCTAACCTTCTGATTTAAAATAACAAATCTAAGAGCCAAAGATAATAAATGAACTTGCTAAGCCTCACAGATAGTTATATTAATAGTAATAATATTTCAACAATATCTCTTATGTGTCCCCCTTTTTATTACTCACAGAGCCACCACTAATTCAGTCTCTCATCACTTTTATTTTATATCATTAAAATAATCTTCCAATTGCCCTCTTTGACTCATATTTCTATTCCAATCTATATTCCACAATCCCTCAAAATGATTTTCTTAAAGTATCAAAAAAGAGTCATTTTCCACCCCCCATCAATAAACTCCACTATGTCCCTATAACTGCCAAAATCAAATATAAAGTCATTTGCTTGGCATGTAAATCTTTTCATAACCTGACCTCTTTCTACCTTTTCAAATTCTGTACATTCTATTCCCCTCCATGATGTGGCAATATTTGCCTAATTGTTTTTTTCACTCACATGACAACCTCTTTTATCCCATTTCCTTTGCATTTGCTGCCCCCATTCCTGTTATGTTCTCTCTCAAGACCTCTGACTTATTATTTATGGCTTCCTATAAGATTCAACTCTAGGGGCACTTCCTATAGGTGGTTTTCCTGGTTCCCTCAGCTGTCAGTCTCATTCACTTTAGGTTACCTAAAATTATACTCTATTTCAAATGTCTTGATCTATATGTTTTCTTTCCCATTAGAATTTAAAATCCTTGAGAACAGACATTTTTTTTTCTTTTCTTTTTTCTTTGTATCCCAAATGCTTACCTTGGAATTTCATACATAGTATATACTTAAGACATGTTTGTTGATTGCTTCATTGTTTGGTTGAGTTGTTTAGTGCTATAAGGTTGACATCAGTCTAATTCTGTTATTTTTCAGATAAGGAAATTGAGGCACATTCAAATGTTAAGTGATTTGTTTATCATCAAAAAAGAGGCATAATTGGAACTCAGGTCTAGAACACTCTATCAACTACTCCATGTATATGCCTTAGTAGGCGAATAACATTTTGCAGAACTTAGTTGAAACATTATCACATTTTTAGTTTTGTTTTTTTTTTCAAATTGACAGAAAGTTTTAATACAATGTGGAAAATGCGAATGACATAATACATATTTGTGTGTTTATATATGCACATTATATATAGTCAATTGAAAATAACAATCATGATGAAAACAATAGCATCTAGAGCTAAAAAAGGAATTTCCTAAAGCAGATACACCCTCTCTTTGAAATTCTCTAATTATTCTTTTTTGACTAATCATCATATATTTTAATTAAATCTCTTCTTATTTTAAAGTTTATTTTGAGGACTATTTTGAATTTTCAGACAAATATTTTTGCTTAGAAATGTGAAGTTTAAAATCTAATGGTGATGTCTAAAGATCTAATGTGTGGTCACCTTAAATTAGAAGCTCATAGCACCAGTCTTTGGGGGCATTAAACATTTATTAAAGTATTTAGAAGTTAGCAAAAGAGAGAAGAAGAACACATGTAGTTCAGAAGGAAACCTAGCGACCCTGGTGACTCTGCCGGGACGTCCAACTGAAAAGAAAGATCCCTGCACTCTCAAGCAGAAGCTCTCTGCAGGACTTCAAGAGGGGGCAGTCCCCCCACACAGCTCCAAGGTCATTGGCTGGTAGTGTTGATTGACACGACTTACAGGCATTTCCATGAATAGATGTAACTTCAGGGTGCTAATCTATGCTTTCTCCTCAGGATGGACCTGCCTTAGTTCTCACAATGTCTTTCTCAGCAGGGTGGTGGCACTCTGGTTCTCACACTCCTCCCTGTGCTTCATGAAGAAACATCATTTCTTTACATGAAGCAATAACATTACAGATACTTATGACTAACAAAATAAAGGGAAGGAAAAGAGAGAAAAAGTAATTGAGTGATTATAATCAGTGTATACAATGGGGAAAAGGAAAACAGGAAATTGTCCATTTAAGTCTTTGGAAGTCTTTTCTCAGATGATTCTTGGGATGTCCTCTGGGTGTAGTTGTGGAAAGTCTTTCAGGTGTGGATGCTGATGATCAAGACTAGCAAGTCTCAGCTGTAGATTTTTGGGTGTGATTTTAAAGTCCCTCAGGTGTTTCAGATACTGGTAATAAACTGGAAATTTTCCTACAAAATTGAGCATAACACAACTTTAGCTTTGCCAATAATCAAATCAATGAGAGTTCTTAAAAACATATCTAAGGAAATTCTTAATCTTTTAGAAATTTTACAATTATTGTTCAGCTGTTAAGCATGAAACATATAATAAAAAAAATACTGAAACATTCTCTAAAACTTAATATTACCACACTCCACCCTGTGGAGAATAAATTGAGAAAACAATTGTGATATTAATTTAGAAAATATTTTTTATCATTGTTTTATCACTTTTTGTATCATATGCCTAATTATCCTCATGCCATCATGAGAAAATAAAGGATCCAATATAATTGGTAGCAGATGGCAAGGCCAAATCCAACATTGTATATATCATGACATCTGAGATAATTATGGGGGTTACCATAAAAGCTTAGAGAAATAAGAGAAATGAGCATTGACAAACTTTATAACTCTACAGACAGCCCATGCAGTATGCTGAGGGGAAACTGAGTTAGGCTTAAACAAATCCATGGGATTAAGACATCCACGGCATCAGGCACATAGGAGGGAGAATTGAAATCAGGTGTCGAATGAGATGGCATAGCACGGCCACCCAGTGCCTTATAGGGGGAAAATTAAACCAAGAAAATCCCACTTTGACTCTTGCCAATAGCCCTTCTCTCAGCCTTTCCCAAGGCAGTGCAGTACCTGGACTTCATGCATATCTCCCCTTTTATGACAGTTCAATGTCTACTCTTGTATGTATTCTTCTTGTGATTGGCTGGCATCTTGGCCAACTGGCATCTGGTAACTCAGAATGAAGGCAATTAATGTCTTAAATGATAAGTTCCCATTATCCAAGTCTCATATGGATTTAAAACTTGAGGATAATAATGATAAATAATAACGTGAATTTGCTTTGAATCAGAGTATAATATACAACATGCAATAATTTCAAGTAATAACTTTTTTTACTAAACATACAATTACTTTTGTGAAAAATCAGAACATATTATAATGCAAGTTAAAGCACAATCTTAAAAGAATAAGAATCTCTACAAAAATAAGCCCATACTATTGAGTTTAAAATGTAGTTGTAATAGCATAAAAAAGAAACCCTTCTGTAACATATGGACTTCTTTTATGTTTAGCAAAAATAATACTTCTAGAATTAATTTATAATTCCCATGGCAACCAATTTACCAGGGAAATACATTATAGAATTTGATCAAATAATCAAATGGAAAAACAAACAATTTAGAATATGGGAAAATACTTCCTTACTTAATATTGTATTATGAAATCAAGACCATCTTGCATTGGTTCAAAATATAGAGAGATAGATGAATAGAACAAAATACACATGGAAGAATAAAAGACAATGAAATTCAAACTGGAGAATTCTAAATGAATATGAAATATTAATGATAGTATTACAAAATATAACTTTGATTACATGAATATAAAATGCTTTTTAAAATGTTCCTTTTTTAAGCTAAGTATAAAACACAATCTTAAAAGAATGACAATAAACCCATCTATTAATTTCAAAATGTAAATGTAATAGCATAGAAATCCTTATGTAACATTTGAACTGACATTATTTCTCTAAGTGAATTTAGAACATTTCTGATTCCGAGATCTAAAATCCCCAATTCTCATATTAATATCTTGTCTACTTATACATTTCTGCAAAATACATCCCCGTTTATAGCAATAGAAGCAGGTTATTGAAATATGATGATAATTGTCTTGCACATTTTTAGTCAGGTTAAGTTTCTCTTGTTTTTCTTTAACCCCTTTATTTTCTCTGTTGGTCCTTTCATAATACCAATGCTTTATAAGGTTATCAATTCAATACAAAAGCAGATTAACAAAATGATTATGAACAAAATGAGCATATCTGGAATTTAAAGAGTTTTCTAAAGTTGGTTTGGGAGAATTATAGCAGTTCCAGTCAGAATTGGCTGAGGCTGGGTGGGGCCCAGGGGCAGTGGCTGGTTGCTGTGGTAACTGAGTAGGTGCTGGGAGTGCAGGTAGAAGAGGACTTGAATGTGCAAGTTCAGGCCTCAGGAGGGTGAATTAGATAAAGTGACTTTCCTGGCAGGAGGATCAAGAGGCATGGCCATGGGAGGAGAAGGAGGTAGCTCCAGAGGAGGGGGAGGAGGTGGGGTCCCTAGAGGAGGGGGCAGGATCCATCTTTCCCATGTGCTGCACAGCCACAACACTTACATTCAAGCATGTTGGCTTAGCTGGGGAGGGACCAGGGTAATTTGGAGCTCTAGCCTGTGAAGCAGGCTTGGATTCGAACTCAGACTTGGATTCCCCTTCCCCTGATGCTAGGGGGTTAAAGGCTTGTAGAGGAGGCTGGATTGTTGCCTCCAGGTATGCAAAAGAAAAGCATGAGTAGGGATTGGAGAAATGTGGAGAGAAATGGTTAGTGTTAGAATTTGAAAAAGCTAGTGTCTCCTCCTGTATAAGCTCCTTGCTCTCTTTATTCCATAGTTACCAATAAATTAAATCTTTGGGGGACTTAAAGTGCAGTTTTATTTGCAAATTTTTCAATGTTAGTCAAAAGATCCATTCTCTAAACATTGGTTCTCTAGTAAGCTAAAATATTTTTTATGCCACATAAAACAGTTTGATAAGCCTTGCTTTTTTCATGTCTGGCTGAACTAGTACCTTATGAGAGTCCCATGCTGTGATTATTTTCTCTAGGGAAGACCCCTGTATTATATGGTATTTCCTGGTATTTATAATTTTCTTGGTGTTCTTAATTTCTATGGTATTATCATTCCCTTTTTGGTAATTCAAAAATTTCCTCACTAAAACACAAAGAAAAGTAAGAATAATAATAAAAATGGGAATAGAATATTCGAATTCATAAGGACCATGTATAAATATGTGTGTAATTTAAAATTCTAAATGTGGGTCCTAATCTGTTCCCCCAGTTTTGGGGGGAACTGACTAAAATCACTGATAAAAGGAGTTTAGGTTTTTAAGGGTTTATTGAAAGATAGTAAAAGAGAAACATTGAGAACAGAATTCCTACAACCTGGCAATCCTATCTTTCCTCAACTCCTCTGTCTTGTCCTCTGCTGCCCTGCCACCACCATGAAGTCAGAAACCCAAAGAGACTGCGCTCTCTGTGCAGGCTCTCTTTCCTCCTTCCTGTCTCCTCCCAGAAATGGGAGGTTCTTCAAGCTGATTGGTTGACTGGGCCAGAAGTTGAAAGTTTTTTTAGATTCTGAGAACCATGCTTTCTTAAGTACTCTCAAGTACCAGCCAGATGTGCTTAGAATCTAGTCAACTACTAATCCAGTCAAATCATCCAGTATTCCACTCAGGTGGGTTCCTGAATATCTGCCAAATCTCATCTACCACATCCCATTATCTTGACAGTTTCCCCCCTTTGTTTCTTCCAGGAACAGGGTGTTCCTGGATGAAACACAACCTATGCTAACTTCCAGAATCAATTTACATTTGCCATGGCAAACCTTTGCCAGGGAAATGCTTTAAAGAGTTCAATCAAATAATCAGTTGAGAGAAAAAAATAACAAAAACAAACAACTTGGAATATGGGAGCACAATACTCCTAGAATTAACATTGTATTATGAAATCAAAACCATCTTGCAATGTTTCAAAATTAGATAGATAAATGAATAGAAGAAAATACACATGGAACAATAAAAGACAATGAAATTCAAACTAGGGAAATCTAAATGAATATGAACTTAATATTAATAAGAGTATTATAAAATATAAACTTGATTACATGGCTATAAAAAGCTTTTACAAATATCCTTTCTTTTTTTAAAAAGCTATGTATTAAACACAATCTCAAAAGCATGAAAATCTCTGAAAATAAAGCCATGCCATTAATTTCAAAATGTAGATGTAATAGCATAGAAATCCTATGTAACCTCTGAACTGACGTTATTACTCTGAGTGAATTTAGAACACTTTTGATTCAGATATCTAAAATCCCCAATATTCATATCAATACCTTGCTCCATACTTCTACATTTCTGTAAAACATGTACCCTTCCATGGCAAAAGAAGTGGAGTCTTGAACTATGATGATGATTGTCATTTTTATTCAGCTTAAGTTTTTCTTCTTTAAACCCTCTATATTGTCTGTCGGTCCTTTCAGAATACAAATGCTTTAGAAGGTTACTAATTAAAGAGACAAGCAGATTAGCAAAATTATGAACAAAGCGATCATATCTAGAATTTAAAGGGTTTTCTAAACCCTTTAATCACAGTTCAGCTGGGGTAGGGCTGAAAATGAAGGTAGAGAAAGCTGCACATGAGCATTAGATCTCTGGACTTCCCTGGCAGGGGAATCAAGGGGCTTGACCAAGAGAGGGGTAGAAGGTGGGGTCTGGAGAGGAGGGGAGAGACCAGGTCAATTTGAATCAGAATTGATTTTGAACTCAGGCCCAGTTTCCCCTTCCCCCACTGCTAGGGGATTAAAAGCTTCTAGAGGTTGGGTCATCGCCTCCAGGCATGTAAAATTAGAGCAACAATTAGTGTTAGAACTTGGAAAAGCTGCAGGAATCAGAGGTTTCTTTGAAAAAGCATGACTGGGAGAGGGGGGTATATTTATATTACCTTGTGTGAGCACCTTGCTGGCTCTTCTAACAAAAATAAAAATAAAAATAGAAAATCCACAAAAACAAAGCATTAACATGATCTTCTCCCCTATTTGTTTGGTTAAACAGAGTAAAATCAGAAATAGGGTATTTAGGGAGTTTAAAAGATCCATTTGAAAATTTAAAGGGAAAAAACAGCCAATACTTAGCAGTTTAAAGGGACAGGGTAGGGGAAATTTCTTACCCAACCAGAAGATCAGAAGACTGAGGTTCAACTTTCCTCTTTGTGGTCAGCCATCATATAAGGGCTAAAATTCTAGCTATACTGTCTAAAATATCTAATGAGTGGTAGCCAATAAATTATAAGCTTTAGCAAGAATTAGACTTTTAAGCATTTATTAAGGAGAATAAGAATTTTGTAAAGAGAGAGAGAAAGGCCTAGATTCCTCTATCTATTAAAGGGAGAGAGCATTGCTAGTTCTGCTCTCTCCCAGAGTCCAAAGGAAAGAGCAAGTCAGAGCGCCAGCCTCCCCCTCCTTCCTCCCACAAGCAAACTCTCACTTCCTGATGCCAAAGAAAAGACACATGGTCTTGCCCTCAGAGACCTTCACCTCATGGCAGAGCTTTTCTACAATAAATTGCCAGCCTGTGGAGTTATTCTAATCATTACACACGATTTCAATCCTGGCCTGGATGAATAACCAGGAAAAAACAGCTGAAGAGGCTAAGATCCATGGGAAAAAAGTAAAGGAAGAGACAAATGAAAATAGGAGGCTAAAATTAGAAAATGGGTACTTAGGAGGTATTTAGATACATAGTGGCTAATTTAAAATTTAAAGGGACAGGAACATAGAAAATAGGGGAAAATTTCTTACCCAACCAGAAGTTCAGAAGATCAGGTTTCAACATTCCATTTCATGGTTCACCTACTGTGATATATAAAAATCTAACTGTGATGTCTAAAAATCTAATGTGTGGGGGCAGCTAGTTAGTGCAGTGGATAAAGCACCAGCCCTTGATTCAGGAGTACCTGAGTTCAAATCTGTCCTCAGACACTTGACACTTACTAGCTGTGTGACCCTGGGCAAGTCACTTAACCCTCATTGCCCTGGAAACAACAAAACAAACGCTAATGTGTGGTCTCCTCAAATTAGAAGCTCATAGCACCAGTCTTTGGGGGCATTAAGCATTTATTAAAACATTTAGAGGTTATCAAAAGAGAGAAGAAGACTACATGTAGTTCAGAAGGAAACCTAGCTACCCTGATGACTCAGCAAGGACCTCCAACCAAATAAGAACCTCATATTTTCAAGCATAAGCTCTCTGAGGACCATAAGAAGGGGCAGTCTCCACACACAGTTCCAAGCTAATTGGCTGGGAACATTGATTGACATGACTTACAGGCATTTCTATGAATAAATGTAACTTCTGGGTGCTAGTCACATGCTTTCTCCTCAGGGCGGAGCTGCCCTGATTCTCACAAAGTCTTTCTCAGCAGGGTGGTAGCACTCTGCTTCTCACAGAAATGAAGATGTATTTTTTTTTCTTTCTTTCTTTGGCTGGAATTATCATTGCCCTACCAGATACTAAATCCTATATTTTATCTAAAATAGATATCTGTAAACAACATCAGCAGTATTGCTAAAACTATTAAATTAAATTTATATATATGTATATATGTGTGCATATATTTATTTTTCTCTTTGTGATTATAATTACAAAATTCCACAGGTTCATAGTAGTTGCATAGTAGGTCCTTTTCAATGGAAAGATTCTGCTATGAGCTACAAACTGGCTTCATTACCTTAAGAACCCACCCCAAAGTGGAGAAGGAAGGCCCTTTTCACATTGTCTCTCATTCCAGGGAAATCTTTGTAAACAAAACTTATAAAAGCTATATCTTTAGAGGCTCTCCCAAGGGGATTAAAAAAAAAATTCCTTGTGGAATGGTACTCTATGTACAAAGAAGTTTGGATATAGGTTTGCAATTTATTCCCACATTGTGCTTATAGCACAAATGACACATAAATACAAATTGGCAGATCCTTAAAACATGATACTGTTAAGGGCTAAAATTCCAGCTAAACTGTCTAAAATATCTTATGAGTGGTCACCAATAAATTATAAGCTTTAGCAAGAGTTAGGCTTTTAAGCATTTATTAAGGAGAATAAGAATTTGGTAAAGAGAGAGAGAAAGGCCTAGATTCCTATCTATTAAAGGGAGAGCACATTTCTAGCTCTGCTCTCCACCAGAGTCCAGAGGAAAGGGCGTCAGAGCGAGTGCCAGTCTCTTCCTTCCTCCTCCCACTAGCCCGCGTCACTTCCTGACGCCAAAGAAAAGACTCCTGGTCTTGCCCTCAAAGACCTTCACTTCTTGGGCGGAACTCTTCTACAGTAAGTCTCCAGCAGGTGGCATTATTCCAATCGTTACAATACAGCACACATACAAATCCTCTCCTGGGAGGCTGATATTTAAAAATTGAAACATTAAACAGGTAAAAGTGAACAGGCTAACAATTCTCAGGTCCTTTATTTAGGTTCTATCCTATCTGAGCAAGTCACTCAAGGTCCATGTCTTTAGTTAAGCAAGGATAAGGCTTGCGCTCATCCTCCTAGAGGTAGTATCAAATTCAAAAGTGTGCACCCAAGGGTGCAAAACAATCCAGCTCAGGATTATTAGTCAATCACCTCTCCATAGGGAAATAAACACAAGACAAAAGAGGCTGAGAGACACTTCTCCGGCTCTTCTAGACAGTCCATATTGTGTTTGCCAAATGTGAGTATATAGTTGCTGGGTAAGTGGGAGGGAGAAACTTCCTTTCTTTCTTCTTCAAAACCTCAATAGAAGTCTTAGGGAGAGGACCAAAGATTCCCAATGTGCTTGGCTGATGTGAAGATAGCCCACTTAAAGTGAATAGATCTTCCTGCTCAGTGGCCACTGTGACATGCTACACTCACCAGATCCTTGCCCCCAGCAGTCTATCACAAAGACCAGGGGATCAATATCAAGATTGTTTCCTCAGAGCAAAGTGAAAGCCCACAAGACCAATAAATGGGGCTGCTATGTTCCCCCCAAGCATAAATCCTTCACTGCTAAGCTACAACACCTTGCTCAAGAAGTACTCCAGTGTACAGAGGATCACAGATTTCCCTTGATTTCCTCCATTACAATGTTAGAGAAGGAAATGTGATTGAAAGAAGAGAAACAAAACCGATATCTATAAGTCACTATCACATTGTAATTCACCAGAATCAAATATCATTCCATCCCTCTCTGCTCAGGATCCTTTTGTTTTGTTTTGTTTTGTTTTGTTTTTTAAAGAACTGGTCTTTGCTAGTCAAAAAGAAATAGGATAAGGGGTGGCTAGGTGGCGCAGTGGATAGAGCACTGGCTCTGGATTTAGGAGTTCCTGAGTTCAAATCCGGCCTCAGACACTTGACACTTACTAGCTGTGTGACCTTGGGCAAGTCATGTAAGCCCCATTGCCCTGCCAAAAAAAAAGAAAAGACAGAGGATATCTTTTTCTTTTTTTCTATCTGACTGACTCTACTCATAACTTTTTCCAACCAAATAACAGCCCATTCTCAGGTAAGGTGAATATTTACTTTCCAGTTTACTTTCCTTAAGAAACTGTTCACCAAATTAGCGCTTTAAGCACCATGGAATGTGTAATTTTTTTTTAATTGATATTTAAAAATAGCATTAGGAAATTTGCTGCCACTTACAAATATTCTTCCTGTAGCATTCCTGGCACACTAGTCAATGATAATAATAAAGTGGTAATGACAATCAATTAGCTAGCACTGTTGTTAGCCAGAAAAAACTGCATCTAGGCCACATAGGTGGGTTGCTATCACTAATCCTTTTCATTTGCCTGCCTCCAGGTTTCCCTTAGTTTCCTTGCTCCAGGGATCACTTTCTTCTCATTAGGGTAACTAGGGTCTCAGTCCTCCAACTTCATCTTAGATTCCTGAAGAAAAAAAATAATCTATTTTTGGCTCTAATATAAGGGTGACTTCCCATATGGGGCAGGGGAAGAGAAAAGAGATGCCAACAATATAAAAATTAATCAATTATGAAAAAGTCATGTTTATTTCCAAAGAAGGAAGGAATTGCTAAGCAATGAAGCAACCTAAAATGCTCACAATAATTCGAAAGGCCTGTATACAACTGTCTGTGGGACATTGGGCTACTCATTAGCTATTATACATTTTACCTTCATTGAGTAAAATATTATATTTATTGTGAAACAATATCTATCTCTCTATAATCTATCTATATTTATGTAATATAGTGAATATATACATACACACATATATATGTATGTATATATATATATATATATATATATATATATATATATATATATATATATATATATATATATATATATAATAAAGTGATGAATAAAATGGACTCTTTACTTTCAGATTCTTTTTCTCAGTGTATTCTTGTCTTTCTCTCTCAATAAGTCTGTGACTGAAGCTGCTCCAGTAAACAATAACATTCTGCTTAGGCAGACATTCAGTAAGGGAAGATACTAGCTAGTTTTTTGAGTTTTCACAATGTTCTATACAAAAAGAAAATAAAAATACATGTGAAAGGGAGCCCTGTGCAAGATTCTGGCATATCTAGGAGGCCATGTGATCACAGGGCCAGATATGGGTTAGGTAGGGGCAGAGGAGGGCACCTCACTAATCCTCCAGAGTTTAGAGAGTTTTCTTTAAACCCTGAGGCCAGTAGGAAGGAGGATATTGAGGAATTGAAGCTGCCTCTTTATTGTATCCATGCAGTTGCGCCTTATCAGCCAATTAAAGGTATGGCCATGGCTAACAGTAAATAGGCAAAGGATATTTGAACCTGCTTTGAAGAGTGTGTGTGTGTGTGTGTGTGTTCAACTATTGATAACTGGGCAAGCAACAGAGGAAATTAATTGGTGGTTCAGAGCTGTTCAAGTCACTGGACCAATGGATATAATCCAAAAGATAATTCCCAAATTTTTTTGTCATTGTTGAATTAACTTTGACCAATTGTGATCAATGGGACTAGATATTTCCTAGGTCTCAACTTCATTTTGAAATGTGAGGACCAGCTACTAAGACTAAATTGAATAAATGAAACACAAAAAATTGAATAAAGCAGATGATCTTATACCTTGTTGTCTGAGAATTGTTCCTTAATGTGCTTAACTTCAATTGCCATATGCTTCATATGAAAAGCCACAGGGAACCAATGAAAATACTACAGTCATTCCCCCTAAATTATGCCAATATTTTGCGATTAAAGGAAGAATTTGGGGAAATGTCAGTTATGTATTTCTTTTAAAGTAGAAAACTATGAGAAAAATAACCTTAAACATACTTTCTAAATGGTCGGAATTAGTCAAACAGAAAATAGGCATATTAATTATTTGGGGTCAAAGACAATTGGGCACCTTTCTCAGACTTTTATTCTCTAGGGGTTATCTCCTGGATTTCATCTCTTCTTACCTGTGCCAAAGAATATTTACTTTAGCATTTACTCTGCAATGAATAAACCCCCCAAATGCTATTTTATTTAATTTCAAGCTGAAACAATTAAAAGAAATAAAGTGCTCTAGTAACTTTAAATCACCCTTCATTATGTACAGCAATTTAAAATTATTGAAGCATTTTATAAGTGCTTTGGTTTTGAAGTGATCAGGGTTTAGGAATTATGAAGAGTTATTTAACTTTATTGCTTTCCTTTAGATTTATTGGTATCATCGTGAAAGAATAAGGGTAGTAGTCTTCTATAAGTCTAGAGATCAAAATTATATAAACTGTATTTAGTTAATATAAGGGTCTTATGGAGATATATACAAAAAAGAAAAAAGGTGGGTAAAGATCAAATGGTTTGAGGGTGTAGTATCTGCGTTGATCTTAAAACCCTAGTAATATTTCGTTTTTGAGTTGGTATTAGGTGCTACATGTTGCCTCCCACAATTTTAGTAATCATTTCACAAATTTAAGTGTTTCTATTTATTTTTGAATGGAGATAATCTCTATGGAAAGGGGGATCATTATGAAAATCTTGGCAGATTCCCTGCACTTTTTGCTTCTGTTTTTTTCCAATATAACAGCCCCTCCCCCACCCCAAGATCTGTAGTTACTGTGCTCTCTAGGTACCTGTTGCATCATCTAAACACTGAGCCACAATAAGAAAGGATGCCTTAATGTCATTTATAATTCAGTAAACACTGCAAGTTACTAAATTTCCAGATAATTGTAACATTAACTATTAACAGATATCATTTGTCATAAAACACCCTTTTACAGAGTTGATAACAATATTTTTTGTTCAGAGACCAAGGCCAAATAAATTGTGCACCAGCTCCTCCAAATTTTTTGCACTTTATATACTTAATTCTTAAAATCCTCACAAATGATCCAGGAAAACTATAACTATATTACTTGTCAAGATAGAACATTTTTGTCACCAAAATACTTGGCACCATCAAATGATTTAATATCAGAAACTACTGATTTGTTGTTGTACGTTATGGACCATGAGACCTTTCCATTTGACTTAACATTGACACCTGCCATGTGTGTTGCCTACACCATTAGAAAATGGGCTATGTGAGAACAGAGGTTGTCTTACTTTTCTATTTGTAGCCCAACTGCTTAGAACAGTGCTTTGAACGTAGTATGTATTTAATAATTAATTAATTCATTCATTCATTTATTTATATATTCATTCATCTTGAATGTACCCACCTGCTTAGTAATCATTGCACTAAAGATGGAGCTAGTTTTGGATTGAAGAACTCTAATGTATTTACAACAGCAATATATTCAAATAGATCTGTGCTCTCATAAGATTTTAGAATTCACTCAAATTGTGCCTTTTACATATCATGCCTGCCTATTCGACAGCTGTGATTCTTGTTCATCTTATACCATAAGAGTTGCATAGTAGATCCAACAAGTGAAATCAAAGGCAAAAACAAGAGAGTTATTTCTTAATATCAATTTTTCACATAAATCCCAGATTCAGTCCAAAACGTGAGGTCTTCCTGTAGTCTAGGCTTCCTCTATGAAAACAAAAGTAGAGATCATGAAGATTTCAGTGAAGCACTCTGTATACTTGTCATCCTTCATTTTTGTCATTTAAGCTGTCCCTTTTCAGAATTAATTGATAATATCCTTTACTCCCATTTTAACTCTGCATTCCTCATTGATCATTTGTTATTGCCTGTCCATGTTGGTCATGAACTTTTCCATTGCCTTCTGTATTATATTTTATTTATTTTATTTCTTTGGAGTCAGGGTTGTTCCATATCTCACTACCATATAGCAATACTAATGAAATGAGAGATCATGTGAATTGCCCAGAGTAACACATTTAATAAATATCTGAGGCAAGATTTAAACCTGGGTTTTCCTACCTCCAAGTCCAACACTCTTCGTACTACCATAGCTAGCTGTTTAGTTGACTCTCATAAAGATTTTGTATAAATAAGAATAGCCATAGAGATCAATAATCATTGATGTTCTTGTAGTTACCTTTTTAAAAAATTAGTAACAAGTTCTGAGATATTTTCTATACCTCTTGTAAGCTTGCCTTCTTTGAATACCTTGTATATTGATCTCTCAATGCCCTCACAATTGTATCACTTCCAGCACATATGTCTTTTATGTATACTTTGTCTGATCTGACTGATGCTCCCATCTTTGCTCTCTTTAGTGGTAACTCTTCACCCTCAAGAATTTTGATGTTAGGGTGCAGTTGCGATACTTCCATGGCCTTGCATGGGGAGAAAAATAAAAACAAGTTGGTTAAATGGCTTTCACAAATGTTTTCCATTTTTCTTTTACTTACTGTCATTCTGTTTTCCTCCTTTGACTTTTGTGCAAATTGAAACAATATTAACACAACAAATGCATAAAAAAGATAAAAAGGCTGGGTCTTTATGATGCCAAATAGATGAATGGAAAAATCATTTAAAGGCCTAGAAATGTCTAAATATCCTGTTTTAGTGCATTTAGCAATGTAAATTTTCTTCTCAGTATTTAACATTTTATAGTTAGAGAAATTCAAGATAATATGTGAACTGAATAAAATACATTACTAATACTATACTAAAGTAAATCTATGATTATTTTGATTGTGTTTATATTTAAAAAATACAGTGTGAAAAAGAGTACTGTGAAAAGAAAACTGGAAAAGTAAGTTGGTTAGAGACACATTGTGTATCTTTCTAATTAATTCTGTGATACAGGATAAGTAACCCATTCCTTTTTTTTTTCTTTTTCTTTCCTTTTTTTTTTTTTTTTAGTGAAGCAATTAGGGTTAATTGACTTGCTCAGGATCACACAGCTAGTAAGTGTCAAGTGTCTGAGGTTGGATTTGGACTCAGGTACTCCTGACTCCAGGGCCGGTGCTCTATCCACTGTGCCACCTAGCTGCCCCAACCCAATCTTGCTTAAAGTTTTTTTTTTAATTTAATATAATTTTACTTTACTTTTGAAAGTAACAGAAACTTTTCTATTTCACCTCATTTGGTCAAAAAGAGAAAAAAACCAAAATCCTTTTAAGATATGCATAGTCATGCAAAATGAATTCACTCATTGGTCTAACCCTTCCCCCAAAATATGTCTCATTCTAATTCTTGACTCCATCACCCTTCTTTAAGAAGGTTAGTAACATATTTTATCATTGGTCTGTAGCAATCTTGGATAGTCCCTTTATTGATCAGAGTACTTATAGTTTTCAGAGTTGTTTGTTTGATAGTGTTGTTAATATTATATGAATTGCATTTCTGGATCTGGTGCACTTATTCTTCCCCAACATATTTTCCAAAATTGTTCAATATTATAATATTGATGTTATAATATAAGTTGTTTTCTTACAACTTTCCAAAGTATTTGATTTTCAGGGGTCTTGTTATTCTATAAATTGCTCTTCCTTTGGTTACTTCATTCTTCATCAATGTAATTAATTCTCAAAATTTTTCATTTTATAATATTAATGTTATACTATACATTTTTTCTTATCTAAAAATGAGATACTAATCACCATATCTATCTAATTGGATTATTGTGTGACAACTGAAATAATATATGTTTTGAAAATTTTAGATGCCAATTAATCTTCAATCTCATGAAATTCTTTTAGACTATGAATTTGAATAATTATTATATTCATATTACAAAATTCTCCAATACAAACTCCAAAACCTGGATTAATTCCATAGATTCTATTCCCTAACAGGATACTATTCTGTAGCCTACAAATTGATTGAGAGGTCTATTTCCAAGACCACTTATTCTATGCTTTGAAGGATGAGTAAATCCAGAAAATCATAGACAAAGGGAAAGGTCATTGTCAATGAAAGAAAGAGTACTAGTACTATTTTAGTAGCTTAGTAGTAGGATGAGCCATTTAAGTCTCAATCTCTCTGAGTCTCTATTGCCTAATGTTTAAAAGGGGGATAATTTTTTTTTTTGGCTAGCCTTAAGGTGTGGATTTGGTATAAAATATTGTTTTTTTACTTGTAAATGATCTTTGATAATTTGAAATAGCACACCATGGGCTCTCCTGAGAATGATTCTAGCATTTATTAAAATTGTTTTTAAAGGGGGCAGCTAGGTGGCTCAGTGGATAAAGTACCAGCCCTGGATTCAGGAGGACCTGAGTTCAAATCTGGCCTTAGACACTTGACATTTACTGTGTGACCCTGGGCAAGTCACTTAACCCTCTTTGCCCTGCCTCCCAAAAATGTTTCTATGGAAAAATACTTTCTGATTTCCAAATAATGAACTTTCAAGTAAAATTGAAAAGCATATCCTGTTTGCAAATTATGCATTCCCTAAATGATCTAATTTCTATTGTTTGTGATAGCATATAGCCTTCTTTAAATTACTTCAGAATCTTGTAAAAAGATTTTGACCATATTTAATTACTTAATAAATACTGATTGAATTACCCAATGGGACATTTGAGCAATAGCCCTTTATTTTATTTTATTTTTTTTAGCAATAGCCCTCTTATATAATTATATATAATAATTATATATATATAAATAAAATAAATATATAATAATAATATAATAATATAATATCTTCAGTCATCAAACTGAAGATAACCAAATACATGACACTGGGCCTTACTCGTGACTTTTGAGTCTTCACATTTTGAAGAACTGGAATAGAGAAGAAGGAGAAAATAGATTTCCCAATGTCCTTCTTGGAATCATTCAGTAGAAGATATGAGGTTAGGAAGAAAGAACAAAAACAAGCACTCATTAAGTGCATATTATGTGGCAGGCACTTAACACATATTATTTCATTTGATCCTTACAATAACCCTGAAAAATAGGTACTATTATTATCCCCATGTTACAGCTGAGGGAACTAAGGTGGACAGTGATTAAACAACTTACCCAGAGTCACACAACTAGTAAGACACTGAAACTAGATTTTGAATTCAGGTTTTTCTGACTCCAAGTCTAGCAATCTACCTATTGCACCATGTGGGTACATCTATGATACAGGGGTAGAAATAGATACTAGCAGTAGGTAGCTAGGTACTGAGGGATGATTAAAACTTGAATATTCATGAAGAAAGTGAAATGTTATTGTAGTGCTATTTTTTCAGCTACTTAGAAATAGTAGGAGCCATTTCACTTTGTGATTTCATTAAATAGGGAAATTCCAGTTGAGAAAACTAAATCAACCAATGCAGATTGGCACCTTCTTTACAATTTACAGTTTAAAATATTGTCTGGGTACTAACACATTAAATAACTTTCTCAGAGTTAGACAAAAAGTATATGTATCAGTGCTTGGATCTGAACTCAGATCGTCCTGAATCTGAGACAGGCTCTCTATCCACTACAGAACACAACCCACTGTACCTGCCTTCTAATACACAGTAAGCACTTTATACTTTTATATAGATCAGGGCTTCTTAAACTTTTCCCACTCATGACCCCTTTTCACCTGAGAAATTTTACATGACCCCAGGTATGTAGGTATATAAAACAGAAAACTTTGATTGTTGCCAAATTTTTGTGACCCCCCATATTAAGTTATGCAATCCCCTATAGGTTCATGACCCACATTAGAAGCATGTAAAGATAATAAATAGAATTTATGACTGAACCTAATCAAGCTAAAATCCCTTCAAGAATATTTGCATTATGGTCAATGGACACCTTTGGAAGCTGTGTGTATCACTCTCACCCCAGACTCTGTTATATAATTACCTATATATCTCTATCACTATGTTTAAAATTGGTCATAAATTCTTAGACAATATTTACATAGTCTCTCCATACTTCTATATTGCAACAATAAGCATAGATAGGTTCTTTTTTTTTTTAATAATTTTTTTTTTTTGCAGGCAATGGGGGTAAAGTGACTTGCCCACGGTCACACAGCTAGTAAGTGTCAAGTGTCTGAGGCCGGATTTGAACTCAGGTACTCCTGAATCCAGGGCCGGTGCTTAACCACTGCGCCATCTAGCTGCCCCCTAGATAGGTTCTTAATAAGTGTTACTGGGAAATATTATTAGTTTCCCCTAATGGCATTTTGATTCCATCAATATGTAAGGTATTTCAGACTGAGAAACTTGCTTAGTATAATAAGGATATACATAGTAAAACAATGGAAGAAGTCTTTATCTTCTGAATATTCAGACAGAATTTTAAATAATATGCAAGCATGTGTGAATTAGCCAGTTAGCATTTAGTCAGCTAATCAACAAATATATTTTTGAGTTTTACCATTTACCAGAGACATATGTGTCTTGAACAGCACATACTTTCTATTCAATTTCTTTCCCAATTTGTGCTCTTTCTCCCTAACTGAATTTATACTTCAGAAAATCAGATTTGTGACTTTGGTGGCTAAAAAGCCACATATGGAAATATCAGAATCATGTATAACTCATTCTGCAATAGGTAGTTTGCTTTTGCCAGGAAGTAGTAACCATGGAAAAGTTGTCTCTCTAACATCACTTTACACTGAGTACTATTATACAGTGTTATGTTGGAAGTAGATCATTAGTGTGCACATTCTTTTATCACAGAGCTAGTATAAATTGATACATCTTTGATTGAAACATGTCATTCCCTACATTATTCAAATTACCCTTTGTAGATATATTTGGGTGCTTATAATCACCCTGTATGATATCAGGGAGTTGTGCTTTTGCTCAAGATATAAACACACCAGGTGGCCTTGCTTAGTCACTAGCAGCCAGAAGTTAACTCACCCCATGTCTTAGTTAAGCCAGGTGGCAACCCAGATAAGGGATCCTATAAATGTAAAGGCATTACTCTCCTGAGTAACTCAGCTTCATTCCCAGATCCCAGGTGCAGCTAAGGAGGAAGAAAATGAGAATGAGGAGGACGAAGAGGAGGAAAAACAAGTACAAAAACAAGAGACCAAGACCCTGCCCATATGTGTCCACAATAAATCTTTTTTCTTCATGGCTTCAGGCTAATGTGCCAATAAACACCTCAGTATTCAATGAATCCACTTCAACAACATATTCATATTTCAACCAATCAAACATGTAACTTAGCAAAATAGGTATTGTTCATGTTCTAAATACACAGGGTCATTGCTTTAGAGCTGAAGTGGATTTTTGAGATCACATAGACCAATTCTTTCATTTTTCAGAGCACAAACTGAGGCCCAGAGTCATTGAATGACTTACTCAAAGTAACACAGGCAAGAAATGGCACAGGGAAGATGCAAACAGCATCATATTCTTAAACATATCATTAGTTATAGTTTATAGTGCCCTGGGACCATTTTTTAGAGATGATACTACTTAAAAGAAATTTAAAAGTATAAAATCATGCCCTTGGATCTTCACCTTTTGCTTATTCATGCAAAGCATTGAAATGTTATAATTAATTCCAGTCAATTTCATATTAAAATGGAAACATTAAAATAGTATCATGTGTATAAATACATTTGTTAATGTCTTCCTGTGAGGATAAAATGAGGTGGTTCCTTATTCAAAACAGAAATCTCCAACTTGAGTTTTCAAACAAGTTAGTTTCAAAATGAATTTATGGCACTCAGTCTTTTAGGTGAGAAAATTTGGCTGAAATTTTGCAAAAATATGTTGAAAGCCTTTTACTGTATTAATACTAGTCATATGTGTTTGTGTGTTTAGCAATGAGTATACATCCTATGCGTGACCAAGAGAACTTGAGATTTTGCTTTATAAGCATATTTTGTAGGGAGTATAGCTATAACTCATAGAGCACTTGTTCCCTTTTAAAGGATGCTTCCTAGTTACAGAAAATATTGCATAAGACAAGTAAATTTATTTTTATCATGAAGATTTTGAAAATATCTAGCCATACAATGTGAAATGTCCAGGGAATTGAGTTAGTTATACATGCATTTTTATTCTTTTCTGGAAGTTGCTATATAATATGGGAAAAACAGTTCTGACAGTTTTTTTTCTTTAATTTCTTACATAATCACACTAACTTTTCAAATGCAGATACTGGCTCAGCCATATGTAGTTTTTCAGAAAACTGGTATTTTCATTGATGCATTGTTTCTCCAGAAGACACACACACACACACACACATAGCTTCAGAACTCTAAAAACACTAAACATCTCCTGAATGAGCATAAAAATTTTCTGTAGTTTAAATATTTAATATGTCAAATGTTGTTAAAACATATACTACTAATGTGAATATACATAGTTTTTGCTAACAAATATGATGCATAGACTGATACATTGTACCACCTATTGAACTATGAGTGTGGCTAAATAAAACATATAAAATCCAATGTCCTTCCACCTACAGCAATAGCCCTAATCCCTGATAAGAATTTTCCTGTAAACAAAAGCTTGATATTAACTGTTCTTCCCTTGCCCCAAATTGCCAACTAATCAGCATAATTATGCTGAACTGAAAGGAAGCAAAGGAGAAATTATGAAAACCCTGAACTGTATCGAAAATGTCAAATTGTAATATCAACTCTGACATATTTTCAGGCAAATTCCTGTTGGAACAGTTTGAAGAAAATATCAGCTCGACAGAGACTCCTCCACAGCTTTCTGATAAAGAGGATTCGTTCAAATAAATGTTTCTTCACTTATCATTATCAGTGAGTCACAACGCCATCAAAAGAGGAGGCATGCTGGAATTATACTGTACATACTGAAATAGACAAGGTAGAAATAGATCCCAAAAGAAAACCTACCAGGCAACAGAGAAATAGGCAGAAGATGAGGAAATGTTTCATTCCAGGCTTCGCATTTAACCAGTCATATTTTAATGCTATCACAAAAAGAAAAAAATGGCAGTGTGAAGATGACTAATTTTTGATTGTTGAACTAAATAGCTATTAATTCATAGACCTTGAAGTCTGTCTTGGGGAAGAAGGGCAGATGAGTTATTGCATTAATGAAATCATTGCTTTAGCAAATTCCCTCGCCTTTCTGGAAGGTTGAAATGCACTTCAAAGGACAGTCCTTTCAGAGAAAGAGAGAGAGAGACAGAGACACAGAGAAAGAGAGACAGACAGAGAGAATATCATAGGCTACTAGTGAAGAATCTTAGCTGTATGTGTTGTTTGACCTTTGTTTTCAGAGAGGACTAATGATATCATGGGGTGATATCTTGACTTGTGTGTGAATTAAAGTGTAGCAGAGTTGCACAAAGTCATCAACCTCACTTTCTTCTAGTCTTTGAGGTCCAATGGCAAGACAAAAGTCAAGAAGACTGCTGATGGCCCAGGATACAGTGGATGACCTTGGAGTCTTTGATGTCTGTCCAAGCTCTAAGTACTACACAGCACCAACTTCAACTACCTCCATGGCCATTGGAACAAATTATTCTCATCAGCCCATTCTTCTTGGGGAAGTCTTCAAAATTATGATAGACAACACACCCCATCCAACTGACCAACAAGTTCGAGGCTCTTTGGTTACTCTCAAGCTTATTTGGCTTATCTAACAAGACGGTTTTCCAAGTTAAAACCATTGTGCATGCTACGGCTTCTTGGAGCCAGAAATGAGAGCTGGCTGTCAGGTACATACTAAAGGTGAATGAGAAGCTCTGAAAATTGCTTGGCAAGCCCTCACACCAGAAGTTCTCTTCCTCCTTAAATACAGCAAATACCCTAGCTATACATATTTCCCAGCTCAGATGCTGTCAATCATTTCAAAAGCCCAACTTTTATCTCCTCTTCTAGAATGATCTTTGACCATCTCAAAATACAGTCATCTCCTTTCCCTGGTAACACATATAGTTTTTGTTAAGAGCTCTCATATTAATGAGTCCACTATGTCCAATAGTGCTTTGCAGTTTATACTGTGCTTTTCCAAGAAGGCTATATGGTTATAGTGAAAATCTTATTACCCACATTTCATAGAGGAGTGACTTGAAGCTGGGAAAGATAAAGTTACTTGTCTATAGTCATTTGGCTAGAAATGATACAAGGTGGTTTTCAAACCAAAACCATCTGAGCCAAGGTCTCATAACATACTGACACTTACTATGATACCACTCAGTTTTGTCTTTAAGGATAATGTGATAGACCCACCAATTTAGAGACAAGGAAAAATGTCAAGTACTTCAACCTCCTCATTTCACAAACCTAGATTGCCCAAGGTCGATAAGATAAGAAGTGATAGAAACCATGTCCTCTGAAATCACACAACACTGCCTTCAAATATATCTTATACTTGAAGAGTATTTTACAATTTAAAAAATACCCTAGTTCAAGTACGCATTTCCTCTAAACAGGTCTAGTGCAATAATTTGTCCATCTCTAGCATATATTCTATACTATACTACACACACACACACACACACACACACACACAGGCACACACATACACACACACACTTTAAGGAAGTAATATACTTTTTGATCCAGACCTGTGCCTTAATTGAGAGAAGATATTCCTAGTGAAGAAACCTGCTATAATAATATATGATTTATATTTTTATAGATGTTGGGGACAATTAGGATTTGAACAATATATATCAGAGATAGAATTGGAATCCAGGAAATTGGCCATGCTGTATTAGATTTTTTTTTTTATCATGGTGACCTACATCATCCATGTAGATTACAACCTGTTTATGGCTTAGTAGAGAAATTTTAGGGGATTGCCTGAAGGAACCTAAAGGTTGTTTGTCCAAGGCCATATACCTAATAATTATTAGAGATAGGATTTGAGCCTGGGTTTTTCACATTCCATGCCTATTACTTTACCCAATTATTTAATGCTGATACTCATACTAGTTTATTTGTATATGTATACATATACATTCATACATATATATACATATATATGCAATGCATGCATATATGAATGTATTGCATGTATGTGTTCACCTAGATATATGCCTTATTGCCCTATAGTGACTGAAACTTGTTGAGGGCAGAGATATTCTTTGCTGTTTCATATCTCCAGAAACTTTTACAATGGCTTACACCAAGCTGACGTGCTATAAAAGTTTGCTGCTTCTTCTATTCACTGAGTTTCTGATGGTGGTGAAACATGCCAAATTATCAAATAGTTTTATTTAGTAAGAAAGAATAAGTCATAATTGATGGCAGGACTTCTCAGTATTTTACCTAGTTTGAGCTGATGGTTGAGAGAACGATCCAGTGTTTGCACAATGTAAATCAGAAAGATATTTAGGAATAAAATGTGTAGTTCCCTTACACATGATGATGCTATAGTATAACTTGGGAGACACAGGAAAACTCTGTTATTGTATAACTTTTATCTCTTTAAAAAGGAAATGGAAAGTTGATATACTTTTTTCAGGTTTTAAATTAGGAAATGAATTATTCTCCATATAGTATATTCTTATGAATATGGAAAACTGCAGTATTTAATCCTCTTTTGTTCATTCATATATTACAATAAAAAGATTATAAGGATCAAGAAACATGATGAGAAATATGACAGGATAGTTTTCGGCAAACCTCTACCACTGGGGAAAAATACATTAAAAATGAAATATATGCCAGATATAAAATTACTAAAGCCGAATCTATAATACAAGGCAGAATGTAAAAATCCTATGAATAATGTTGAACAACTGTAATATGTCCAGCTCCCACTCACTGTTCTCATCACTAATCTATCCTGCATGCTGAATTCAGTTAGTGTAAGCAGCGTCACAGGTTTATTCTTCCAGATCTGGCTTTAAGCATCTCTGCTCAGTGCCTGCATGGCAGTGACTCAATGTGAACACCACACCTGACTGAAAATAAGCAAAAAAAAAAAATGATTCTCCCTAACTACATGAATGGAAGAATGTGAAGATAGTTTTTTTCTATGTCTCTACAGCTATATTATAGCATCATAATTTGTAAAGAAACTATACATTTTGGTCCCTAATGGTATCTTTCTTATTCGCATTATGTAAACATTAGATCTAAGTAGAGTGTATTTGGACTAATCAGTCCAATATGAGTGTGGAAAGCTCTACCACAAGTTAGGCACAAGGTATCCATTAGAACATTTTCATTAGAGATATCTCTGTATTTGTTCAGTTCATGTTTCCTCTTTGTTACTGTGATTCTGCTTTGCTTATGGAATGCAGTGTCTTCTTTGATGCAGATATGACATGCCGAGTAGTCCTATACCAGTCTCTCATGTCTCAATCAGTATTAAAGGTCTTCAGAGAAACCTTGAGTGTGCCTTAGTACCACTTCTTTTGACCATGGTGTGAGCACTTGCCTTGCAGGCTCTTTTTAGTATAGTTTTTTAGGTGATCATGAATTTGGCATTTGTACTATATGTCAAGTCCATTGGAGTTGTGGACTCTGGCAGTTCGGCTCAAAATAGAACAGCAGTATCTGGTACCTTAGCACATTGGGTAATCTTCAGAATCTTCCTATGATGACTCAAATGGAAGCAGCTCAGTTTTCTGAAATAGTACTGTTAGTCTGTCTAAGTTTCACAGGCATATTAGAATGAAATCAGCATAACAGCTCTGTAGATCTTTAGTTTAGTAGGTATCCTCGTCTCTCCTACACTTTCCTTTGGAGCTTCCCAAACACTGAGCTAGTTCTGGCAATGTATCTACCAACCTCATCATTTCTATGGATATCCCTTGAATGTATATTGCCAAAGTAACTGAACTTATCCACAGTATTAAAACATTTCTTAATTAACTATGACCAATGGTTCCATGGATGGATGGTTCAGAGTTGAATGGTGGAGGACCTCTATTTTCTTGGTATTGAATTTCAGGCCAAAAGTAGCAGAAGCATCAGAGAATCAATTCATCCTCTTCTGCATCTCAGCCTCAGAGTAAGCACAGAATATCAAACCTTGCCAGAAGTCCTTAGGAGGAATGGAGTCAGAAACAGTAACAGCAACAGCTACTTACTACTGAAGATTTGTGAGTCTCATGATCTTCTCAATACCAACACTGTCTTCCACTGGTCTAGCCGCAACAAAATATTGTGGATGCACTTTTGCAGCAAGCACTTGCATTTAATAGACCACATCTTTATAAGGAGAAGAGACCATTAGGATGTGAGAGTAAAGAAGGTGATGGGTGGCACAGAGTGTTGGACCAATAATAGATTTATTCTCTTCAAACTAAACTGTTATATTCACAAAACTCACACTTGTGCTGACTGTCTATGTGTACTTCTTCTAACTGCCCCAATAATGATACAATTCTTAGGAGTTACAAGTATCTTTTTCCTAAGTAGGGATGTAAAGAGTTTAACCTTATTGAATCCTTTATGAATTCTCTCTACTGTTTACCTTTTTCTATTTCCCTTGACTCTTGTATCTTAAAGTCACATTTTCTATTCAGTTCTGGTCATTTTATGAGGGATGATTAAAAGTTTTTCATAGTATAGAGTATCCATTTTTCCCCAGTGAGAAGTAAAACACTTTTGTGAAGGGACAGAGTGAAAGTAGAGATAGAGAAGGATAAACAAGGAGGAAAAGGAGGATGGAGGGAAGTAAATAATTAACAATAATAATTGGGAATGGGAATGGGAAGAACTTACCCAGAAAATGGAAGCAAATAGCAGAGAGGATTAAAAAACAAAACCCTAAAATTTGCTCTTTATAAGAAATATACTTTTAAAAAAAAGAAATACACTTGAAGCAGATACACATACAGAGTAAAGGTAAGGGGGTGGAGCAGAATCTCATGCTTCAGCTGAAATAAAAAAAAAGGAAAAGTACAGGTAACAGTCATGATCTCAGACAAAGCAAAAAGAAAAGCAAAACTAGATCTAATTAAAAGAGAAAAGCAGGGAAACTACATTGTGTTAAAAGGTATTATAGACAGTAATGAAGTAATATCAACACTAAACATAATATAATATCCTAATTTGATTCAATAATACCATTACTAAGTCTCTATCACAAAGATATTTTTTTAAAGGAAAAAGACCTATATATGCAAAAAATATTTATGGCAGCTCTTATTGTGGAAATTGAGGGAATGCCCACCAATTGTGGTATGACTAAACAAGTTTTGATAGAATACTATTGTTCTATAAAAATGATGAGCATATTGCTTTCAGGAAAAAAAAAAACATGACGTGATGTAAAGTGAAATGAGCACAGCTAGTAGAACATTACACACAGTAAAAGCAATATTGTACAATGACCAACTCTAAATGACAGCTATTCTCATCAATGCAATGATATAAAACCATTCTGAATGATTTATAATGAAGAAAGCAATCCACTGGCAGAGAAAGGATTGATGGAGTCTGAACAGATTGAAGAATACTATTTTCTCTTTTATTTTTGGTCTGTGTTTTCTTTTATAATATAATATGGAAATATATTTTGTGAAACAAAAATGTATAACCTATAATAAATTACTTGCTTTCTCAAGGAACAGGGATAGAAGGGAGACAGGGAGATAATTCTGAACTCAGAATTTAAAAAAATAAATGTCAAAAAATTTTTTGCATGTATTCGAAAATTTTAAATATCAAATAAAGGCATTATATTTAATTTCTTCCCATTCTAATGATTACTTATAATTTCAAATTATCAGAATCATTATGGAAAATTATTTTCTTTCTTTTTAAAAAAATTGGTTTATGGAGAACCTTGATAATTTTAAGAAGAGACTCCCATTTTTATGTTTGGTTGTTTGAAGTTCATCCCCGGTCACATCCCTTTCCAAACACTCAAACATTTTGGAAATTATTTTATGGGATCCTGCAAGACCTAAATAATGTGCTTAGTTCCTTGTAGCCAAAGGTACATCATGAACAGATGCATGGCATGGTAACGGGAGAATTTATGAATAAGGTGAAAGAATTGTTTTTCCCCTTTTTCCTTACATTCTTTAGAGTGTCCAGTCCAAAGGAAGCACCATGGCATCCTTGGCTTTTCTGTTGTCAGCTACTTCCTAAACTACAGAAACATGATATACAGTTTTTCATGGAAAAGTAGAATAAGTCACGGGATGTATTATTTAGGATGCACTTGACAAAGTTTTCTTTGTCTTTTCCTGATGTCATTTAAAACTGGCTATTTTTCTGAAGCAATACTATAGGCCACCTATCTTGCAAAATGTTCCTGTATTCTCTCTTTTTTTGGGAGAGGTGGGGCAATGAGGGTTAAGTGACTTGCCCAGGGTCACACAGCTAGTTGTATTCTCATACTTGATTTAACTTGCCTTGTTAATATTAGCCTAGGAACCATAAGGCAAGTAGAGTAAGTTTGAATATAACTGAAAAAAAAATGAATTGTTACTGTCTTCAAAGAATAGCTGTCTCCTAAATTCTGCCATCTTCTGAATGAAGTTTTCTTATCTCTTGTAGAAAGATCAGTACTCAAAGATCTCCAGCCTGAGCTACGTCTTAAACAGGCAGCCTAAAAAGCAGGAGGTGGGGGGAGGCATAGAGAAGGTGAGAAATGAACCCATCTTTATTTTTTGGACGACCAGCTCAGTTCTTATATGCTTATTTTATATGTGGAGGCTGTTCATGCTCACTGAAATTATCCTTGTTATTTGATGAATAAGCAAGTTTATACTTCCACACTTCAGAAATAATGACTTTGCCTGATTTTTCCGAAGTCTGTGTTTTCAACATTTGCTAAGGAATAATACCTGTCCCTAATGAAAGTTTTGGAAGTCCCAGGGCATTTATCATACGTTTTATCAGACAACTAGCATATAAGAAATGGGTAGGTAGCTTTTAGATAGTATAAAGAAGAGAGCTTTTCATACCCATAAATGTATAGAAGAGCTTCCTTAAAGTAGGCTTCATTTAACACAATTCAAATTTATACAGGAGCAGTGCTTTTGCTTGGGATGTCAAATGACCATGACACTGCAATTCAACAAACATTTATTAAGCCACTACCATGTGTAAGAGGCAGCATCCAATATACCACGGTATAGAAAATTGCCCTAAGAGGAAGGAAGACTTGAACTCAGGTCATTATGTGACCACATATGTTACATAATAGATGCAAGAACTTGGGCAATTCACTTAACATCTCAGTGCTGTAGGTAACTATTTCAGGAAACTTAAATGACTCAACGAACAGGCTGATCTGCATTGAAAAGTGAAACATCATAATCTGGAAGTTTTCTATATCAATGTCACCATGGATACAATCTCAATTCCTATCCCTATCCTGATGAATAAGGTTATGTTCTAAGCACAGGGGACACTAAGGTGGAGAGAGATACAACACGTAAACATGTATATTTGTAAAGGATATTTTTTAGAAATAAAGATTATAGGGGAAGCTAGGTGGCACAGTGGATAGAGCACTGGCCCTGGAGTCAGGAGGACCTGAGTTCAAATCCGACCTCAGACACTTAACACTTACTAGCTGTGTGACCCTGGACAAGTCACTTAACCCCAATTGCCTGAAAGAAAGAAAGAAAGAAAGAAAGAAAGAAAGAAAGAAAGAAAGAAAGAAAGAAAGAAAGATTATTAAAAGCTAAAGGGTCCCCATAACAGGTAGCCCAAGAGTTGAACCTTAAAGGAAACCAGGGATTCTAAGAGTCAGAGAGAAGAAAGTATATTCTGGTTTTGAGGGAAACTTTGCATACAAAAGCATGTTACGGAACATTGAATTCTGGTAATAACAAGTATGCCACTTTGGTTGGAAGGTAGAGTAGGGATAAAGCATAGGGAATAAGTCTGAGAAGGTTGACTGGAGTTAAATTCTGATGGACTTTTAATGACAAAAGAAGCATTTGCATCTTAGCCTAAAAGCAGTAAGAAGCTTCTGAAGGTTTTGAAGGAAAGGAAAGACATGATCTCATTTGTATTTTTGAAGAGTAACTTTTTTTTTTTGCAAGAGTGTGGAAAGGAGAGCCTATAAACTATTGTAATAGTCCAGAAGAGAGTTGATGAGGGCCTGAAGTATGATTTGACTTAGTGGAGAACAAGAACTAAAATTAAAGAGACTTTACTGCAGATTGTATGTTTGATAGGAAGATCTTAAGATGAATACAATTCTTGAAACTTAATTATTAGAAAGCTGCAGGTGCCCTCAAATGAACTACAGATCTTTTGAGACAGAATGGGTTGGGGGGCAGCTAGGTGACACAGTGGATAAAGCACTGGCCCTGGATTCAGGAGGACCTGAGTTCAAATCCAGCTTCAAACACTTGACACTTACTAGGTGTGTGACCTTGGGCAAGTCACTTAACCCCCATTACTTTGCCAAAAAAAAAAAAAAAAGAGAGAGAGAGAGAGAGTGGGTTAAGGTAGTAATTGATGACTATGAGTCAGAGATGCCTAATGAGTAGTTGTTGATCATGAGGATTTAGAGAATTATGCTACAAGTTGAACATATAAATCTGGGGCATCATCTGAATAATTTTGGTAATGAAATTTACAGATGGGGGAGATATCACTAATATAAAAGTAGAAATAATAGTATAAAATAGAAAAATAAAACAAAAACTTTAGGACCAGGAAAGAATCTTGAGAATTCCTTGTGGTTAGGAAGTGAGGGCATGGATAATGATCACTCAGAAGCAGCTGAAAATAAATAGTCAGAGGGAATGTGTAAGGTGGGTGGGACATGGTGGTAATGCTGCTAGATATTGATGAGGTAATGAGATACAGAAAGAGAAAGAGACAGAACCAGAGAGACAGAAATAAGGTTAGAATACTTAACAGAAAAGTTTCTGGAGGAAATGTGAGAGGATGGTACTAAGGGAAAACAGAAGAATTGGCTTTACATTGGAGTAAAGGCCAGCACCTCTGTACCTGAGAGTATAGCAAAGGAGGTAAAAATGGGGTAGATAGACAAGTGGTTTTGAGATGTACAATAGAGGAAATGATGAAGATCATCAGAGATTAATTTTATTTTCTTTATGTTAAATAAACAGAGAACAGGAGGATGTAGGTCCATGAAATATTAAAATGAACACTTATTTTGAAATTTCTTTAATTTTAAAAAATTAACTTAAAATTTTAATTTAAAAATTTAAGTAAAAAATTATTGGAACTGCCTGTGTTTAATGTTCTTTAATATTCTATGACTTTTAAAAATATTGAGTAGGAATATTTAATATATCTTTTAAAGTGCAGCCTGGATGAAAACTGATTTTCTTTTATTTACTAATCCCTGAATTTGACATTACTTTATGATACTGATGCCTTACTAGCAATTTTTTCCCAATCTTGATGAAATTCTGCTAATATACTTTAAACATGAACACAGGATGAAAGTTTTTATTTTATTTTTGTTGTTTTTTCCTCTAAAAAGGAACATGTATTCATTATAAGGTCAGTTATTAGTACTAATGGGCATTAATTGATGATTAGCAGTTGGAAAATCCTAATAATTCGAGCCATGCAACAGTAAAATTGGCTGCATGGGGGAGGCAGATTATTTTCTCCCTCAATGGAATTCTTCAAGCAAAAACAATCAAGGGTTACAATAAGTCCAGTATTTTGTAAATGATTCTAAGTAATTCTTTTTAAAATTTTGTACTGAAGTGGCTGGTCAATGAAACCTTTTATGAAACTAATAAGTAGCTGGTCAATTAAGTCCTTTATAATACTAACACTGAGATAATGTAATACTATGAAAGGTATAGTATTATTGTATTATTTTATTTCTCATATGTTAAAAGAATTCTAACAAGATTAAGGAGCAGCTATATGGTACAGTGGATAGTGTGTCAGGCCTGCAGTCAGGAAGAAATCTTCCTGAATTCAAATCTAGCCTCAAACACCTAATAGTTGTGTGAACTTGGACAAGTCACTTAACCCTGTTTTCCTCTGTGTCTTAACTACAAAATGAGCTGGAAAATGAAATGTCAAACCACTATAGTATCTTTGCCAAGAAAAGCCCACTAAGGTAACAAAGAATCAGATATGACTAAAAATTTCTGCAAAACAAGAGAACTTGACTTTATCTACAAACTGTGTCTGCTGAAGACCAGAAAAGAAGTTCATGGAAATATGGTTGGCAACTATTTGATTATTTGTTTCTACCAAAATAATGTATAAATACTAGCTACTATATTATGATGAATTGCAATCTAAGTTTACAAATGGAAAAGGTCCAGTCAGGGGTGAATGTGGGGTGGGAGATACTGATTTTTAATGTACTAAAATCAAAAAAAGAATTTAAAATGATCTAGCAGAGAGAAACCTAGAGACTTCCCCAACTCAAAAGCCTAACTAGGGAGCCTTGCCTGACCTTTCTTAAGGCCATCCCAGAGTCAGCAGAACAGCAAAGAAAATGTAGATTGACCTTCCTGACTACGTAAAGGAAGTTAACTCACCTAGACCACCCTCAAGTCATGCCAATCAATGGACTTTAATGTTAGTGGCCAATTAGCTAGTGTCAAGGTGCAGTGACCCACCTCTACCTGAAAGAGGATAAAAACCCTTGGAGAGAGAGGTGTCTCTCTCTCATGGCGCTCTCTCTCTCTCTCTCTCTCTCTCTCTCTCTCTCTCTCTCTCTCTCTCTCTCTCTAACCTATGTATGTAGGGCTTCTGAAATTTTGGAGCCATGTGCTTTCTCTCTCTAACATTTTATATACTGTAATAAATGCTTAATGCCAAAGAGTGGTGCTGTAGTCTCTAATTTATAAGGAGCAATATATTAGAAACCCCAGCTAAGTTTCCCTAAAACCTAGAACAGAGACAGGCACCCCCATCTAATTTTAAGCAAAATATTATATTATAAATTCCATTGACACATATTAGCTGATATATCATAGACAAATCTCTCTGATTGACTTTTTAAACCCTTTCATAACCTGGCCCCTTTCTACCTTTCCAGTCTTCTTACAACTTATTCCCTTCCATGTCCTCTGCTGTCCAGTGACATTGGGCTCCTTGCTGTTCCCCTCCATTCTACTCCATTTCCTGGCACTAAACATTTTCACTGGCTGGCTCTCATATTTGGAATTCTCTCTCTCCCCTCATGTATTTTTACCTGGCTTTATTTGCTTCCTTCAGGTCTCAGGTAGTCTCACACCTTTTGGAAGAAGTCCTTCCCAGTTCTCCTTAATATTATTGCTCTCCTTCTGAAATTATTCCCAATTTGCCTCGATAAATATATCCAAATATATTTTATTTCTACACATTTGTTTGCATGTTGTCTCTTTGAACTTCTTGACAATAACTTTTGTTTCTTTTTTTTTCATTTTTTTACCTTATTTTTTCATATCTCTACTGCTTAGCACAGTGCCAGTACATAGCAGGCACTTCATAAATTCTTGTTGAACTGATGTTAAAAAAATCAGCAATACCTTAATAAAAGTGATATTTACACTGTGGTCCTAATCTATTAAGCTCAATTCACAATAATGCTAAAGATTTTGTTTGCTTGTATCAATTATATTTTTATCAAATATTCAAAACAAACAAAAATTGTAAACAGTTTTAGAAGTATAACATGAAGGTACCCCAAGGGGCTTATCCTAGGCATGTTCAGAATGCCTAAAAAGAAGCCACTCTTCATCCACTACATGTGGGTGACAGTACTCTTTTTCTATCAGCTGCTTAGTTGGCACAGATTGCATTTGGTTTTTTTTTGTTTGTTTTTTGTGGGGCAATGAGGGTTATCAGGATCACACAGCTAGGAAGTATCAAGTGTCTGAGGCCACATTTGAACTCAGGTTCTCCTGAATCCAGGGCTGTTGCTCTATCCACTGTGCCACCTACTGCCCCCAGATTGCATTTTTAAGACTGATAAATCTGAGACAATTATTCTCTTTTCTGCATATTCCTTCTTGCCTGTTCTTTCCTGCTGATCCAACGGGTGAAAAGCATAGTTCACCCAGGGGTAGGAGTCTTGAACTGAAAGGTAAGAGGGCAAGAGACTTCATTCCTCTGCTCTCCCTTTTAACCATTGGAACCTGGGAATGTTTCTGGTTATGTCTCCGTTCTGTTATATTTTTCCATTATAATTTTAGGTCCTGGAGTGATTCTGCCCAGACTTTGGAATTTGAGTCATGGGAACCTAACAACCAGGATTGTAGGCAGGATGGCACAGCCGAATGGCCCAACAGGAAAACTTGAACATTATTATAACATTTCTATGGTGTTTACTCCTGTTGACCAACCACTATCACTTTCCCTCCCCTCTATTACCATCACCCTTTTGTGGAGATTATTTCATCCCTTAATGTGGTGGCACTGCTCTCTCCAGATTCTCTTCTTACTTGAGGGCCACTCAGTATATTTTGCCATAGTAGAATTTGTAAGCTGCTCCCTTTCTGTAGACATTTCCCTATTGTCTTGTCCAGTTTCCTTTTTATTTCCTGTACAATGTTTCAGAGAGAGACAAAGTCCAACTATAATATTGCATTCAACTACAATATCTTTGCATAGGACTTCCTACATGTCCATATTCATCTTTTCCTTTTCCCTTAGCCAACAAGTCAGCATTTTCTACTGTCTACTAGGCATTTCTCCTTGTCTTTCTCATGGGCATTTCAAATAAGTCCAAAACCAAACTCATTTTCTTTACTCCGTAAATTACCTGTTCTTTCAACTTCCCTATTTCTGTCAATGGCCCATCCTTTCTTTAATTCCCCCAGGCTCTTCATCCTCAATACCCAATCAGTTGCAAGACTTGTCTATTCTATCTCTTCAACACCACTAATATTCATACCTTTCTTTAACTCACAGCACAGTAACTCAAATATCCTATGGGTCATATGCATCATTTGTATCCATCAACTAAGATATTACAAAATCTTCTTAAGCTCTCTCTCTATATAGAGTGTCTCCTCTCTTCTATACATCTTCAGCACCACTGTTAAGTTTTTATTTCAAAAAGCATAAATCTGGCCATATGGATCTTTTATCCTACTTATATTTAGGATAAAATAAAAATTCTTTCATTCCAGGTCATTCATAATTTGTCTCCAGTCTGTCTTTCCAAAATGATTATGAATTTCACCCCTCATACACTATACTGTAGCCAAATTGCCTTGCTTACTGTTTCCATATACCAAATATTAAATCTTAATGAAATGGTGTATGATAAATGTAGTTCAGTTGGGTTTTTGTTTGTTTGTTTGTTTTTGGGTTTTTTGGTGAGGCAATTGGGGTTAAGTGACTTGCCCAGGGTCACATAGCTAGTATTAAGTGTCTGAGGCCGGATTTGAACTCAGGTCCTCCTGACTCCAGGGCCAGTGCTCTATCCACTGTGCCACCTAGCCACCCATGTTCAGTTGTTTATAAATCATGTCTGACATTTTGTAACCTTATTTGGGATTTTTTTACCAAAGATATTGGAATGCTTTGCTATTTCCTTTTCCAGCTCATTCTGCAGGTGAGGAAACTGAGGCAAAAAGGATTACATGATTTGTCCAGGGTCATGTAGCTAGTAAGTGTCTGAGGCCAGATTTGAACTCAGGAAGATGAGTTTTCCTGACTCTAATTCTGACTTTCTATCTATTATACCATCTAGCTGACATATGATAGATGGCACATGAAAAAAAGAGATAATAAAGTTTGAAATGCTGTGTGAATGCTGATTAGTACTAGTTTTATTCTATTTTTACTACTACCAACATAAAAACACTACTACCATTACCACCACTACTACTACTTCCCAACTACGTGTCCTTACATACCAACTTCCAAGCTTGAAAATATTTTTTTTAAATGTTCTATCTCTCCTTACCCCAATACATAATATGAACCTCCTCGGAGCATTGATTTTGTCATCAAATACCAATTATACAGAGAGTAGTGAAAGGCATTTTGAAGGATGAAAAGTTTATATCATAATCCCTACCCTAAATCAACTCAGTGACTCATAGAGAAGCATAGAACCCGAACAGATAAATATAATTAGCATTATATGTATATAAATATATATATATATATAATATATGTACACATACATATACATGTGTGTGTGTATATATATATACATATATATATAACATTTCTTATTACAAAGTAGCAAAAGAAAGTACTATATGAGGGACATAAAAGATATAATCTAATTATGATAAAATATTTGAAATATATAATCATTCTTTGAAATTATGTCATATACATTTTAACCAGTTCATTTGACAAACAAAAGCAAAGTTTAGAATGTAGGGATACAAATCTTTGGTTGACAGTTAAATTTTATATTCAGTAGAGAAATTTAGATGCAATATTGGAAAATGAAGGTAATCATCAATATTTAAAGTAAAAAAAACAGAAGTAAAGTGAGATTTATATGTATATATACATATATACGTATACACATATATATTCTAAATACACAGATATGTTTATGCGTGTATCAGTTTAGCGAGAGAATAGTTGGAGCCACCAAGAGACATTATAGGAATACAAAATAAGTGATGAAAAACTTTCCAGTTACACTAGGCTCAATAGGGCATTATATTCATTTGCATAATATGGGGTGAATAAATGACAAATGCCATTCATCCATTCCAATAGGGAAAGAAGGTCAAAAAGAAAAGATGGGAGGGAGACAATGGCACGCAGAAAAAAAATCAACCCTATAAAGAAGATAGAACATTGATCAAGAGAATTTCAATTACTGCAAAAATGACTTCTGTAACAGTTCAGGAATCACTAAACATTGATATATATTCTTGAAGAAAATAGCAAAGTGGTGTCACATATGATTTGTTCTGAAGCAGAAAGAATAATCATTCCTGGACAGATGCTTGGTAAACAAAATAGGTAACAGTATAAATTATACATACACACATATCACACACACACATATATATAAATGTATATATATATATATGTGTGTGTGTGTGTGCATTATATATACACATACATTTAGACACACATGTATAAGTTCACACATATTTCATCTATATACATACACATGTATGAGTTCAGCTCGCAGTCTACATATATTTGTATGTATACATATATGTATATGTCAATGTATGTAATGTTTATTTATATGTACTGACCTCTTTTCTGAGCTCCAGACCTATATCTTCAAGTGCCTGAAGGACATCTCTATGTGGGTAAATTAATACTTACCTCAGTGTGCAAAACTGAGTTTATCTTCTTTTCTGAATCGTGTCTTTTTGCCTTCATCATTTCAGTCAGCAGCACACATGTACCATTTCTCTTATATTCACACAGGTTTATATATTTTTAAATAATTAACTTAATAAATATATACATAAAAACAGGAACATAGGTATATAGAAGAATAACAAATCAGAATTCATATAAGAAATGCAGAAGTAGAAAGATTCCAGAAACCTGCCACTGATGCTGGTTACCCTTATCACCTTGGGCAAGTCACTTAAGTACACTGACCCTCAGCTTTCTCATTTGTAAGATGAGGGGGGTAGAATAGATGCTCTTTGTGGACTTTTCCAATCATAGATCTCTGTTATTATGATGCCTGTGAAAACTTGGGAATGTCTATTATGTATAATCTCTGAAAAGCCCTGCTCTTTTGTATGCTGTACTGAAATTCATTTTTTTCTTGTATACATTAAAAATGTTCTATTATATTTTTCTTCTTTTCTTTAATGTCACTGTCTATTATACCACTACCTAGTTTTTCTCTCCCCAAAATGCTCCTTGTTATAAATATGTATAGGTAACTTAAAAAACATATACATGGGGCAGCTAGGTGGCACAGTGGATAGAGCACTGGCCCTGGAGTCAGGAGGACCTGAGTTCAAATTCGTACTCGGACACTTGATACTTACTAGCTGTGTGACCCTGGGCAAGTCACTTAACCCCAATCGTCTCACCTGTACACACACACACACACACACACACACACACACACACACACACACACACACACACGTTCAATATCTGAAAATTCATGTTACATTTTATATCTTTAGTCTATTCAGCCTCTGCCAAGTCATGAAAACATACTTAATCATCAGCATTCTAGAGCCATGACTGCTTAATTCACTGATCAAAGTCAATAATGTATCAAAGTTGTTTTCCTTTATATAGTAAAGTTAATATGTACATTGTTCTTGAATTTTCCATTTCACTCATTGTATCAATTCATAATATCCTTCCATTTTCCTTTGACTATGTCTTTCTAATGACCTAATGATAAAAAATATTATATTCACATACAATATTTTTCTATTACTTCTTTCACAATATGATTTGCAGCTACTTTGTTTCCATTTTTTGATACCATAAAAAGTGATCTTAAAAAAAAAAAGTTTGTACTCCTGAACCTTTTTGATCTCTCTTTGGCATATAAATCTAGCCTCAGACATTTGACACTTAGTAGCTGTGTGACCTTGGGCAAGTCACTTAACCATCATTGCCCCACACATAAAAAAGTGATTTCTCGAATAAATGCAAAATATTGTTAAAAATAAGTTGTATAAATAAATATAGTGTATGAATTAATTATAGGTAAAATAATAAATCATTACATATAAATCATTATATATATATATATATATATATATAAATTATGTATTCTTCCTCCCACCACTTCTATATCTGCACTTTTTTTGGGGTATACATCATTTGCCTTTAATTGCAGCCTTCCTAGCCCTGAAATCCATACCTCTGGAAGATCTATTTGTATAATTATCTTTCCTGATTTCTTTGGAAAGCATGAGTTTTATTTTCATCATATAGTTGCACAAATTTCCTATTTCTTGTTTGAGGCATGGCAAGGTATAGTGGGAAATTTACTCAATGGAAATGTTAAAACCTGGTCTGTAGCCCTGGCTTGACCACTTTTTAGAAGTGTAGAATATCAGAATTTATTTACCCTCTCTGTGCCTCAGTTTTCTCATTCAATAAATGGAGTTAATATGTCCTTACTATGTCTTAACACTGTTTTGAAACTCAAATGAGCTAATATATCCCTAGGTCAGAGTGAGTAAACCCTTGTAACTATTAAATTTTATTTATAAATATAATTCCAAGTTAATAATAATATCAATGGTTCTCCTTTATTTAGTGTTTTCAAATTTGGAAAATGTTTTACATATATCTCATTTGACATTTACAACAAATCTGAGAGGTCAATTCTATCATAATCTCCATTTGACAAATACAGAAACTGAGACTTAGAAAGATTACATGATTTGCCTAAGCATTATAGAGCTTAGGCAAGAGGCAAACCCAGGTTTTATCTTGATTCTAAATCCAAATGTTCTACCCACTAATTAAGCTACATATTAGGCAAATATATACATATGCATGTATATATGTATATATAAGTATATATAGACATATATCAATATATGTGTTTATATATAAAGAAATGTGGCATTGACAAACAACAATTAGAGACAGAGTTTCAGATGACCAGTCCTTGGATTCAGTCAAAGCAATTTGGATTGATTTGAAATTAAGTAGTCTTGGGTAATTCAAAAGAATTTTATTTCCTTTTTAGCATAATGTAGACAATTAAACTGACAACTGGCCTGGTGTTACAGTATTTCATGCAATTGTTCATGATGTTATTTCAGGAGAAATAAACAACAATTTTACAGTGTTCAATCTAGATCATGGAGCAAAGTACTGATATATAGGATTTACTGGAAAATTGTTTGTGATTCTTGAGGGTCCTGGTCTTTCTCTTTTCCATCATCTCATCCCATTTGTAGGCCTCTCCAATGTGTTTCTCTTTGATTCCAGAATTGTTCATTCTCACCCTAGAAAATGTTCTCAAATGCTAATTTAGAATATTATGCCTTCTGGATAGAGACCTATAGCATAACATGTGTAAACTTAGCAAGATAATAAATGAGTCCAAGGAAAATATTCATGAGATTAAGAGTTCAACCAAGTCAAAGATATTTGCAACTCATACAAAGCATGACTAGGAGAATATTTTGGTGAAATGAAAAAGCTACTTTGCTATTAGCTTCTTAACATTTTATACTTAGGGGAAGTCACTTTTGGTACATTGTTACTTCTTTATCCAGAGACAAACAGGACGTTGCATTTGGAAAAAAGATGAAGTTTGGTGCATATGATAGACCCTAAACTTGGAAATTACTATGCTGGTTTGTTCTCTATTAACTTCTTAAAATCATAATTGTGCTAGACAACTTACCACTTTAATACTTTAATAACTCAAAATTTTGTGGTTTCACTGATCTAAATGCCTTCACCAATGAAAATTGCAAGGCTTCTAAAGTTAGTTCACTTTAAAGAGCTCTTGTGGCCAAAAAAAATACCTTAGATAATCAATTCTCCTATGACTAAATTGATGATGATTCCCTCTTAAGTCAACAAGGCTTTTCCTTGGGTAACAGATATGCAGTTGAGCCTATATTTGAGGATTTACCAGATTGGTACAACTGAACAACAATACTGTATACTGCTAATGTAGCCTTCAGGAATCTAGAGTAACATCCATAAGGAGAGATGGTCTTTGGATAGACTTTAATAGAGAGAAATTGGGGGGTGGGGCACTAGGTGGTGAAGTGTATAAAGCACTGGCCCTGGATTCAGGAGGACCTGAGTTCAAATTCGATCTCAGACACTTGACACTAGCTGTGTGACCTTGGGCAAGTCAGTTAACCCTCATTGCCCCACAAAAATAAATAAATAGATAGATAGATAGATAGATAGATAGATAGATAGATAGATAGATAGATAAATAGATAAATAAATAGATAGATAGATAAAATAAAAATTAAATAAAAAAGGAAATTAGCTGAAATATTACTAAGATAGTAAAACTAAAATTAGAAAAATAAAAAAAATACTTAGCATATTTTGGCATTAGATGCTCTTACAGAATTTTATTTCTGATGGAATATACCTGCTATCATTATAGTATATTAAAGATAATTTTGATGTTTTCAAAAACCTCATAAGCAAATATCAAGTATTTATTTTGCGGCATATTTATGCTAAGTGATGTTGTAAAAGGATTATTGAATAATGAAGAATAAAGTCCTTTGGGAGAAACCTAGAATGACAAGTCATCAAAGTGGCTGGAGATGGTAGGTAACCTGAGTCCAGAAAGCCATAATTAGTCCTTGTACTTAAGACTAATTTCTTAGTCATTTTGGCTCTTCATAAAAGGTGAGAAATAGAAGCATTCCTTATATATGACCTAGGAACATTGGAGGGGAAACTCAGTATGGAATGTGAGCTTTGTAAAAGAAAGAACAGGTTATGCACCTCCATCTTCTTGAGATCATATTGTATACTTATTGGTTGAAGGAACCATTTAATTTACAAAAGGGAAAACTAAGAAATTTGGAGGGTAGGTGGAGAAGCATCATAGTTTCTTCAGTATTTGAAAAGTTGTCATGAAAAATGGATTAGCCCTGCATTGGTTGGCCCAAAAAACAGAACTAGAAGTGATGGGTGGTACCTGTTAAGATTCACATTTACGCTTTCTATAAGGAAAATTTTCATAAAACATGGAGCTATCTAAAAAGTCAAATAGCCTACCTTCAGAGTTAGTGGGTTCAATTAACTTTAATTCTTAAAGTGCCTTTTATGTGTTTGTAACTGAGCTAAATTTTGGCTACCAAACAATAACAGTGAAATGTTGTTTTGTTTTGTTTTTTTTCCCCTCAAGGAGTTTACATTTTACTGTGGTGAAACAGCATATATACTGGTAATATACAAACAAAATAAATGCTAAGTAATTTCAAAGAGGTATGGTACTAATAGCATTACTGGGAAAATTATCTTGTAGAGGGTGATACTTGAACTTGTTCTTGAGGGGAGCTGGGGCTCCAAGAACAATAGATGAGGAGAGAGAGCATTCCAAGAAGATACTGAATTCTCACGGCCTAGACCACCACAGTTTACCTCAGTCTAATACCTGAGACTGTGGACTATTCCTAAAGCCAGATTTAATGACAATGTCTGAATTCAGAGGAAAGAACTAAGAAAATGCATCACTGAAAAAGACAGACTGAAGAAAGATTAAGGCTAGTTTATTTTACATATTTATTAAAAACAATATTCACTATTAGAACTCTTTTTACCTTTATAACTTTCCCTTTTTGTTTATAATTTCAAAACTGCAATGATGACCATTAGAGGATGAAAAGAAAGGGTTAAGGCTCATTTCAGTGACAATAAAGAACGGTAGAATCTGGGAATCTGTATTACTTTCATAAGAAGACATATATTGGAAGAAATTTAATTAAAAAATGACTGGTGGCAGGGATATCAAAATGAGACATATAAAAGAGTTCTAGACTTGCAAGTAGGAGACAGTGGATCTTGGGAAACTGGATAAGGATTGAGAAGTATGTCTGAGGACTTGTTGAGACTTGAAGCCTCATTTCATACTAAGAAACAATCAATGACCTATTGAAGCATGCTGTCAGAGTGAAATAATGTGGAAAATGATAAAACTGATATCATAACCAAGACTTGTTCTGCTTGATCCTAGTGTTTAGAAGCAATAGCTGGAAATTAGATAGATGAAGATTTTGGCTCAATTGAGGAAAATCTTTCTAATAATTACATCTACAATAAATTAAATAGACTATCTTTGTAGATTAGTGAAACCCTAATCCCAAGCTGTCTTCAAGCATTCATTTGGCTTTATTTTAAGCCTATATCAATGAATATAAACAAAGGATCAATGCCAAAAGTTGCTAAGATATTATATGAATAGCCAAAGAAAAATAAGAATAAAAATTCCCTAAAATTGTAAGTAACTATTGCTTTAGCTTATATTGTAAAAACCAAGGATCAATATTTTGGGGGAAAATAAGAAAACTATGAGCTGAAAGACATTTATTAATTCTCTAACTTCAGTGATCATCACTAAGTCTAGGGAAAAAGACCTAATATAACATCTTTTCTTTTCAAAATGTACAGTACAATTACCAAAATATATATATATCTTGGAAGATATTTTAAGATATGAAAAAAGTCATCATGTAAAAAACTTCAGAAGATAATTCATTGGGTTTTTGTACGTGCATTGTTGATCATATTTTATAGGAAGCCAAGGTCATAGCTCACTAATTGGTTGGAATTCAGTGGTGCTTAATCTGACAGAATGATCAAGAGAGGTGCAAGGGACATTGCATGCTAGGATTTTTTTTAGACAGCACTCCTAAATGGTTCATACCAAAAGCTAACCTTTAAAGTGGTGGGTCATCTTAAGAAAAGTTGCAAGGGTGATGCAATGTATTGCGTATTATTTAATAAGTAAGAAGCATGTGAGAAATCAAACATTTCTACTATAAATAAAATCCTTCACAGATATATTATTTATCAATCCTCATCATCATCTTTATAATCTATCATTTATATAGTACCTACTATTTGTTAGGCATTATATTAAGGGCTTTACATTTACCTCATTTGATCTTTATAAGAACCCATGGAGGTAGATGCTATTAATATCCTCATTTTACAAATCAGGAAACAGGCAAATGAAGGCTATTGCACAGTGTCACAGAACTAGTAAATGTCTGAGTTTATATTTGAACTTTAGTCTTCCCTAACAGTAGACCCAGTGCTCTATCTAATGCATCACCATCTGTGCATGAACTTAATCTGAAAAGTGTCAGAGTAGTATACAGAGTTGAAAGCTGGACTAAAAATCATGAAAACTGTGTTTAAGTCCTTCCTTTCATACCAACTAGCTGTATAATCCTGGAAAATTCATTTTATATTTGAAGATACATCATTACCCACATTTATTGGTACCTATAGTACTAATTATGTAAACATCATCAAGTCACTAAACGTAAATTTAATTTATTAGATAGGGAAAATTATATTAGAACTATCTACTTTTTAGGACTGTTGTGAGGAAGGCAATTAGTAAAATGTAAGGCTCAATAAAGATATTATATTGTTGATATGATCGATGATAATATTAATTAATGAAATTAATACCAGACAACAGCCATTTATTAAGACCAGAAGTGTCAAAAACAATGCCTGATACCTGAATTTTTGCCCAACCTGAACTAAATTGAAATTAAGAAATATTATAAAAATAAATAAAATACAACTAAAAATAGACAATGTTAATATATTGTTTTCTAAGTCAAGATGGCCACAAGAATCCTTATGGTTAGTCTAGTTTGAGTCTGTTTGTTAATCTTTTTGAGTCTGACACCAATAGTTTAGATAATATTTCTATTTTGAATACTTAAAAGTATATTTAAATATGAATGCCTCTAATAAAGATTCAAAAGTTGTCAGACTTAATTAAATAACCAACCTGAAAACTGGACTTTGAAGTAATTCAAAAGCTGTACCACCCTGTACCAACATTCCATTCATCTCTTTTAGTCTTTCCTCTCATCTTCTTTCTGGTTAGGGACAGTACTGCAAAAGTAATAAAAAAAAGTTGGTAAAGTTGCCCCTTCCCTTTTCTTTTTTATTCTCATGCATCTGGTGTGTAAATGTCTGAAGTGTATATTTTGAATTAAGGGTCTTTGTCTTATAATACTATATTAGAAGTTTAAAGTTTGGTTTAAAAGTTTATGGTTGGGGCAGCTAGGTGGCACAGTGGATAAAGCACCGGCCCTGGATTCAGGATGACCTGAGTTCAAATCCGGGCCTCAGACACTTGACACTTACTAGCTGTTTGACCCTGAGCAAGTCACTTAACCCTCATTGCCCTGCAAAAAAAAAAAAGTCATGGTTTACAAATTAGATATAAAATTGGAAAGATAATGATAAAAAGGTCTACTTCAAAGCTGTTTACAAATCTAGGGTGCTTTCCATTAATAATGTACTACCTTGATGATGAGGAGAGGTGGTTTGAATTTTCATAGAATTCTTTGAGTGTATAGCTTTTTGAAATTGCTCTGGTTGCACAATGCTGATTAGTTGACATGGAAATAGTGGTGCTGGTGTAACACAGGCTTTAAGAAATATCAACAGATGGAGGGAGAAGGGTAGAAATTCATTTCATGTATGAAAAATGTTGTGAACAATTAGATACTTATATGTGAGGTCAGGTTGAGATTGTAGAAGCATAAGAAAACAAATGTGGCTGACAGTGTAAAATAAATAAATTTAAGTAACATAAGAAGCTAAAATAAATACAAGATTGGCCTATATCTCCCACTCCCCTTATCTTTTTGTTTGTTTGTTTTTGCTGGGCAATGAGGGTTAAGTGATTTGCCCAGGGTCACACGGTTAGTAAGTGAAAAGTGTCTGAGGCCAGATTTGAACTCAGGTACTCCTGAATCCAGGGCCAGTGCTTTACCACTGCGCCATCTAGCTTCCACCTCCCCTTATCTTTTAACAGCTCCCACTCAGTGTGCTCCAAACTGAACTCATCATCTTCCTCACCAAACCTGTTCCTCTCCCCAAAATTTTCCTAATTCTCTTGATGGCATGAACAATAAGTGGAAGAATGTCAGGGTATGAACTTTTTAATTTTATCCAGTAGAATATAAGAAGTTTCTCAAAGCTTTTGACAGGAAATGACCTGATTAATTTTTCATTAGAACAACTGTTCAGCATCTGACTGATGAATTAGAGAAAGGATAAAGACAAGGAGAGTGATTAAATTTCTATTATAACGGTTAAAATAAGAGATAATGAAGGTCAGAACAAGAGTAATAGCAAGGGGAGTACAAAGAATGAACCAAGGGTAGACAATTTCAAGACTTTTGCAGAGGTAGGATAGGACATGATACATAATTCAATGTGTTCTGGTGAGTAAGGGAAGGAAGGGTAGAGTTATAGATAAGTCTTAGGTTTTGAGTGGGAGTGTATAAGTGAATGTTAGTGAAATACCCAGAAATAGAAATGTTAGGAGGAAGAGAAAAAAAATTTGTTTTTGTTTAGTTTTATGGAAAGAAGATGATCAGTTCAGAACATGATGATGACATGGAAATTTTAGGAATATATTCAGGGGGGCAGCTAGGTGGTGCAGTGGATAAAGCACTGGCCCTGGATTCAGGAGGACCTGAGTTCAAATCTGACCTCAGACACTTGACACTCGCTGTGTGAATCTGGATAAGTCACTTAACCCTCATTGCCCAGCAACAGAAAGAAAGAAAGAAAGAAAGAAAGAAAGAAAGAAAGGAAGGAAGGAAGGAAGGAAGGAAGGAAGGAAGGAAGGAAGGAAGGAAGGAAGGAAGGAAGGAAGGAAGGAGGAATTACATTCAGATAGCTATGACATGCTTTTGTTCATTTGTTTATTTGAAACTGTTGATGCTCTGGGAGATTAATTTGACTATAATTTCCAATCCAGAAGCTTTCTTCCTTGGTCATGTGTAGACTATAAGAAGAGTAAGTCATTCAAGGTACTGGGAAAACAGTGTGACAATAAGCCAAGAATGTTATCATTCCTTCATCCTATTCTTTCAAAGTATCCATGGCTGCAATGTCTTCCAGAAAGCCAGTTAGGTATTTTCCATGTTTGTCCCTTCCTACCTCATTCAACAATGTCTCCACATTCATTTTAATTGTGATGTAACTTTATTTTGAATGCTGTTTCTATAGGAGGAAAATGAGAAAACCAAAATCTGACTTAGACATTCAGGATTATTTCAGCTGAATATCTAAGTTGCAACGTATTTGAAACAATATTTATTCATTTTAAACATTCATTTTTTAAAAAATTTTGAGTTCTAAATTCTTTCCCTTAGGACTACCCCTACACTATCCACTGAGAAGGCAAGCAAAGTGATATCAATTATATATGTGAAATCATGCAAAACATTTCCATATTGGCTATATTGCAAAAATAAATTAATAAGTAAAGTAAAGGAAGCATATTTCAAATTGTACTCAGAGTTCATCACTTTTCTTTCTAGAGGTGAATAGCATTTTCCATCATGAGTACTTTAGAATTATCTTAGATCATTGTATTGATGAGTGTAGTCAAATCTTTCTCAAATGAATAAAATCACAACATTGCCATTTCTATCTCCCAGTTCTCATTTCTCTTTGTTTCAGTTCACATAGATTTTACCATGTTTTCTTCTGAAACCATGCCCTCGTCATTTCTTTCGGCATAATAGTACTCCTTCACAATAATATGCCACAATGTATACACAAAAAATAGTGTAGGGTGTGTTTAGAGAAGACTAGTACCTCTAGTGTGAGGGCTGCAGAGCCCTTTTCAGGGATGTTTTCCACCTTTGGTGTCTACTTGATCCACCTAACTCTTACCTGTGGCTCCAAGAAGCTGTGGTATGCACAGTGGCCAAATTCTGGTAAATCATTTTAACAGAAGTGCTAAACTAGGTTGTGTGTAACCAAGGGACCTTGAACCCATCAGTAAGTTTAGAGGGGTTTCTAACCCAAATATGTGAAGACCTCCCCTGGTGGAATGGGATAGTGAGAACATTTTTTTCCAATGGCCATGAAGTCAGCTGAATTAGAAACTTTGGAGTGTTCCTAAATTGGTTAGACATCTAAGATGCCAAGGTAATCTACTACATCTTGAGCCATCACCAGCCATTTTGATTCTGTCCTGCCACTGCACTGTGATAACTCTGAAAGAGAGTGAGGCTGATGATTCTGTGCAGCTCTGTTTCACTTAAATCAAATTTTTGCATGAGTCAAAAGACATCACCCATACAATTTTACCATTTTACCTATCTCAACATTGTGTGGTGACAGGCAAGTGATGAAGCAACAGGTGCAGATATATGGGGAGTTGTAGTCACAACCCTGCATACAACCAGGCCAGGCTATGTAGTAATCTTCTCACTAGAAGCAACAGTGGGATTTGGCAGCCCTCTGAGTTGTCTGAGCAGCCTTTTAAGGACCACACTGCTCACCTTCTGGTGTGAGGAAGGGTTTATAAAAGGTGCCCTTAAAATTGTTTACTCATCCTTGGCCTGATTACCATGGTAGGCGGGGATGCCACCATGTGGTCAAAAACACAAACATAAGCACAAAAACATCTTCAAAGATAATTCTGGTCACCATAGGTATGTGTAATGTGTGCACACTTTTAGACAATACAAAATCCAGTATATGTGAAAGATGAGCAGCTCTTGTAAGAGAACTTAGCATGTATCAGATACATAAAGCAGTCCTCAGCAGGAAAAAAAAAAAAGACTGGCAAATGAAGTCCAACTTATTGAAGTCAGAGCTAGATACACATTTTTCTGGAGTGGCCTCAGTGAAGGGGAGTGTTATGAATCTGGTGTAGGTTTTGCAATCAAAACTAATTTAGTCAACAAGCTTGAATGCCTACCAAAAGGAGTGAATGACAGGTTTATGACAATGCAGTTTTCACTTGCATGAAATCATCATGACACCAGCATCAATGCCCATGCTCCTACCATGATGAACCCTGATGAAGTCAAAGAAAAATTGTATCAAGACCTGGAGATCCTTATCATCAATGTGCCAAAAGAGGACAAGCTTATTATTCTGGGTGATTTTAATGCTAGGCTCAGACTACCAGAAATGGCAGCAAATCCTCAGGGAAAATGAAGTTGGAAACAGCAACAGCTTTGGTCACTTACTACTGAAGACCTGTGCATCTAATGACCTTATCACCAACAATATTTTCCATTTAACTAAATGCAATAAACTATGTGGATACACACTCACAGCAAACATTGGCATTTAACAGACTATGTAAGGAGGAGACAGAAATGATGTGAGAGTGACAAAGGCAATGTGGGGTACAGAATGATAGACCTTTCCAGGGTACTTCTTACTTTGGGATTTTTAGACTGAAATGTAGCAATTTGTAGTTAAATGGGGTAGGGAGGAAAGGGGGTTTTATTCCTTTGTCCAACCAAGTCCCACTTATAGGAGTAGAGGACTGTAATTATCAAAAGGAATACATAGTGACCTGCCCATACTGTACAAAGTTGCCTGAAAGAGTAGATCATGTCCTGGTTACCCTTTGCCTTTTTATTTCCTGTTTTTCTTCTTTTAAGAAGAGGTCAGACACTAGTTTGATTTTTTTTCCTTCAAAATTTTCTTTTTATGTGAGTACAAGCACACCAAAAAAAGAAAAATAATCATTCCTGATTTTGACCATTTGTGATTTAGCCTCCTAGATGGAAAGAAAAAAGTTACTAAAAAACTACTCCTTGAACAAAAAAGAAGACATGTAGAGGATTGTCCTTCAGTTAACAGACTAAAACTATGCCATGGAGAATGAGGGAAGAAATCTAGATCATATCAAATTGATATTGTTGTGAATTCTTCAAATTATTTAAGTTCCAGTTGAATATGCCTTTACTTTGAAAATGATTTCTAATGAGCAGTTTTATTGATTTATGATCCTTTATTTATTAATAGTTTTCTTTTGAATCCTTTGTGCTTTGTGTATTTGTGTGGGTGAAATTATAGCTATCTTATACATGATAGCACCATAGTATAGATTCAATGTGTATTTTAGAATTGGGGACCCTGTTATACATATATGGAGAAACCTAGATGCCAGTAATAAAAGAAACCCACAAAAGCAAAACTGAGTTTTACTTTGGACAATGATCTTTAATTACCTTCAGGTAGTGGCAACGCATCATGATACTGTGAGCCCTGTATCCTGGGGTAGATCACATCATTGAGCTGATCTGTATTATCTTAGAAAAAAATATGTATACATGAACAATGAGAAGAGGTTAGAATTGAAAACCAAGACCAGAGAAAAATTAACTGAATTGCCTTTTGGAAATTGTGTGGTAATTTCAATGACTCCATTAATCAAAAATTCAGGTTTTTTAACATCACTATTTTGCCAGTGATACTATGTGGTTGGAATATTACCAATAGTCTCCAAAGAGTTAAAAATTGCATTTACTCAAAGGTCAACAGAGACAAATATGGTCCACAGAAAGAATTTACATCATATCACCAATCAAGAACTGCTAAGAAGCATCATATTATTTTCAAATAGGTATGTAACTGAAAAAAATTCACACAGCTAGAAAAAGTATACCATTGGTACTCATGCAAAATTAAGCTATCTAAATCAAAGACCCCAAAACATTAAGTGGATATACTATAGATAATTTCTAGTAGCCTGTGGATAATAAATTTCTACATCAATAAGAGAACAGATTCTTCAATATATTGAAATTTTAATCAATCCAACAAATAGTTATTGGTTACCAATACAAACAAGATGTGTTGTTAGTTATAAGATCCTTTGATACATAATAAGAAGACAAGTAAGACATGTTACTTGATCTCAAAAAGTTTGAACTCTGGTTTGGGAGGAGTTGAGTAGAGAGGAGCAAACGAAGACAGGTACACAAATAAGTAAAATTCAAAAAGGGTGTTAAACGCATTAAGTAGGTATAATATTCTATAAGAGATCAAATCATATGTTGTATATTGACTAAATACATATAAGATCCATCATTTCCTCAGTGAGTGAGTATTCCTTTTTCCAATGTCAATCACAACCATTTTTTGGCTTATTAGTCTACATTAGTAGCTTTAGACAAAAATAATTTATTACATAGTTAACATTTTTCTTGTTAAAGAGAATCATTTAGCTCAATTAGTTGTAAGATAAAAGTCATTGGTGGTCCCATTGTATACATGTTTCCAACTTGGCAGGACCTGCCAAAGTATACTTTCATCTGGCATAGTTTTGGTTAATCCAGGCTCACCATGATGTGGCATTTAGTGGAGGTCTATATATTGTACTATTATGCAGTGAATTGTTAAAGAAAGCTTTTAGCATGGGACTATTTTTTTAAGTAATTAAATCCAGCAAAATAATCAACACATTTTAAACAGCTCTCTATATGCATTTTTTAGAAAACCAAATACATTTAGAAGTTACATTTATAAATGAAAAATGTGTGAAGTATAGCACTGCATTTTAAAATCAAATGTGTGACTAAACATTTTTAAAAGTAATTAAAATATTATGATGGTAAATTGAAGAACAGGAAATAACATTATCAACTAATATAATGCAGGATATTAATTAAACAGAACTAAGGATTGAAAGACCTTAGCATATTTTTGTGGGTCTTTCATTAACTGGATGAGGGATGTTGGACAGGTTACTTAACCTAACTGTGCTTCTATCTATGTAAAATGAGGAGGATGGATTTAAAAAAATCTCTAAGGACATCCTAACTCTAAAATATAATAGTTATAGGACATCGCATATTATGAGTAATCACTATACTGGAAGATAAAATCATTATACAGAGAGATCTTTACCAGCCAAATATTGGACCAAGAAAAATAAGGTTGAATTCAATAGGGATAAATGCACTATTTCACTCATGGAATTAAAAATAAATGTAACAGCACTGGCCCTGGATTCAGGAGGTCCTGAGTTCAAATCTGGCCTCAGACACTTAACATTTACTAGCTGTGTGACCTTGGGCAAGTCACTTAACCCTCATTGCCTCCACCAAAAAATAATAAAAGAAAAAAATAAATGTAACAAATATAATATAGGAGTCTGAGAATCAGAGTACCACCCCCTTGCTGAGTAAGACATTGTGAGAACCAGGGCAGCGCCACCCTGAGGAGAAAGCATGTCACTAGTGTCGGGAAGTTACATCTATTCATAGAAACCCTGTAAGTCATGTCAATCAATGTTACCAGCCAATTAGCTTGAAACTGTGTATGGGGACTGCCCCCTTTTGCGGTTCTGCAGAAAGCTTAGTCTCAAGAGTATGGGGCTCTTTCTTTCGGTTGGAGGTCATGATAGGAGCAGCAGTTGCAGGGGGCTAGGCTCTTTCTTTCTCTTTACTAACTCCTATTATACTTTTTTTTTTTTTTTAGTGAAGCGATTGGGGTTAAGTGACTTGCCCAGGGTCACACAGCTAGTAAGTGTTAAGTGTCTGAGGCTGCATTTGAACTCAGGTACTCCTGATTCCAGGGCTGGTGCTCTATCCACTGTGCCACCTAGCTGCCCCCACTCCTATTATACTTTAATAAATGCTTAATGCCCCAAAGACTGGTGCTGTATACTTCTAATTTAAGGCAAGCACACATTATATTTTAAACATCACAGAGAATATGACTAGATATTAATTTATGTGAAAAATATCTGGGAATTTTCATAGAATCTGAACTTCATATGAGCCAACAGCACAGTATTTTAGCCAAGAAAGTTTATATGATCTAAGGTGTATCACTTAAGAAGCATAGCTCTTGGAAAAGGATACAACAATCCTACTGTGAATCAGTCTTGGTCAGATTAAATCTGAAGGGTTGGATTAAATTTTGGAAACTATATTTATTTAAAATATTAAGTCAAAGAATATCTAAGGGAGCCAGCAGAATGGTACTGTGTGTTAGGAAGGTGCCATTAAGAATTGGTTGACATAACTTATGATGCTTAGCCTAGCAAAAAGAAGATGAGGGCGGGGATTGAGTGGGAGAGGTGTGATGATTTTAAAATATTTGAAAGGCTGTCATATGAAATAGGGATTAGATATTTCCTTGCTTAGCATTAGAAGACATAACTAGTAACAATTGGTGGATTCACAAAGAAGTCTTTGTAGGCTTTATTTGAAGAATAATAAATCCCCTTAATTCCTGCTCTCTGAAAGTGGAATGGTTTGCCTTGGGAAGTCGTGGGTTCCCCCAACTGAGGCTAGTCAAACAGAGTTTGGATGGCTTCCTGTCAAGTGTGCTATATAAAATAAAATTTTTTAGGTTTGGGTTGGATTTAAAGCCACTTAAATCATATCAGACTCACAAATTCTATGATTCTGTAATTGAATTGTGCTGAATTTTGGCACAGTAAAACAAGCTAAGCAAACACTGTGCCTATTCTTCAGTAGCATCACTCTGAAACACATGATGTAGATATGGACAGATATAAAGACTATATCAATGAAAGGAGCATATTCTGAAGATTGGCACAACTAATATATAAAGTATTAGATGGTGATGTCAGGCACATATACTTTTAAAAATGAAAAATAATTTTGCTGAGGTATTTTCCCAGATACTTTGGAACATTCCAAGTCATTATGCTGTGATTTAATTTCTTGATCTCTAGGAGTAAACCATATTTCTGAGCTATGATATAACTTCCAGTCACCTATCACAAGCCAGATTTCTGAGCTGTGATGGCATTCCCAAATGTCTACAGGCATGCCAATACTTTAATGCTGTGTTTCAATTCCCAGATAGTTAAGAATATGCCAGATTGTTAGAATATGATGTAATTCCCAGAACTACTGAGTTTATAAGAAATTAGAGAGGAACCTCATAAGACCAAAGGACTTTTTTTCTTAATATTGTCTAAAAAGAGGAAAAAAAAACAAAAACAGCACAAATTTAACTCAGAATTACATAGCAGAAATACAAATAGTGAACAGTAGACATATCTTTAATATGGGCCATTTGTGATGTTACATTTAATGTGGCTTATTGAAAAAAGCTTTTCCTTATCCTTTTCCCCCAAATTATGTCTTCTCTTAATATCCACTATTGGGGTTGGTACTTATTGTTACCATAGATAATCATCATATTTCTATTTTATCAAATTCATGAATATTCATCTATTCAGGAAAGCAGTACAACCAAGTTTTGAAGCCATTTAATCTATTTAAATGAATAGAGGTAAGAAATTATATAGGAGAAAGAATTCTGGATCTGGAGTGAGAGGACCTTGCTTTAAATCATTGATTATCTACTTATTTCCAGAGTGACCGAGTAAGTGACCAACTTAATCCTTCAGAGCATCAATTACCTTATGTATAAAATGAGGGAGAGAGTGAACTAGATGGATGGCTTCAAAGGTTCTTTTCCCTCTCTAATTCTATGATCTTAAAGTACTATGGTCCTATATGTTCTCTGGTATTGTGAATATGCCAAAGGTTTTAATGACAACACTAAGGGAGGAATTACAAAATATATTTTTAAGCTATGGAAACTTCTTAGGAAAAAAAAAGCACTCTCCCATGGTTTCTACTTCAAAGGCAGAAATACTTATTTGGTCATATAAAATTTTGAAAGAACATAAAAATATGGTCCAATATAGTTAACTTCATATAGTAGGTCATTTACAGCATAAGGTCTAAGGACCTAAAAGGGAGTCTATTGAGTTATTTAGTTATGTTGGTATCACTTCCTACCTTTTTTTTTTTAATTTTTGAAGAAATTTTCCGACTCTAAAAAATCAATCAATTTTTAAAAAGAATGAAGTATAAAGGTGGTCATCTCATACACAGAGACAAGTTCTTGAACTAATCCACCAAGCATTATGCTTAGTGCTGGTGCAAACAACGATCCCTGACCTCAAGGAGTTCACAGTCTAACCAAGGTGGAGGGTAGGGGAAACAAAAAGCGAACAGATTTGTACAATCTATAGGTGGGATGAATAAGATATGATTGATAGGGGAAGACATCAGAATTAACAAGGATTGGGAAAGGCTTCCTGTAGCAAGTGGGATTTTAGTTGGCACTTGCAAAAAGACAGCAGACAGAGAAGAGGAGGAAGAAGATTCCTTGAGGGATAGGCAGAAAGAATGCTTTGAGCTGAGAGATTCTTCTTCCTGGGAGAACAAGGAATCAAGTGTCATCAGATCAATGACTAGGGAGCAGGGAGTAAAGTCTAAGAAGACTAGAAAAATAAATCATCTCTCTGTCATGAAGAGATTTAAAGAGGATTTTGTATTTGATACTGGAAGTAATAGAGAACCAGTGGAGTTTATTGAGTAGGGGAATAACATAGTCAATCCTGTGTTTCAGGAAAATCATTTGTAGGGCAAATGTAGGACACATTGGAGTGGAGAGAGTCTTGCAGTAGGCCACCCCCCCCACCCAGAAACTATTAAAATAATCCAAGAGTGAGATGATGAGGGATTGTACCCAGATGGTTGGTGTATATGATGTAGAGAAGGGGATGTATCTGGGATATGTTACAAAGGTGAAATGCACAGATATTGGCAACAGATTAGATGGAGAGGGGTGTTTGTGATTAGATTAGGGATATGGTTTGAAGATGACATTGAGGTTGTAAGCCTGAGGGACTGGGAAAATTATGTTGCCTTTGATTGGAATAGGGAAGGGAAAGGGAAAGAAAATGAGATTAGTTTTAGACATATCTCTTGGTTATCCAGTTTGAGACTTTGGAAACAAAACAGAGAAGAGAAGGAGCTCTGGCTGAAAGGCCTCAATTTTTAAAGTAAAAGAAGAATTAAGGTGTCAGGAAGCAAGAGACTGTTTGGCATAGTCAATAGTCAATAGAGATCTATTAAACACTTACCATGTGTTAGATGTGCTAAGGTCATGTTAATAGTCCCTAACCTTAAGGTACTAACACTCTAACAAATATAATAGACAAAAGAAAGGTTGAAAAGTGAATGGGGAAAAGATAGTCAATTCAGAGGTTTTATGGAGATGTCTGTTATAGAAATTACAAAGAAGAAGAGCCAGGTGAGAAATGAGATGCCAGAAATGAGCTTTCCTCTTGGAAGGAGTTTTAGAGTTCATAGGTCCACCTCAGGGTGGTTAAGGATGGATGTGGAGGATTGAGAAGAAAAGAGGTTTGAAATACCTTCTATTGGGAGTAAGTTAAGAAAATATCAATCAATAAAAGGACTGCTTTACAGTAGTGAGATCTCACACTGTGAATCAATACTATACAATGAGGAAATGTGACTCAAGAGAAAAAGAAAAAAGAAAGATTTGTACATTCTTTGTGATATGGGGGGAAAGCACAAGGGTCTTTAGTATTCCTTTGTAAAGAATTACACTCTCGAGCAAGTCTTGTTTAGGAATAAAAGAACAGATTAGGGTACAAGAGAAACTGGCCAGGAGGAAGGTTTTAAAACACTTTCCTCCCCGACTAGCCTGAGGAGCACCATTTTGTAGGGCTAAGATGGCATGGGTAAAATGTCCCTTATTGGATGATGGGTTGGAAGTAGTTGTGGCAGTGGGTTGGGGTAGTTTGATGATGAGTTGTGGGTAATCTAGTGATGGGTGTTAATTCTGTCCTGGTGGGTCACAAGCAGTCTGCTGATGGGAAATTTCTGTGTCCCCTCCTGGTGCAGCCATGCCTAACAGGATTACCTCATTGAGGTGGTGAGAAGAACTGGAATGCAGGGTGGTGGTCCTTGAGCTTGCTCAGTTTGATCCTGAGCTGCTTATCTCTTTGGGTGTGTCTGTCCTTGGTTGAGCTCAAGGAGAAGGTTCCTTGATCTCAAGGGAAAACTCCTTGGGTTTCAAGGAAAAATTTCCTTGACCTCCCCAGACAACTTCTGGGGTAACTAGGGCCCATAATACTCCCATAACAATTGGAATCTTAAAAAGTAGAAAAGACCAAAAAATTTCCTCAATTATTCAGAAGTTAAATGATAGAAATAAAGTAAGTTAAATGAGAAATATGGATTATAAAGAAAGTATAAAGCAGTTGTTTTAAAGGGGAAATAATAATTTTGAAAATGTAAAAAGACAATTTTATGCATATATATGATGGATAATAGCAACCAAATAACAGGATTTCTGATAGGATTAATCATAACCCTATGATAGAAATGGAAACATGATTTGATGACCATCGAATTCCTAGCACACTGGGTAAATAGGTTTCTACATGTAGCAGATTGGAAAAACTGATGACTTCTCCCAAGTTATCAAGTTATTTTCAGATCCAGACAAACTTTGCTGTCTGTAATTCATCAGCCTTCCTCTTAACTCATTCTCTAGAATCTCGTTCTCCTAAGTTTCCAGAATTCTAGAGCTATATGTGATCCTTTATTTCTTATAAGGAAATTAACAACATCTTTCTCATGAATTTACTCAAACTCTGTTATGGGCCTAGCATATCCCCTTTCGGAGGTAAATCAAAAGAATCTTCTCCTTGAGAAACTAAACCAAAGGAAAGACACACCTAACCAGTCTCCCCCACCCCTTGGGTAGATGGGATTGAGTGTTGCTACTGCCTTTGTGGAGTGAAGAGCAGAGAGATGGCTAGAGAGATTCAGAGCTGCCCCTCACCCAACTTCCCCCAGCCCCCACCAGTGGGGGATGATCATCGCCCCATAAGGAATTTTCCACAGTCAGATGATCACCCCCATCAGTCCTCTATATAAGTATCTACCTGTCTCGAGGAGACAGGTATCTCAGAGCCATGCCTCTGCGTCAATGCCTTCTCCCCATGAGTAGAAGTCCAAGGATATCTCTCTTGGTTTCCTTTTTCTAACACCCTAAATAAACTATTATTTTATTCTAATTGGATTTGTTTGCAAGAGGGTGTAATTATTTAAAGAGGAATTCCTAAGAACCCCTACCCCTATCCCAAACCCCTACAGCAGACCCCTAACCCCTACCCTTTTCCCAAAACCCCCAATCTTTCCCCATATAAAACTCCAACCCAAGTTCATAAAATACTACATATTTAAATGATGAAAGAATCCTCCTTTCTCCCTATTATTTACTCTCATTTATATGTAATTAAATATTAGAATTAAGTTAACATACACCATTGAAAAATGAAAGTAATAATAAAGGCATACAAGGTTTTGTTGTTACTGTTTTTGTGAGGCAATGATGGTTAAGTGACTTGCCCAACATCACACAGCTAGTAAGTGTCAAGTGTCTGAGGTTGGATTTGAACTCAGTTCCTCCTGAATCCAGGGCCAGTGCCACCTAGCTGCCCCTGGCATACAAGATTTTAGCTATGATACATCACTCCCTGAGTCACCTCAAACCCTCAACATAACAATAGATATCTCCTTCATTGGCTGCCATCTGTCTCATACCATTTTTTGGGAAGGGAGAAAGGTTTGTTTAAAGATATTGGAGTTGTGGCTTCCCCTATCTTGTATATCTTTAAACAGAACTCTGATGGCCACAGCCAATTCAGTCAACCCTGGGAGATAGGTGCTATTACTATCCATTTTTATAGGTGGGGTACAGCAGCCCTGGTTACAGTTCCAGGGCAGAATAGAATGCTTGTGGTTCCTCACAGATCAGAGCACAGGCCAGGAATGCACTGACCACACCTGTTCTTGCATCATGCCACTTTGGAAGAACTGAGGGATTGCAGAGCCCTAGAACTAATTCTGGGGAAAAAAAAAAAGCACCTGGGAACATGAAAGTTTCTCATGGAGGAAGGGGTGGGGAAGAAGATAAGGCTAGAGATTTTTATTTTGCTTCCCTTGTAGCCATGCACAACTTCAGCTCCTCACCACATGTGGTCCCTCTCTCCATTTGGGGCATCATATCCTTATATGTGTTTGCTTTGTAGTAATAGAATTTTTGGTTGCTCACATTTTGTATGATAGTTTTGTGTTCATGGGGTAAATATTTTTGATAAAAACTGGGATAATTAACTTTCTATGCTATATAGTTTTCATTTAAGATTTCTCGAGGGGCAGCTAGGTGGCGCAGTGGATAGAGCACCGGCCCTGGAGTCAGGAGAACCTGAGTTCAAATCCGGCCTCAGACACTTAACACTTACTAGCTGTGTGACCCTGGGCAAGTCACTTAACCCCAATTGCCTCACAAAAAAAAAAAAAAAAAGATTTCTCGAAATATAGCTCTGGAAAAAATGGTTTTAAAGGAATCCAGTGATTCTGTGGACCAGACTATTGAGTTTCAAATGGAGCTACTTGACTAAGCCTTTAGAACTGATTCACTATGGCTGTCATTTAATGGCTAATAATAGTCCCTGCCCAAGCCTAGATGGCTCATTGTTTTGGGTTTTCCTTTCCCAGATTGATATTTTTGTGATGGTAAATTAGGCAATCTTTTGTCTCAGTTCTTACCTAGCATATATTCATTGAATGATTGTTGCCTCAGACAAACTGAGGCCTGAGAAATACTTTAATTTAGAAAGGTCAAAGTCATCCCCTCCATACCTGGCCATCCCCAATCTTCTTTTGTCTTGCCACTGGCCTTCTATGACTCCAGAAGAGAGAGTGAGTCTGAGGACTTTGAATAGGTCTTTTTCCCTTAAATCTAATTCAAGCAAAAGACATGACCCTCATGATGTCACTGGTCCTCTTTGAGACTGAAGGATAAACTATAACAAGGGGCTGTGGCTAAAAAGAAACTAGGGTACTCTCAGAGAGCTATCAGGTCAAACTCTAAGCCCTGAACTATCAGCTATGCTATTTAGCTCATCCAAGTTCTCAACCTTACTGAGGCCCATTGTATACTTGTAGATGAGAAGGATCTAGTTTGATCTTGCATTTCTCCAGCTTCCCCTCTCCCAAGTTTCTAGATATGGGTACGATTAATAATACCCTACTGTTTGATTATTTGTCTTCTGTTTGTCTCATCTCATAAGTTCCCAATCTCTTTTCCAGTGTCAATCGGCCCCCCCAAAAAAAATCACTGTAATATAGGTAATTATTTTAATAGTCATTATAGATAACCTTTATATTGCTATTTTATCAAAATCTTGAAGGTTCATCAATACATAACAAGGCATAGGGAATGCATCTTTCACTTATATAATATTCTCTTTTTCATCTTCTAATGTTGCCAATAAAGTCTCAGGGGAGGAAGTTGTCATAAAAACAGCAAAAGTTCTGCCAGATAACTGAATATTGATAGTTAAAACCAAGAAGTTCCAGAGTTTAAGATGAGAGATAGAGAGAGAGAGAGAGAGAGAGAGAGAGAGAGAGAGAGAATGATTATCTGTTTTCTTTTGAAAAGTCCTTCTCCATCTTAATTTGTCTTTACTCTGAAAGTTGCCCTCTCTAATAACTTAGCCATCCCAAATCCTCACATATCAATTTCTTTGGACCAGGATGAAAAATCTCGATGATTTTAAAAATGAATAAAACAAAGAAAATGTATAATTTAATTAAGTCTGAAATGTACAAGGCATTGTGATAAGCACTGGTGATACAAATATGACAAATTACAGGCACTGCCATCATGGAGGTCATAGTCCAAAGTACTTGAAGAATGTGGATGCAACATATGTAGATGCTTCTTGTTATTTTCATATTAATGTAATATTTTCAGAGGCTGACCAATGACAACAGTGTGAGTGCATCATTCTTTCCATACTTAATCTGCATTGGTTTCATGTCCCATTTGTAAATTTAATTGAATAATTAGACTATATACTTCATAAAGTTACTTTCAGGTCTAACTCAATTATCCTATGGCAGAAAGAAAACTCAGTGGCAGCCATGGAGGATGGTGCCATAAAATAATTTGACATTGAAATTGGATTATTTTCCAATTAGGTAATAATGTTGTTAAGGTAAAGTTAGGAGGTTATCCACAGAAAATAGTCCTAAAATTGATGCATGCTATATATATTGATGATGATGTGTTTATTTTTAGTACTTCCCAGAGATATCCATTTATAAAAGTGATAGTACTAGACAATTAATCTCTTAATTTTAAAGAAAAAGTATTTCAATGGAACCTCAGGATTAGTCCTTTTAAAAAGGTATCTAAAGATATCATGTACATTACTAGCTATTCTATTTCTAGTATTCATACTACTTCATCTTTGGCATAATATCATGTATATGATTGGAAGATAAGACTTAATACAAAGATAAAAAAATCGAGTTCTTCAATTTCCTGATTTTTTGTAAGGAACACAGAAAGTTTAAAAAAAAGATAAAATGATAAAGAATTGCATCTTTACATTATAGGGTTAGAATCAAAGACATACAATTTTACAGCTATCTAGTCTTAAACATCTGTTTTTTCTTATTAAACATACATGTTTATGTAATATGTAAACTTTTCCATGCTCACACAATATTCACCAGATGTCATTTAGAAATGTTTGAATACACACACACACATATACATTCACATACATATATACATACATTCATATGTATAGCAACTTTATTAAACTATACTAAGTTTAGACAATTGACTAGCCAATTATTTAACATAAATAATGTGGTTCAACAGTAGTCTCAATCCATTCTATGCTGTGGTGATCCTGACACTATTCCTATGGGATTATTCTATACTTTTGGTTTTTATCCTTCATTATTTGCCCTTGTTTCCATAAACTTTTAGCATTTGTGTGGTGGGGGTGGTCATGGGGATGTGTTCATGAGTTGTTCAATGAAATCTTTATGGAAGGATATGCCATATTAATCTTTTCAGATAGCTCCATCTGATTTCTCTTCATTGTGTGAAAGATAAAATAATGTATTTTTCTAAGAGGGACTATATCCTAGTTGTATATTTTGTTATTTCCTTAGTTTCTAGCCTACATCCTGTTATTGTGTAACCTCAGGGATACACTGGCTACCCGATAAATCTTAGCCCCCCCAGCATGACCTCATGGTCAGCTCATGATCAGAGTATGCTATACATAGTGCAGTTCTCTGATTGGGTTAGATGTTGCATATAGATTGGAAGTCCTGACAACCAGCCAGTGGGAATTACACAGGGGTGGGAGGGGGTATTGTAGTAGGATCACATATAATACTTGTTTCTGAATGTCATGGGGTACAGAGCACCCCAGAATTTCTCTGGGGCACACCGAGGAATCTTCTCCTTGAGAAACTAAACCAGAGGACAGATACCACCTAGAGAGTTAAGTGGAACCAAATCTGACTGAGCTAGCTTCGAATTCCCACCCTTCATTCTGGTCTCCCTTGGGTGTGGCTGTGGCCTTTGTGTCCTGAAGAGAGAGCCACCCCTCACTGAATTCCTCTAGTCACTACCAGTGGGGGATGGTCCTCCACTCCTCACCCAATTCCCCCAGCTACCCCCAGTGGGGGATGTTCCTTCCTCACTAAATGAACTTTTCACAGGCAGATGGTCCACCCCCATCAGGCCTCTATAAAAGTACCTTCCAGTCTCCTGTTCAAGGAGATTGGTATCTCTGAGCCATGTGCTTTGTGCCTATCTCCCCATGAGAAATCCAAGGATTTCTTTCATGGTTTCCCTTCCCCCCTCCTTCCCTTCCCTTGCTCCTAAATAAACTACCACCTTATTCTAACTACTTTTGTATGCAAGAGGGTGTAATTCTTTAAAGAGGAATTCCTAAGAACCCCAACCCCTATCCAAACCCGTACCCCATTCCCAGCATTACATGAACTTGCAGGTGCGCACTCACCATACACAAGTATGTGCCCTTTCTTGTGAGAAAGAAATTAAACTTTTTTTTTTCTTTAACTCTCCAGCTCCAGGAATTTATTTTGAGTAGGTGGTCTTCTGTCCCACAAAATTCGAATATATTCATAAGAATTTCATTCTGTACTGAATTTAATTCCACAAATATTTGTTTTCATCCAACCTTAGGGGAGTTCTCTTATATGAATGTTGTTCTTGAAATCAAATCTATCACTGAAAGATTTGAAATTTCACTGAAATATATGGTGCACATCAAACTATTATTGACTTTCCTCTCCTTTATCACAAATTCTTTGATGGAGTGTCCTTATCATCTCTATTAGAGCAAAGATTTATTTTCAGTTGGTCAGGTCCTAAACAGCAGTTCCTTTTGTGGCTTTCTTCATTTGAAATTACTATTAAAGGGGCCAGGTAGGTGGTGTAGTGATAAAGCACTGGATTCTGGAGGACATCCAGCCTCAGACACTTAACACTTACTAGCTGTGTGACCCTGGGCAAGTCACTTAACTCTCATTGCCCTGACCAAAAAACAAAAACAAAAAAACCCCAAAACATTATAAAAGGAAACAAACAAAAAAATTACTTTCTCTGTTTTTTGGCAGAAAGAATTGTAGAAAGTATCTAGGTAGTTGAAATCCTCCATTACTACTTTAAATTTGTGGTCTTTTTTCAGAACATCTCCTCTAATTTCCCCTGCAAGGGACTCTGTTTTATATGTACTCAATAAGTAGCAAACTCAAATGATAGAGCACAAGATTTAGAAAGCTCTAAGTCTGAATTTTACCTCAGTCACTTAATAGCTATAGTCCCTAGAAAGGTATTTATCTTCCTGGCATCTAATTTCTTCATCTTAAAATGAATGAATTGACCTCAAAACCCTGTAAAGTCCCTTCAAGTTCCAAATGTATGATCTTTTGAACAATATTACTGGTGTTTTTTCTATAATTACTTATAGTTGAATATCCTAAATAGGTCCCTGGATGTCCTCGAATGCATTTATATGTGTGTGTGTGTGTGTGTGTGTGTGTGTGTGTGTGTGTGTGTATATATATATATATACATATATATATATATATATACACACATATATACATATATATGTATATGTGTGTGTGCACATACATATGCAAATATATACATATATGCATGCTCTGCATAGATTTCTGTTTAAACCTCTACCTATCTTTAATCTAAAAGTATTCTTATATCTATCTATAATCTATAAGTATGCTATATTCAACTTGTTCTCATCCATAATATCTCCCTTCATGAATATAAAAGTAAATTTTCTTAATCCTCAATTTCATTCTAAGTTTTTTTTATATGATTCACTGGGGCATCTGCCAAATACACTGTCCTTTATTAGTTGCACTCTAATATTAGAAGAGACCATTTTCTCTAGCCTTTAAGCCACAATTTAGAAATCCAAATAACATTCTCTAATACCATTGTTTTACACAGATTTTCTTATCTGAATTACACCTTTCTCTTGTCAAGTCCCTACCTTCCGGCAGCATTACTAATGAAACTGTTAGTACTATCCTTTTTGTCTTCAATTTCTTTTCCTGTGTTTCTCATACATATATATGTACAATCATGCAAGAATGCATACATACATACATACATACATATGTGTCTATAATTTTTTTGTCAATACTCCTTAGGTTCTTTTGGTTAGTGTCATGTGTTCTCATATTAATTTCTAGGAAAGATTAGTCATTTCAGGGTTTGTTTGGGAAGTCTCAGAAAACTTATATCCTGGATATAGATTCCAGGAAAAATATATAAATCCCAATTATTTATGTTAGGTTAAAACATAGTGACCTCAGTACTCTACAACATAGAGTCACCATCAAGAACTACTTGTCTTTACTTCCTCTGACTATTATTGCATCTCTACTGATGACAACTAGAGATCTCCATCATCATCCCTCATGGAGCATAGAAAGCTGGTATTTCTTAAAATAGTAGAGAAGAGACAATCCTTTTATGTAGGCCTTAGTGTTCAATGACTTCATTTTTCATTGTTTATCTCTGTCAGATTCTCTCAACACAGGTTTGGTCCTTTTGCTTCTGCAATATTTTTTCTAGAATATTGCTTTCTTTCTTTCTTTTAAATTTCTTTTCTTTTATTATTTTTTTTTGCTATGCAATGAGGGTTAATTGACTTGCCCAGGATCACAAAGCTAGTAAGTGTCAAGTATCTGAGGCTGAATTTGAACTTAGGTCCTCCTGAATCCAAGGCCAGTGCTTTATTCACTGTGCCACCTAGCTGCCTCCTTTGCTTTCATTTTTATTTTTTTCTTGCTTTCATTTTTAAAAGAAGTTTTTATATTTATTGACAATCTAAGGAAGTTAAATAATTTCAGATAGTTTTTGGGAACAAGGTTTATAGACTGATGAATAAAATGAATATGATAGATAATGTTTTAGAAGATTTTGGTGAAGCATTTAATAAAACATTTCATAACAATGCTAAGATGATAATAGACTTCATAAAGAGTTATAAATTTACAGGACTAAAGAGAAAGTAGGTAAATAATTCTTCATATGGTATTATGGCTAAATCTAATCACATGGGGAATACTTGTCTTTTCTGTGTTCCCCATCATATGAAAAACATTGGCAAGCTGAAGAGTGTACAGAGAAGGATGATTAAGATGCTGAAGGAATTGTAGATCATGATATATAAGGATTAGTTGAAAAAAATTGGGAATTCTGATCTTAGAAGAGAGAAAACAATGAACATATATGCAAGTATTTAAAAGACTGCCATATGGAGAAAAATATATAGTTCTTATGCTTGACCCAGAGTATGGAGATAAAAGTAGTGTGTGGGAGTTGCAAAGAAGCAAGTTTAGTCTTATTTTTTAAGTAATTCTTTCTTTCTTTCTTTCTATCATCTATTTCCATCTATATCTAGTCTATCTATCTATCTGTCTATCGATCTATCTATCTATCTATCTATCTATCTATCTATCTATCTATCTATCTATCTATCTTTCTTTCTTTCTACCTCTCTCTCTCTCTCTCTCTGTCTCTTTCTCTTTCTCTCTCTTTGTCTCTGTCTCTCTAATATGGTTGACATCCGTGGAGATAAGTAAACAAACTCTGAATGACCATGTATTGAATAGGCTTTAGATACCTTTCTTCAGTCCTTGTTGGGATCAGATGGCCACAGAGATCCCTTCCAATTAAATGATTTTAAAATTAATTTAGGAATGAAACAAATGTGTACTTGGTACCTGTATAGTTTTTATAAGGTACTAGCACACACACATCATTATGCTTTTACTGTAGATCGCTAAAACATTCCCTCTGACTTCCATAGTAATCAGAAACAAGGTCCTTACTCCTTTGTTAATTTTTGGGTAGCTTGTGTCAAAATTTACAAACTTTTTATACATTTAAAATTTTTTAATAATACCTATTTTCTCTGATAAGGTGCACAGTCAATCACAAATCCTGAGGAACTTTCATCAATTAATTAATTGCCTTAGTTAATTAATAGTTATTCATTTGTTTGTTTATAGTTGGGTGATAAGAGTTTGTTCATTGTTTCTAAAATTATTATATTAGCAAAAGGAAGACATATTTTTCAGGTTTTTAAACTTAGATCCATTCATCTGACAATGCTTATTTTGATGCTATGTCTAAAGTTAACTTACATTTTTTAACCAAATATCAACGGTATTAGGTAAGCACAACCCAGATCTTTCAGAGATGAGAATGATAAATGAAAGAACTGGAAAAATAAATGAGAGGATTGAAAGTAAGGCAAAAAAAAGGAAAATTAACAGTTTAGCATGAGATATAATAGCTTACCCAAGTAACAGACATAGGCCAAATAGAATTTAATGACTTCATTAGATAACATGAAATTCTTTGTAGAGTATATGAAGGTGGAGATGTTGTTTGTCCTTTGTTCCTAAAGCGAACCATGATATCCGGTGACATCATGACTTACACTGAATTAGATTTAAGTGAGGGAGGACTGTGCAAAATCAGGACAACTGGAGATGCCCTGAATGTTTATGACAATTGGGTTTAATTGATTTGCCCAGAGTCACTCAGGGTCAGATCCTCTCCACCCTAGCATCAGCACTCTATCCCCTGCACCACCTAGCTTCCCCATATGATGGTGTATTTGCAATTGATTATAGAGGCAACTAACAAACTGACTGAAGAAGTAACAGAAAGCAGCTAGGTGGTGCAGTGGATAAAGCACTGGCCCTGGATTCAGGAGGACCTGAGTTCAAATCCATCCTCAGACACTTAACACTTACTAGCTGTGTGACCCTGGGCAAGTCACTTAACCCTCATTGCCCCACAAAACAAAACAAAACAAAAAAAGCTATGGAATGTTTAAAATACTTGGGAGTCTGCTTACTAGGAATATACACTGGTGATCTAAATAATTATAGTAGTGCTTTCTGATCAAGACATCATAGTAAAAGTTACATTACTAATATAATTTATTTATTGAACACCATGCCAATCAAGCAACCAAAGACTTATTTTATAGAGGTAAAGAAAGAAAAACTTTTCTGAAAGAACAAAAGTTCAAAAGCCTCAAGGGAAATTTCAAAAAAGGGGGGAGGGGAAGGAAATGGTCCTAGATTTAAAATTTTACTACAAAACATTAATCATTATAATGATATGTTGATGACTAAAAAATAGAAAGGTCAATCAATGAAATAAATTATGTAAGTGCAACATTCAGAAACAAATAAAGCGAACTATTTGAATACATCAAATTATGTACATTTTGTAGAAACCAAAACCATACAGGTAAAATTAGAAGGGAAACATTTAATTGGGGGGATTTATTTTTTATTTTTTATTTTTTATTTTTTGCAGCAAGTTTCTCTGATGGAGTTTTTATTTCCCAGGTATATGAGGAACTGATTGAAATATAAAAGAATGAGTTATTCTCCAATTGATAAATGACCAAATAATAAGAATTGAAATTCTCAAGGGAAGAAATCTAAGCTCTCTATAGCTATGTGAAAAAGGCCCTTATCACTAATAATTAGAGAAATAAAATTAAAGTAAATCTAAATTTCCAGCAAAAGTGACTAAAAAGGAAAGTGAGAAATGCAAGTCTATTGGCAAACTAATATTTATATGCCGTCAGTGAGACTGCAAATTAATTCAATCATTCAGGAAAAGTAATTTGGAGATATAAACAAGAGTTACTACACATTTAATACCTTTTGAACTGATACCACTACTAGGGATAAAAGAAAAAGGAAAGTTCATATATTTATAAAAGTGTAATGGATTGTTTTGGGGTGGCAAGGTAGAAACTACCAGAGTGTTTATCATTTGGGAAATGACTGAAGATATTCTGTAGATAGATAGATAGATAGATAGATAGATAGATAGATAGATAGATAGATAGATAGATAGATAGAGAAATGATATATGATAGTATATTATTGTAAAGAATTAATTGTTATTTGAGGTTTTTATGATAGTGGTATAGTAAAGTTCTAATTTAATTGTAATGCTTCCAGTAAAATTGTATATATGCTCAGTGGGAAAGATAAACTCTCCCATACCATTGTTCCAAAGATTTTTTACTGTGTTTGTGAGGAGGAAACCAGCAATGCCATGAATAAGTATTGAGCAGGTCAACATTTTAAATCGGGACAATATGCTGTCCCAAAATATGCCAATTAGAATATACAAGGGGAGAGCCAAATATTCAATCATGGTGCAGTTCAAAATGAACCGGCTTTTCTCTGACCAGCAAGATAAACGCTAAGGTTTTTTTTTTTTTTTTTAAGAGCAAGGGAGATTGCCTAAGGAGGCAGTGGGGGAGAGGCAAGAAATTCACTAGCTTAATCAGCTCCTGGCTGGCTCAACAAAAACCGTGGGGACCAATTTTTAATTGGGGAGTGCTAGCTAAGCAGCTCGCCGCAATATTGGGGCAAGGAAGGAAACCGGCAGCCTCCCTCAAAACAGAACAAGATTTATTTTAACAAGAACAAACTTAAAAAAAAACACACAAACAGGATCAGTAGGATCAAGGGAAAGGAAATAAAAATGGGGAAAGGGAAATAATACCTGAAAAATACCACCACCCAGGAATCAGCTGAAAATAGGCAACAGAACACCCCTCACTTTCTAGCTGCCACCTAGAATGCCTAATTCTCCCCCAAACCTAGAAACACCCCACACAGCCACAAACAATGGGATGGCCGCTCTGCCAGTCACATGACTGCCCTCACTAGGCTTCCAATCATTATAATTTTGCCAGGCCCATGTAGGCACGGGGGAGTGGTGATGACGTGAGGTGCCAGAGCCCTGGCAAGGGCTATAACCAGTGGGTGGAGCACCGTGAGGTTTGCGGAGCCCCAGGCCAGTGCTCACCCAGGCATAAAAACCTCAAATAGCAATTAATTCTTTACATTATATATTATATACAAATATATAATATACATAATAATATTATGTATATAAATGTTTAATATAATATTTTTTTTTCATGCAATACTATTATGTCATAAGAAATGACAAAGGAAAAAAAGTAAAACTTGAAATGAGTTGTGTAGTATGTCCACTTTGGCTCCTTTCTCCACAGCCAGGCTGATTAGACTTATCTCCTCAAAATGATAGCTTTTCCCACAGGGGCTGGGTTGTCTTTTTCTCTTATTATCATTTTCTTGAACCCCCACCCACTGTGTTCTACCATTATAAGAAGCCAGTTACTAGCACCCAAGTTTCATTTAACCACTTAACAGTTGGTAGTATTTACAAAGGCTTATTTACTTCAAAGATTTAGAAAGAACAAAGTACAAACATTTCTCTAATTACAGCTAGAGCATACTAACTCACACAAAAACTCAGTTTGTTGAGACAGTTTTTTCAACTTAGTTTTACTCTCATAGAATTAGTCTGCTTTACTGCCAGTGAAATCCTTATCTCAAATACTCCTGGGCTAGAATCCTGAAGGTCATGCTTGAAGGTCAGACATACCTTGTTCCTCAGTGTTGTAATGTCATGTTATCCATAAACACAAAGTCTGGAATTCTGGGATGCATAGGTGCCCATCACACCTTTCTAGCACATAACATCATAGGCTACACTCCCATAACCATTTGCTATGGCAGAAGAAGTCACTGAGTTTACCCAACAGCATTGCGGTAAAGAAGACAAGACTAAATCTGACATGTATTTTTGAATGCCTCCTCATTCAATTAGAACCTATTCTTCCACACATAATTGATCCGAATCAATAATAGAATGTTGTTCACATATGTTTCATGGTTGTGTTCATGCCTGTCCATTTCATGTCTTCATGACTTTTCCTGAAGTAAGATGCAGAATCTTTTGATTATTCTTGAGACTGCATGCCACTTGGAGCACTCTGTACAAGCACCAGACACCCACTGTAATTATATCAATTGCTATAAAGTGAAGTGAACTGAACCAAGAGAAAAATAAATAGTATGAAAATACTCTGAAAATTACCAAGTTTGAAAGAACTCTGATCAACTCAATGACCAATGATGATTCCAGATAACTAGTGATAAAGATTGCAAATTCTACCCTGACAGAGATGTTATGGACTATATACAGATTTTTGTATGTAGACAATATAGGGATTTGTTTTGCTTAAGTATACATATTTATTATAAAAACTTAGTTTTCCTTTATTTTTTAGTAAGGGGATGGAAGTAGGAGGGAGGAAATATGATCCTGATAATTTATTTGCTAAATTAGTTTAAATATAAATAATTTATTAAATTTCCATAGCTACACATATAGATGTATAATGTTCAGTTGTAATTAAAACTTTTTTTAAAGAAAAGTTAGCAAGTTTACTTTTAAAGAAAAGTAAGCAAGCATAGGTTTTTTGTGTTTCTTTGTTTTATCAATAACAAGTTTGACAGACTAATTAATTTTTTTTTTTGTCCAGATTACTATAGAGATAGATCAAGGAAATTTGTAGGCAGCATTACCTAGAGTTTACCAAATAACTGATATAACATTTTACAGTTTTATGAACTATATGGAGAGATATAGATAGTTTTCCAAATTTTCCACATTGTTAATTTGTATCTATACACATTAATATACACTATAGGACAAGGCCATATGCAGTCATTTTTCATGTATGAGAATCCAGTTAAGTAAATGGTAAAAACATAACCCTTTATAGTATATTTTGTGCATGTATATCATTCCCCCCATGGCCTTGGAGCTCACCAAAGGGACAGCCTTTCCCAAATCTTTTCTTAATCCTGTTAAATAATTATATAACTCTCATGAACTTTCCTGTTTTATTTTTGCGACTAACAGTAGCAAGATATTATATTTTAATTAATTGAGTCATGGGTCCCTTTTTAAGTCATTCCATTCAAATAGAATATTTTTAAAGGATGGAAGTAGTTAGGGTGCAGTGGAGATATATTGACCAATTAATTGAAGCAGATCCCACTTACTCTACTCTAAATGGACAGAAAATCCCTTTGTACTGTGACAGTGACAAAACTTCTACCATACAATCAAAGTGAAACCCAGGAGGTAACCAAAGTCAATGAAGCACAAGTAATTGCAACAGAACCCTGCTCAATCCTCTAAGTCCTTGCAGCCTCTTTTCTCTCTGTGATGTTTGCCTTCACTGAAATGAGGGTGAATTGGCTCAGCATGACCTCTTTGAGGCTGCTTAGCTCTCTTTGAAACTATTGACTGCAATTTAAATGACTTTTTTTCCTTTCCCCTTTTTTTTAAATGGAGCTTATACCAAGCAGTAAAGATTTCTTTAGGCATGGTTAGTTGAGTCTCATAAATAAAATCACATGCATTATTTTAATTATATAAGGAAAAAAAAGAAGAGAGACAAGACAAGAGAAAGGAAAGAAGGAGGTTAGGAAAAAAGGAAGGAAGGAAGGAAGGAAGGAAGGAAGGAAGGAAGGAAGGAAGGAAGGAAGGAAGGAAGGAAGGAAGGAAGGAAGGAAGGAAGGAAGGAAGGAAGGAAGGAAGGAAGGAAGGAAGGAAGGAAGGAAAGAAGGAAGGAAGGAAGGAAGGAAGGAAGGAAGGAAGGAAGACAGTCCGGCTAGCTTTTTTGCCTTTGGTAATTAATTATCTAATCAGAAACCTAAAAGCTATATAAAATATACCTTTTAAGATTGTGGAATCATTTAAAAAATGAAAAAAAGTTTCATATTTGTCTTTGTGATGCTAAAATCATTTTAGTTAGGGTTTTTAATTTTTTCTGTTATTTTATTGTTTTAACAAACTGATTGACTGAATTCCATGAATCAAACTTGGAATGTATCTAATTTGTTTAACTAAGGCCAAGTTGTTGTTGTTGCTGTTGTTTGATTTTAGGTTTTGTCAAGATGGATTAGGGTAATTATTTCTCATTTCTTCCTTAGCCAAAGGCTCAACCTTTAGTCATAGCTAGCCATGCTAAAGGAGCAAATCAATAAATTGATCAACAAGCATCTGTAAAGTTCTTCATTTGCGTCATGCATTATTCTAGGTGTTGTATATGTACTTATAAATAATCAAGCAGATTCTACTCTCAAGAGCTGACATTCTATTGGGGAAGACAAAATAATCGTGTAAGTACAGATCTCATTTGACAAAAATAGCTTTCCACAGACCACTAAGTAAATAATTTTTGCATAATACTAATTGACCCAAGGATGTGGGGAAGAAACTGAGGGAAGCATGAAGGGAGACAGCACATCCATGGAGGGAGGGGCCAGCATGCAGTTCAAGGATAAGTAAGGTTTTGGAACAGAGAATGAGAGCAGGAAGAGGATTATACACCATTATCACCACCCCCCTCTCCAAGCTCCCTCCTCACCACACACACTATGACCCCTGAGAGACACATGGAAACCAGGCTGGATCTGAGAGTTACAAGAAGTGTGAAGGCAGACATGTGGGAGCTAGATAGGTACATAAATAAGAGAGGACAGAGATACATGGGGCCAGTGACAGACATGCTACCTGCAGGCTTGTGGACAAAGTGGGCAAAAGTCTCAAGCCAAACCTCCATCATGCAGCTGTGGTAGCTGTGGAGGTCTCTCTGCTGTGTGCTCTTCTGCTTTCAATTGAAAGAGTTTTGAGTTTTGAGTTTTGTGTTGTTGTTTTTTTCCTTTGTTGGGGCAATGGTATGGGAGGCAGTGGGAGCTCCAAGTTGGAAACACAATAATATGTAGAAAGTTAACATAGGTGTTGAGAAAAAATATATATTTTTGTTCTTATTTTGTTTATAAGAAGTTTTATATATGGAACCCAAAGATCCTCTTTTTGACAATTAGTAACCAACCATTAGTAGATTAGTTATTGGTAGGGTTTTTTTTTTTCTCTTTTTACTCCCTCATTCATAACTTATTCCTTGGGAAGGGAAAGGTCGAAAGTAAGACATTTTGTTCAACCTCAGGCAGGACCCAACCCAACTGGGAGAGCTTTTTAAACTAATTAATTAATTAATTAATTAATTAATTAATTAATTAATTTACTTTTAGTGAGGCAATTGGGGTTAAGTGACTTGCCCAGGGTCACACAGCTAGCAAGTGTTAAGTGTCTGAGACCTGATTTGAACTCAGGTACTCCTGACTCCAGGGCAGGTGTTCTATCCACTGCATCACCTAGCTGCCCTGAGAGCTTAATGTTTATTAAAGTGCAAAGAGAATCTAATTTAGGTAACTCCCCAGCCCACAGGCCAAAAACTTAAGTGGTCTGAATGGAGATGGATTCCTTTATGTTGATAGCTTGAGGCAGCTATCCACGTCCTCTGTAGGAGGAGCTAAAGACTTTTTGCCTATCTCCTCCTTAATTGTCCACCTTTTCATTAATTGTTGATCTATTAGACTTGATTTTCACCCTCAGGGAAGGCCCCTTCTTTAAAGGTATTTAAACATTCAATGACATCTATGTAGGATCTTTTGGTTACCAAGAGAAAGCAATGACCATCAATTTATTGATTATAAAATAGTCTGATTAATAAATTATTTGTTAATTACCCACAAACACTGTCTCTCAGAAATTTTCATTCATCACAGTGCTGGTGTTATTGTTTTTCAATGTGGATTTCATTCAGAATTCTTTATATAAAGTCAAATCTGTGAAATGCAAGTTTGCATAAAACAAGAACTGTATATGCTTAAATACTACAAAATAAAAACAAAGTAGTTAAGGAGAAAGGACTCTAAGAGTTGGAGCAGAGGACTCAGGAATGCACTTTTTTTTAGGTCAGTTGTGAGGGAAATGAGGGCTTCTACTAGGCAGAGTCAGACTATATTGCATACGAAATTGCCCAGTACAAAAGGATGGTGACAGAAGATGGAGAGCAATTTGTCTGCATCATAGAGTGCAGGGCTGAGAATAGCCTATAATGATAATAGAAATAAAAACTGGGGCAAGGTTGGCAGAAGGGAGATACTTGAGAAAAGGAGATCAATTAGAAGGCCATTTAAATAGTCAGTGTGTAAGGTAAAAAGAGTCTGGTTTTAGGCAGGTGCCTTCATAAGCAGCAAAATGGACAGACGTGTCAGAGATGATGTGGAGGTAAAGATGACATGCTTTGGTGGCTAGATCATTATGGCTGCTTCAAATAAATCCCTCAGTTCTACTCTTCCTAGGACCACACATCCTTTTCTATAGCCTAATCACTTTTGTTACTGTTGTAGATAGTTACTCTTTTTCCTAACTTCTCCTCCTTCCTCTTGCTTGGTTAACATTACTACCATTGCCTCTGAAAAGGATATAAATTCATGAATGTTTTATTGTCCCATTCAATATCCCAATAATTTTTAAAGTGGAGCACCCTTCCCTAACCTCCACCTTCCAACATGTATCTCTTCCCAGCTTAGAATGCAAGTTCTTGAGGGTAGGGACCATCTCGCTTTTATCTTTGTACCCTAAGTACTTAGCATAAGACTTAGATAATATTTTTTTATTAATTTAGCTGAATAGATACATTAATTAAATACATTGGAAATTATGAATATAACAAGACACAGAAGGTACAAAATGAAAAGGGATGAGAGCCCAGAATAGAAACTTAGGGACAACCATATGGGTGTTTGGATGGGTAATATGGCATAAGGGATATGAATGAACATAGGTGAATTACCATTCCAGGAAGAACTCCTTAGCAAATTGTATATTAATAATTTATTTTAAATGCAGAGAATATTGTTAGATTTATAAAATTTTATTATAAAACTAATATCCATCAACAAAAACAATCAAGCAAGTAAACATTAAAAACTCATTGGCAAAATTTTGACCTAAACACCCCGATTTTATAAAGCAGAGTCAAATAAATGAGCAATTTACCTGCAAGTAAAGGGAATACTTTTGCTTTCTGAACCATTACAGACTTAGATGAAAGTTTGACACTTTCGGTCTTCCCTCCTTCACTTCCTCCCTTGCTCACTCTTTTCTTCCATTTTAAAAAAATAAAATGCCTGGACCAAAAGCTGAAGAACTTTAGGTATTTCTAGAAGGGGGCATTTTTCCATTTCCTTTTTTGTTGTTAATTTATTTGCTTATGAAAGTTAATGACATTTGTAAAATGTTGCTCTTAGTCTTCTTTGTTAATTTTTTCACAGAGATTGTTTGAAATTTGTGTAAAAAAAAAACTTACAAGGAAACCTTTCTAATATTATCTCCAACTCTATATTTGATATTATACTCCTATGATCTTATGAAACAATTCTTGATTTTTATCCTATCTTCAAATAGCTCACAAATCTAAGAGATAATGTGTCAATAATATTTTGATATGCCGCTCCCCCACTCAGAGTTGTAGAGATTTTTAGTAATTCAAAAATGACTTATTGAAAGTATTTTTTAAAAATTTCATAAAATGATGCCATTTAAACCAGAAATGTCTACAGAAGAATGAAAGTAAGCTTTCAGAATTTGTTTAGGCTTACACCAAACTTGAATAGGTAATGAAAAGTCTGCCTTTTCTAAGTCATCTGAATTTACCAATTGAATGACTCAAGTGAATGAAGGTCAGTATATTCCTTCTATAAACTAAATGTAGCCACAGTCACATGGATCTAGAATAATGATAAGGTAATACATAAAGCATTTTTAATTTAATTCAGTGTGAGTACTCCTTCTTCTAATTATTAATGCCAAAGGTTTTAAAACAATTAATATTCAAAAGATGCTGTATACAAAATTTCATTACTCTGATCACAAACTGTCAGTGATTTTTGTAGTGCCAGCATAACAGTATTGGTCTTCAGGCAAGAATTTTCAGTGGGTCCTTATTGAATAGATTAAGCCCTTGTATTGCCATTAATTTACACAGTATTTTGGTCAAATTGATTTTTTTCAGTACCACCTCATATGCCTTTCCATATTCCCTTATTGTCCTTTATATTATTTTATATTTATATTTATATATAATATACGCATGTTTATATATTTGATTTATTTGATGTTAGTATGCCATAGTTTATGCAGTAATTCTTCAATTGTTGAACATATGGATGGTTTCAATATAATCTTAGTGATAAGGATAAAAAGTGAGATTTCATAGGTATGGAAAATTTATTTTACCAATTCAGGGTAGCACTTTCTCTATAACTTACATTTTTTAAAAAATCATAACAGTATTTTATTATTTTCCAGTTACATGTAAAGATTGTTTTCAACATTTGTTTTCACAGGATTTTTAGTCCCAAATTTTTCTCCCTCCCTCCTTCCCTTCTCTACCCACTCCCGAAGACAGAAAGCAATCTGATATAGGTTATAAAGGTACAATTACATTAAACATATTTCTGCATTATTCCTGTGTACCTTACATTCTTTTTTTAAAAAATTATTATTATTATTTTTTTTTTTAGTGAGGCAGTTGGGGTTAAGTGACTTGCCCAGGGTCACACAGCTTATAAGTGTTAAGTGTCTGAGGCAGGATTTGAACTCAGGTCCTCCCGAATCCAGAACCAGTGCTTTATCCACTGTGCCACCTAGCTGTCCCTAACATAATATGATCTGTATAGGAAGTAAGTGGTTAGTAGGATCAAGAAGGCCTTATCTAGAAGGCAATTGTTAAGCTGATTTTTCAAGAATGCAAGGGATTCCAAAAGAATATTAATGGCTATCATTCCAAGGACTGGAGATAGCCTGTGAAAAGGCATAGAGAGAGGTATGAGAATTTCATTTTCAAGGTACAACAAGAGAGTTAGTTTGGCTGGTCTGAATGGTTCCTATGTCTGAGTCAGATGTAATATACATAAAAGGTAAGTTAGATAGATCAGTTTCTTAAAGACTTTAAATGTCAACCATAGAATGCTATCCTTTACACAACTGGGAGGTTACTGAGGCAAGAAGTAATATGGTAAAAACAGAGCTTTAGAAATAAAACATAGTGTGTGTGTGTGTGTGTGTGTGTGTGTGTGTGTGTGTGTGTGTGTAGGATGGTTTGAAAATGAAAGAGGCTTCTTAGAGGAAGACTAACTAGGGGACAATAATACAGAAAAGATAAATACTGAACTAGGGTGGTTGTGGAGTGAACTGTACGTAGAGACTACTGAGACATACTATGGAGGTAGATTGATAAGACAAGAAGATTAATTAGATATATTGTGTTGTCCCTGAGAAGTAAAAGGTGACTGACTATAAGGTTGTTAATTTGGGTAACTGGCATGGTGATGTGGCACTTTATTTAAACAGGGAATTTTGGAAGAGTCAAGGGTTTGTTGAAAGGGAATATATTGAGTTCTATTTTAGACATGTTTAGTTTGAAATGCATATATCACATCCACTTGAAATATGTTAGCTTGAGATGATGGTAGGGATAAGCAGAGCTGAGTTGTGTTTTGTTTTTGTTGTTGATGTTGTTGTTTGTTTTTGTCTGAAGGAGCTTAATTATATTGGTAGATTTCAGGGAGGGAGTCAGTAGATAAGCAGGGATTAATGAAAGTCAATGAATGAAGGAGTAAGGAAGTAATGGAGTATGTATATACATATAGACAGAGACATACATACATGTATGTATATACATGTGTGTCACTTCTCATCAATATTTCCTAGGTCTGCTTATGTTGAGTTGTCAGTCTTGTTTTCCTCATCTGTTAACTGGGGTTAAGAACATGTACTTTACAATTTTGTTCTGTGAAAAAAATGAGGTAACTTATAAAAAGCATTTTGCAAACTTTTGACATTTAATCATTTTAGCTATTATTATTATTAGCTAACCACCTGGGGAGATATGTATATATAAAATAACAATATGATCATTATTAGATAATGATTCCTAGATTTCCTAACATATTATGAGGAAATTGAATTATGATTATAAGGAAACAACATGTTGGGCAAAGGATAAAAGCTTCCTTTGACTAGATATGTTCTTAACAAAAAATATGTTTGCATATATATGTATCTATGAATATATATATATATATATATATATATACACATACACATATGTAATCTTGACATACATATCATAATAGGAATATAAAATGTGTCCTCTATAGGGATAAATGAGGACATTTTCTGTCATAATCCTAATGGGGCTTTTTGCTTATTTGAAACCATAAGTCTCATATTGCCAGAGAAGAGTTTTGGCTCCTTTTGCCTCTATCAGGATTGCTTTGAAATGCAGAGTAGGAAAAGTTTCCAAAACAGTATTTTTTGGGCAAATGGACATAGAAAGCTGTTTCTTTCTAATCCCAACATGAAAAATTCACAATGTCTTTGTATTCTTCTATTGTATAGCAACATTCATCCCAGTGGTATCCAATTCTAGACTTCCTAAAACGAAATACAAGTCTTTTTCTGTCAGTGGATGTGGAGACTCACATAAAGTAATAGGAATCAAATGGTCTGCTTCTCTAAATCTGATCCTGTTTCAGGGGAGATAACAGGGAGAATACTGACATCTGTGATGAAAGTCTAGTGAACAAAGAAACTCACAAGTGTGATTTATGGTAGCTGAGACTGTTATGGTGCCTGTCCTCATTCAGTCACACAACCTATATTGGAAAGCTGTACTTTTTTTTAAAAGTTTCTGGAGACAAAAATAAACAATGGTATTGTATGAAAAAGTAAAAGTGGAGCAAAATCATATGGTTGGTATTGTTATTTGAGAGGTAAAAGGAGAAGTGATACATAAATATCTCAAAAAGGATCAAAGATAACCAAAATACATAAATCAAAAAAGGAGAGATGCTGGGATACAATCACTTCTATGAATTTTTTTACATGTAATTCTAAGATCTAATTAGATAATGTTATCACTAGACTTATGTATGAAAATAATTACTCTCTTTTTTAACTTTAAGATAAATTAAATAAAACACTAAGTTATTGCTTCTCTCATGATTAGAGTGAAATCTGAGAAGATAAGCTTGAGGTTGACTGGCTAAGAAATCAGCTATAATCATTAAGAAGCATTTGACAGGGATGGATTTAAGAGAGAAAAAAAATATGGACTCTTGGAGGACAAATGTATAAATCAGTCAGTGAGTATTTATTAAGTGCTTACTATTTATAGGACACTTAACGTGTTCTGGGATACAAAGGCAAAAATGAAGCAATACCTGCACTCAAACTCATGTATCCTATTTTATGACTACTAAGTGCATAAATGAACAGAAATGGGAAAATAATATGTGATCACACTCATTTGTGATTTCTGCCAGGACAAATATTATAGAAATTATCAACAAATACAAGAAATGAAGTCTTTCATCAGAAGATATAATGAGAAAATTAGTATCTATTGTCATTTGCATTTGTAAGAGTCATAATCATTTTCAATATAGGAGAAAGGATTATATTTTCTGTTATATATGGACTACGAAAAAGACACTAATTGGAAGTAAAAGTAAAACTTCAGTTCCAGGGAAAAATGTTTATACCTAATATATATTGCATTGCTTCCATTGATGAGTAAGGGAAATGGAAAAATATAGATATATGTGTGTATATGTATATGTGTATTATGTATGTTTATGTATGCACATATACATATGTGTACATATGTATGTATGTATGTGTGGGGAGAGAGAGAGAGATAGAGAGAGCACTTCCATATGGATTTCAAACTATAAAAAGCAAAGTTAACTTCCAAAGATGAGCAGGGACACTATTAGTTTTTATTGTTTGTATCAAGAAAAAAATAAGGAGAAAAGACAACCTTGGTGTAGAATAAATGGAAAATGGTGAAAATGGTGACTGCATAGCAAGAAGTGATCTGGTTTTAGGTATGACTGAGAAGTAGGTTATCAGCTAAATATATACTTCCTTTTTCACTGAGGTTAAGTTAAATTAAGACTTATTCAAAAAGTTAATCATGGGGCAGCTATTCATAATCTTTTCTTTCTTTTTTTTTTCTTGCAACAAACATTTATTTTATTTTCCATTTACATGTAAGGGTAATTTTCAACATTCATTTTCATAATATTTAGAATTCCATATTTTTCAGTGAATAGAGCACCAGCCCTGGAGTCAAGAGGACCTGAGTTCAAATCAGGCCTCAGACACTTAACACTTACTAGCTGTGTGACCCTGGGCAAATCACTTAACCCCAATTGCCTCACCAAAAAAAAACCCAAAAAAGGAAAAAAAACAAAGAAACAAAAAGTTAATCATACTGTTGACATTTTGCATCCATTGTGAACTATCTGTCTTAGGGAAATATTTTCCAAACTATTTAAAGAAGAAAAGAGGAAGAAATTTTTACTTATTAGTGAACATATACTGTTATTACTTTCCTATGTTTTCAAGTTCCAATTAATTTTTTCAATGCTATTCTTTGCCTAGACTCATTACTATGATGGGAAACCAAATATCCACGCTCAAAATGAGTTCTAAAAACTTCTAGTTTCAAGCTTAGTGAGTGCAAAAAGAGCTACATGAGGTAAAACATATTAAAAGACAAGCAACATTTAAACCCAAGTTCTCAAATATCCAGAAAGAGTAGGACCTATGAGAAAAACAGTTAAAATTTAATAAATTTGAGGACATAAATTTATTAAGGTTCCACCATTTATTGAACATTGATTGTAGACAAGTTACCTGGAAAAAATAATTATTTAAATAAAAACTTCCCAACCTTCTATTTCTCAATTCTTTCATTATATTCAGTCAGCCAAATAGCATTTATTAAGTTACTACTATGTGCCAAGTACTCCTGTGCCAAGTGCTGGAGATATGAAGAAAATAAAAATTTCCTTTTTCTCAAGGAACCTGAAGCCTAATGGGAGAGACAACATTGAAAAGATTATGAACAATACTGCTGTCACTACCCACCATGTTCTCTGAGCTCTGCTCACTTCACTATACATCGATGTTCATTAGTTTTTCAAGGTTTTTTGGGATCATTCTGTTTTTCATTTCCTGTAGCACAAATCTATTCCACTACAATCATATAACACAGCTTTTTCCATCATTCCTCAATTGATGGACATTCCCTTGATTCTCAATTCTTAACTTCCACCCAGAGTTGCTATAAATATTTTTTGTACAATTTTTCCCCCTTTTTTCTTTTTCATGATTACCATTGTTAACTGTTTCCCTTCAATCCTATTCCCTTCTCCATGATATTTATTCTACTATCCATCTTCTTTCATTCTATCGCTCTTCAAAAAGGATTTGTGTCTGTCTGTCCCCTCCCCCACTTCCTTCTTTTGCCCCTTTCTCTTTATCCCTTTCCCCTCCTATTTTCCTGCAGGGTTATAGAGATTACTCTACTCAATTGAGTGAGTACATTATTCCCTCCTTGAACCAATTCTAATGAGATTGAGGTCTTTGAGCCAATATTGATGAGTGTTAGGCTCATTTACTGTCCAGATTAAATAGATTACTCCACCCAGGTGGGTGTTTCTGTTAGTCCCTCCTTGAGGCAGCTCTGATGAGTTTAAGATCTTTGAGCCTTTTCTGATGAGTGTAAAATTCATTTACTGCCCTGCTCCTCTCCCATCTCTTCCCCCATTCCATAAGCCTTTTCCTGTTACTTTCATGTAGGATTTCATTTCTGCCCTTCCCCATCCCCCAGTGAATTCCTTTCACCCCTCAATTTAACCCTAAAGATGTTATCATCTAGCTAAGTGACACAGTGGACAAATCATCACCCCTGGACCCAGGGGGATCCCAGCCAAAACTCAGCCTCAGACACAAGACAGTCACTCACTGTATGACCCCAGGTATGTCCCCCCAGCTCCAATTTTTTTTTTTATTATGGTTCTCTAGGGTCTTGTATTTGAAAGTCAAATTTGCCATTCAGTTCAGGTCTTTTCATCACAAATATCTGAAAGTCTTCTTTTTCATTAAAGTCTCATTTTTTCCACTGAAAGATAACAGCAGTATTGTTCAATGAGTGATTGTGAATGACTTACTATGTACCCCTATAGAAAGAACTGGTAAAAAGAACACTTGTGGATTGTACATATATAACCTGATTGCAATCTTGTGGAGGGGAGAGGAAAGGGAGGGAGGGAGGGAGGGAGAAAAATTTGGAACTCTAAATCTTATGAAAACGAATGTTGAAAACTACTCTTACATGTAAATGGAAAATAAAATAAATGTTTGTTGCAAGAAAAAAAAAAGAAAAGATTATGAACAGACAAAACATGAACAAGATAAATCATGAGGATCTAGAACAGAATCTAAGTGTCAACTCTCTATCTAGAACAATATTCTTTTTTAAAAAAAGTTGGTCTCAGGAAAAAAAGACAGAATTTTTGGAAAAAAATCAATTTAAAATGAATGATACATATTTATGATGAAACATTGTCTTTCAAAATAAAATACAAATTAAACCAGCAACTATTTAAATTATAGATTTTTTTATATGTCCTTTAAGCTCCTGAATAACTTTGTTTTTGGGGGGGATGAAGTAATTGGGGTTAAGTGACTTGCCCAGGGTGACACAGCTAGTAAGTGTTAAGTGTCCAAAGCTGGATTTGAACTCAAGTCCTCCTGACTCCAGGGCTGGTGTTCTTTCCACTGAGCCACCTAGCTGCCCCCTCCTGAATAACTTTTAATTTAATTTTGAAGGTCATTATTTTATAATCTTTTGTTCCCTTTTTGGAATGACTGTTATTGGGCCATTGTGAAAATTACTTAGGCCCCAATGTAATAAAGTTACATAAATGTCAGCAGGGGAGGAAGGCAAGTTTTATCTATGATCATAAATCTTAATAAAGTATTGCTCCTTTTTATTTTTTACCTCAATATAAATTATTAGGCAAAAAATGAACTTTTTCTTTTCTGTATTCTTTACATCTATAAAATGGAAATTGACTTATTATTTTGAAAAGCTCATAAAATCATTGTTAATATGCTTTCTAAATTTCCTTTGCCACACTTTTCTTCCACATTTTTAGAAAATCATTGGCCTATAAGAAGCTCAGAAACCATCATTCTTCTTGTTCAAGTACCACATAAACAACAAAAGAAATATGCACAAATTTTTAATAAGGGATTTTAAATGTAATTTATTTCAAATTTGTTAATTATAACAAAATGTCTATTTTAATCAAACCCTTTAGAGTAAGCGTAAGCAATAATAGTTAAAATGCACGTGAATATTGCTTTTTAAAAAAGAATTAGAAACAAAAGGCATGCCAATAAATTATGGAATGGATAAAAAACAAATTATATTACTGCAGTGAAATACTGTATTGCAATAAAAATTAGCTAAAATAACTGTTTCAGAGAAACCTGGTGAGACTTATATAAAACTGATTAAGAGTGAAATATTTAAAGAAGACTAAAAACTATGTATATAACAATATTGAAACTACACATATAACACTATCATATACACAAACAATTTTGAAGGTTTTAACAATGGCATCAATATAGTGACCAACTAGTATTGCAGAGGACCAAAAATGAACCATGCTACTCATCTCCTGACTCAAGATACAGAAGAAATAGATTTGTCATGGCCAATGAGAGAATTTGCTTTCTTTGACTAATTGAATTTATTTTGATGGTTTAGTTTTCTTTTTCTTTCCATTTTGTAAGAAGAAGCATTTTTTAAAATGTCAGTTAAAATTATTTCTTTTTAAAAGGCAAAATGAATTGGAAAATATTGAATATTAAAATCATGTAGCTATGGTTCATCACTTTTATTTAATATATTACCTAGTGTGATATTTTTTAAAATTAGAGACAAGTATTTCCAAATTCTGAATCACTAATATACATCAGATTATATTAGATTGTATCTAGAATTTACAGAATCATCAAATGTAATAAATAATGATTATGTAAGTTTTCTGAAAAGTGCTCTTAAATAGCAGGTATATTATTTATTTATTTTGAGGAACTTAGATATATTTTCATGTATACCTCTAAAGTAGTAAGATAAAAGTCAACAAGCATTTATTGATTATCTATTATATATTCCAGGCACTATGTTAATCCATCCATCCTTCCTTCCTTCCTTCCATCCATCTATAGTGTCAGTCTAGTAGGCCTGGGTCGAGTTAGGTATACTTTGACTATGAGGAAGACACTCTGACAATGAGAAATAATATGGTCGATCACCTTGCTGGCGTCAGTTAGAAGGTACTCCTTCCTTGGAAAAGCAAAGCAGTTAATTAACCATATAGTGGTTGGTCAAACACATAATGAAGGGGACATATCATGTGTACCAAGAAAGTTGGGTGCCTGAAAATTTATAGCAGGAGTCTAATTGGAACCTAGATATTCTTGTTACATAACTAGGACCAGGTAGTGACTCAAGGCCCCCAACTTTTTCAATCACCCCCACTCCCCAACAGCTGCAACTTTTCAGCTTCAAGTCTCCCCCAATCCCCCCTACAAAAACATTGTTTTTACTATGGCTGATGTGGAACATGCCATAAACCTACTCCTCCCCAGGAGTTGAAGTTTAAAGTTCTCCTGGCTATATCCCCTTGTGCCAAATAATAAAACCTTTTTACTTAAACTTTGATTGGATCATGCATGTGAATAATTCTTTGATAGAAGGATATTTCCAGATCCAGTTTTGTAGTGTTCCTCCCTCTCTTCCTTCCTTTCTTCCTTCCTTCCTCTCTCCCTCCCACCCTCCTTCTTTCTTTCTTTCTTCCTCTCTCTTTCTCTCTCTCTCTCTCTCCCTCTCTTCCTTACTCTTTCTTTCAGTAAATAGAATATATTTTTTAAAAAAGTAACCATTATAATGCTTCAGAGTTCTCCAATTATTTTCATAGCATCATATAGTTAGATCTGGAAGAGATATAAGGAGCAATTAATTTTCACATACAGTTTCTTTCATGTTAAATGCTTTAATTTATTTTGTTTAATATCTCCCAATTATATGCAAACATTTTAACATTCATTTTTTTAATTCTTCTTTCCAAATTCTCTCTCATTCACTTTCTAGTATAGGGGTCCCTTATAATCTTTCTCAGATCAGTTGCTATATCCCTTTCCTGCCTCTGTCTTGAGAGCTCCAGATAAGTTGCCGCTTCTGTCACTATCACATACTTCCAAAACCAATGTTTTAATCATATGGGCTATACGCCAGTCTCTACTCCCATGTCACAGATTTCTCTTTCTGACTTTTTAAATTGTTTTTGGCTGGAAGAATGTCTAATTCTGACCTTTTGTTCCCTCTGCCAATCCAGAATTCAATTTGAGGCATTATTTTAAATTTGAGGGAAATGTCTCAGGCGATTGCTCTCTTTATTATCCCAGTTTGACCTGTCAACATAAGTCCACACACACACACACACACACACACACATATATATATATGTATATATACATATATATATATATATATATATTTATATAATATGGTGCTATTTTTTAGGGATACAAAGTAGGGTCAACCCTTTCCCTCAAAAATAATTTTTTTAAAAAGCCTTATTTCAATGAGCTCAGACAATAATTAGGGATACAACTTCAAACAGTTATGTACAACATAGATTGGAGATGATAGGATAGGCACTACCATTAATCTGGATTAGAAAAGCTTCTTATAAATGGTTGTATATTGGGGCAGCTACATGGTGCAGTGGATAGAGCACTGGCCCAGGAGTCAGGAGGAACTGAGTTAAAATCTGACCTCAGACACTTGACACTTACTAGCTGTGTGATCCTGGGCAAGTCACTTAACCCCAATTGCCTCACCAAAAAGAAAGAAAGAAAGAAAGAAAGAAAGAAAGAAAGAAAGAAAGAAAGAAAGAAAGAAAGAAAGAAAGAAAGAAAGAAAGAAAGAAAGGAAGGAAGGAAGAAAGAAAGGAAGGAAGGAAGAAAGAAGAAAGAAGAAAGAAAGAAAGAAAAAGAAAAAGAAAAAGAAAAAGAAAAAGAAAAAGAAAAAAAAAGAAATGGTTGTATATTAGCTGGAACTTAAAAGAAACCAAGGAAGTAAAAAAAAAAAAAAGATATAGATGAGAAGAGAAAAAAAATTCCAGTGATGGTAATGGATAGTTAGTAAATAGAGATATAGTACACTATAGAAGAAACAGTAAGGAGGTCAGGTTCACTAGGTCACAAAGTATGTGGAGGGTAGGGAATCTTGGAAGGGTCAGGGTAAAGTGTAAGAAGAATGGAAAATCTGAAAAGGACAAAGTTATGAAGGTCTTTATGTGAGAAGCCAAGGATTTTATATTTGATCCCAGAGGTAATAGGTTGATGTTGGAGTTTATGAATAGTTGTATGACATAGTCAGAATTGTGTTTTAGAAAGATCAATTTGCCAGCTGAGTAGAAGAATGACTATAGTCAGGGGAGACTTGAGGCAAGGAGAACAAATAGCAGATTATTGCATAGTTGAGGCAAGAAGTGATGAGAACCTACATCATTTTAGTAAAAATGTGAAAAGATAAAAGGCAGCTGATAAGAGAGATGTTACAAAGATATAATTGACAGGAGATGCCAATAGACTAGCTAAGGCAAATGAGAGTCAGGCATTAAGGATGAGACTTAGGTTGTGAATCCAGAAAACTAGGAGGAGGAGGATTCCCTTGATGCCAATACGGAATTTAGGAATAAGGGATCCTTTGGGGAGAAAAATAAATCAGTTTTCAACATCTTGAGTATAAAATGTCTAGGGACATTCATTTTAAAATAGAAGCTAAAAGGTGAAGAAAAATAGCTTTCCATGCATGTCAATCTTTACCTTGTTATTATATGCTATTATATCTCATGTTTCCATCATTTCTGTTATGTCATTCTATAATCCTATAATTATTATAATGTACTTGATCCTACACAATTAGCAAATCCTTCTTCAAAGACTTCCTCAGAGTTGTCATGTCACTCAATTATCTCAATTATTTATTTGGCCAAGGTTTTTATCCTTTAGTTAAAAAAAACCAAAAACCAAAAACCAAAAAAAAAACCTTTGACATTTGACTTGATCTGGTATTTATTCCACTTTGGGGGAAATAATCCTTCCAACTGAATACTGATTCCTTAGGAATGTTTAGTGCAGAATTAAATTTGCCCCTTGTTAAGTAAGCAAAAGCAAATAATGATTTCATTTTAGAGTTATGGAATATATGCATATACATGTATGTGTGTATATGTATAGAGAGACAAACATGTTTGCAATGCATGTATGTACACACAAACACATATACACATGTTTGTATAAGATAGATATATGAACATGCATGATAGAGATAACTTTGGAGATATATTCATGTGTGTATATCTACATGTGTGTGTGCGTGCATGCATACATACATACATACACCTCCAAAATTTCTTTTGTGATGTTTAAAATCTAATGTGTGGTAGCCTTTTTCTGCCTCCAGTGTGGGGGGAAACTAGCTAGGGTTTATTAATAAATTAGATGCTTCAGCAACAATTTAGGCATTAAGCATTTATTAAAGTATATTAGGGGTTATCAAAAAGAGAACACATGTCTCTGAATGAATAGAAAATCCTGACTTAGATCTATGAGGGAGAGAGAGAGAAAAAACTGCCTCTACCTAGCAGGTCACACTATCAAAGAGAAAGATCCTGACTCAGTTGGACCAACAGTCCCTGTGGGACTAGAAGAGGGGAGGTCTCCACACACAGCTCCAAGCTAATTGTCTGGTAGCATTCAGGTCCATTGATTGACATGACTTAAAGGCAGTCCATGAATTGTGAGGCAAGTTCAGGGATGCCATTTCAACCTCAGAAAGGTCACTTTATGCTTGTCAGGGGGCCCTGGTTCTCACACTTTTAGGTTTAAAATTTTGTGGTTTCATACTAAAATTTAGTTAATGTAACTTATTTTTTTAGTTTCTGAACCTTTTTTTTTTCTTTCCTAAATTCACTTCTCTTGATCCCATACTCATTAAGCTCTGGAGGATTCAGAGAGGGAAGGAGAGAATTGAGTTTCCTGATCTAATTTGAAATAAATATACTCTCAGAATATGAGTGATAATTTTATTTTTAATTAGAATCATCAAAGTATAGTGTTCAAAGAAACATAAAACAAAATCAGACCCAATAAATTTGCTGTCAATTATTACACTCCTTTGCCTCTATTTTTTCCCTTAAAGTTTCCCCAGTTCCTGATAAGAACAGCATGAAGGAGATAAGTTCTCCAGGGAATAGTAGTTCTCCAGCCCACCTCTCCTTTCCATTCTATTGCTTTATTACCAAAAGCAGATGCTTCAGCCCAAGATTTTGCTTGGGAATTGTCAAAAAAGGTCTATATGACTTGGTTCTGCTACTTTTTTATTCTGTTCATCCTATATTTTATAAACTAGTTTTTACTGATTTTACCCCACCCACTTTTGCTTTCTTACTCTTAACTACTTAACATCTTCCTATATCCACCCTCTTTCCTGAAATTCCACATTCTAATTCTATGCATAACAATCCATGCTTAGTGGGAGTTGCAGCAAAGCTTGGCTAAATTTGTTGACACTTTTTCCTCAAGACTAGATATTGGAAGTTCTCAATTAAGGTAGGGAAGTAGGAAAAGGTCACAAAGTAATTTAAAAAAAGAAATAAAAGTATTTTATTATTTTCCAGTTAAATATGAGGATAGTTTTCAACATTTGTTTTCATAGGATTTTTAGTTCCAAATTTTCCTCTCACTCTTCCTTCCCTCCCTCCTCCCCAAGACAGAAAGCAGTCAGATATAAGTTATATATGTAAAATCACATTAAATATATTTCTGCACTAGTTATCTTGTGAAAGAAGAATCAGGGCACAAGGGAAAAATCTCAAAAAAGAAGAAAAAAAATAGCCCCAAAGTAAAAAGAGTATGGTTTAATCTACAATTCTTTTTTTCTGGATGTTGAGAATATTTTCTATCATGAGTTCTTTGCTGAGAAGAGTCAAGTCTATCACCATTGTTCATTACACAAGGTTGTCGTTCCTGTGTCAGTCAGATTTTTTTATTTTTTGGTGGGGCAATGAGGGTTAAGTGACTTGCCTAGGGTCACACAGCTAGTTAAGTGTCAATTGTCTGAGCCCGGATTTGAACTCAGGTCCTCCTAAATCCAAGGCCAATGCTTTATCATTGTGCCACCTAGCTGCCCCCCCCAATAGTATTTCATTACATTCATATACCTTGTTTAGCCATTCCCCAATTGATGGGCATCCCCTCTATTTTCAATTCTTTGCCACCACAAAGAGAGCTGGTATAAATATTTTTGTACCTGTGGGTCTTTTTCTCTCTTCTATGATTTCTTTGGTATACAAACCTAGCAGTGGTACCACTGAGTCAAAGGGTATGCACAGCTTTATAACCCTTTGGGCATAGTTCCAAATTGTTCTTCAGAATGGTTGGATCAGTTCATAGCTCCACCAACAATGCATTAGTGTTCCAATTTTTCCACAGCTTCTCCAACATTTATTATTTTCCTTTTTTGTCATATTAGTCAATCTGATAGGTATGAGGTGGTACCTGAGAGTTCTGTTAATTTGCATTTCTCTGATCAATAGTGATTTAAAGCAGTTTTTCATATGGCAATAGATAGCTTTGATTTCTTTAAAAGAAAACTGCCTGTTCATATCCTTTCACCATTTCTCAATTGGGTAATGACATATATTCTTATAAATTTGATTTAGTTTACTATATATTTTAGAAATGAGGCCTTTATAAGAAATACTGACTGTAAAAATTGTTTTCCAGTTTTCTGCTTCCCTTCTAATTTTGGATGCATTGCTTCTGTTTATATAAAACCTTTTTAATTTAATGTAATAAAAATCATCCATTGTGCATTTCATAATATTCTATATCTCTTGTTTGTACATAAATTGTTTTGCTCTCCGTAGATCTGAATGGTAAATTATTCCTTCCTCTCCTAATTTATCCATGGTATCACCCTTTATGTCTAAATCGTGAATCCATTTTGATCTTATTTTTGTATATGGTGTAAGATGTTGGTCTAGGCACAATGTACATTTTAAAGTACAATGTACATTTATTATCTAGAAATATCACTAGGTTACAGAGAATATGCCCACTTAATGGTAATAAATGAAAATTTATAATAAATTATTTCTTGCTTTTCTAAGATATTAACCAGTCACTTAATGTTGTTCTTGGTTGTGTTTCCTTCTGAAAGAGGATCATGACAGATGTCATGACTTGCAATGAATTGTATTTAAGTGAGGCAGGGCTGTGCAAAGTCAGCAGTCTTACTCTCTCTTCCAGAGCCACCAGGTTCCATGAAAGTAGTCCATGAATTAGGGAAAGTTAGTTTAAAATGCCCAGATTTGGGAGAGGGAAGGTCTTGCTTAATGAAAAACAAGGAGGCCACAGTCACTGGACTAAGAGTACCCTCAATTTTGAATGTTCAGGGTCCTTTCTTTGATGATTCTAATCACTTTGGCAAAGATATAGAATTTTAATTTGGTGTATGTTACTCAATCCCTCAAGTGTTTCTAGTTTCATTTGCAAAGTGTTATCTCTTGACTATCCTCCCATAGGTACTATTCTGTATTACATAGCAAGCTTCTTAGTGCATTATAAAAGTGTGATAAAGCATCATTTGGGGTTATAGCAAAATCCAATGATAATGCCCATTAAAAGTTTTCTAAGTCACTAATAATAAGAGCTATAGAAAAGCTCTGAAGTATCGGCTTACCCATATCAAATTAGCCAATATGGTAAAAACCAGAAATAGTCAATGTTGTTGAGACTAAGAAAAGAAACAAATGTATTGTTGTAAATAATGAAGATTATTAAGCTCTTTATATCCTTAAGCTTTATAATCCTTCTATTGAGCATATAAACCCACCAAGGAATAATTTAATATAAAATATTATTACTACTAAGGCAGCTAGGTCATACAATGCAAAGAATATCTGCATTGGAGTCAGGAAAACCTGACATTAAAGCTGATTTAATACATTTATTAGCTGTGTGAACCAAGACTAGTTACTTAATCTTTTTTTTTGGGGGGGAGGGGGGTGAGACAATGAGTGTTAAGTGACTTGCCTAATGTCATACAGCTAGTAAGTGTCAAGTGTTTGAGGCCAGATTTGAACTCGGGTCTTCTTGAATCCAGGGCCGGTGCTTTATCCACTGTGCCACCTAACTACCCCCACTTAATCTCTTTTTGTCTTAGTTTCTCACTTTAAAATAGGTATAAGACTAGCACTTATATCCCAATGCTGTTGTGAGAATCAAGTAAGAAAATAATTATAAAATGTTTGATGTGATGCCTGACATATAATGAATGCTATGTAAACTTTAGCTATTGCTACTAGTGGTACTACTGCTAGTAGTACTACTTCTGTTGCTACTACTGTTACTGCTTCTACTACTATTACTACTACTACCAACGATAATAATAACTGATATTTATATAGAGCTTTGAGATTTACAAAAGTCCATTCAAATATAATCTAATTCCATCCTCATAAAATCCTTGAGAAGTAGATGATTTTATTATCTTCATTTTACAGATTAGGAAACTGAGGCAGAAAATGGTTATGTGACTTGCCAATGGCTACATTGATAATAAGTGTCTGAAAGTGGATTTGAATTCAATTGAGGTCCAGTCTATCTACTGTTTTTTCTAACCACCAAAGGTCACAAATATACCAAAACATTCATTCTTAGACATACACACACACACACAAACACACACACACACACATATGTATATATTTGTGGTAGCAAAAAAGAAACAGACAAGGAAACAAAAATCTTGGAAAGAATTGATATGCACCCAAATATGTGTATAGGTAGATATATTATTGCTAGTTAATATAATCAAATGGAATATCATTGCATTAAAAATGACAAATATGGCAAACTAAAAAACACATAAAGTATATAAATTTATGTACATAAAATATATCAGAAGAACAATATACAAAATAAATATAATAACATAAATGAGTACCACACTATAGATAAAATAATTCATATTAAATATTACAACCAAAATGGTGCTAGATAACTTTTTAAAACATATATTATAACTCTCTGTTAAGAAATGGAAAATGAGGTAATAAAGCTATATCATTTTGCAAATAGTTTGATGATATACTTGGAAAATCCCAAAGACAACTAAAAAGATAGTCGAAACAATAATTTTAGCAAAGTAGCCAGATATAAGGTAAAACCAAATGACTCATCAGCATTCCTATACATCACCAACAGAACCATGAAAGAAGAATTCTAAGAGATATCCCATTTAAAATAATTCTAGAGAGTGTAAAATACCTAGCTGTATATCTGCCAAAACAAACCCAGGAACTATATGAACAAAATTATTTTAAAAATACAAATAAAATCAGATTTAAATAATTGAAAAAAATATTAAATATTCATGACTAGTCAGGGCCAATATAATAAAAACACAAATTTTTCCTAAACTAATTTATGTAATCAATGCCATCCCTATTAAATTACCAAAAATAATGCTGAGTTAGAAAATAATAAGAACATTAATTTGGAAGAACAAAAGGCCAAGAATATCAAAGGAACTAACAGGAAAAAAATGTAATGGAAGGAGGGCTAGCAGTACCTGATCTTAAACTATATTATAATATAGTAATTATCAAAATTATTTTGTACTCACTAAGAAATAGAAAGGTAGATCAGTGGAACAGAATATACATACAACATACAGCAGAAAGTGACAATAATAACCTTTTGTTTGCCAAATATAAAGACTTACGTTTTTAGGATAAGAATTCATTATTTGGTAAAAATTGTTCAGAGAGCTGGAAAAGCAGTATGACAGAAATTGAACATATGCTATTTACCAAGATAAGGTCAAAATGGATATATGACCTCAATACTTACAGATAGGCATACAATTTGTGAATAAACAAGAGAAAGAGTGCACCATCAGGTGTAAAATGTATAATTTTGGTTGCATTAAATTAAAAAAGATTTTCTACAAATAAAACAAAGATTTTCTACAAATAAAACAAATGTAGGCAAGATCAGAAGACAAGCATAAAATTGGCGAGAATTTTATATACAGTTTCTCAGATAAATGTCACATATCTCAAATATAGAAAGACTTGTCAAATTTATAAGAATTTGAGTTATTCTCCAATTGATAAATGGTCAAAAGATATGTTCAAGCAATTATCTGGTGAAAAAATTAATGCAATTTATAGTAACATAAAAAAAGCTCTATATCATTATTCATTATAGAAATGAAAATTAAAATGACCTTGAGATATCATCTCATAACTATCATATTGGCTAAAATAATTGAAGGTCAAATCAAGAAATGTTGGAGGCGATGTGTAGAAATTGGGACATTAATTCACTGTTGGTGGAATCTAATCTAGTCTAGTCTAATCTAAACTAATCTAATCTAATCTAACCATTTTGGAGAGCAATTTGGAATTATGTCCAAAGTATTATTAATCTACCTACACCCTTTGACCCCGCAATACTATAACTAGGTTTCTTTCCCAAGTTAATAAACTATTTTTAGTATCTCTCTTCATGGTGACAAAGAACTAGAAATTTCAGGGATGCCTGTCATTTGGGGAATTGCCAAACAAGTTGTAGTATATGATTGTGATGGAATAGTAGTGTGCTATAAGAAATGATGAGCTGGATAATCTTAGAAAAACATAAACTTGCATGAAATAATGAAGAGTGAAATTAGCAGACCCAAGAGGATGTTGTATATAGTAATACTAATATTGTTTTTAAGAATAATTTTCATATTGACTATTATAAATACTCAAATTAACTACATAGGTCCTATAATGAAGATACTATCTGCATCCAGGGAAAGAATTGATAACTAGAGGTATGTATAGGATGGTTTTACATATACATACATATTTGTATCTAATGGTAGTCATCTCAAGTGTAATGGTGGCCATCTTGCGCTTCCCATCAAGGGACATAGAAAAAGGAAGCAAAGAAAAAAACTAAGAAAAAAAAGAAATTTACAAGATATCTTTATTATATATTTAAATAGAATAGAAAGTTGTACATAATAGATTTGGAGTTTCACATGCAATCACTTTTTTTTTTCTATTCCACTGTAATAGAAATACTTAAAAAAATTTAGTTCAAAATAATTAAAAAAATAAATAAATAGAAACAGGAAATCATGTGTTATTGTTCCAAAGTTCTTTATCAGATAGCATTTCTTCATTTTATTTCCTCTTTATAAGAGAGAGTACTGGGGTAGGAGGGGGCAGAGAATGTGCTGTAGTAGCAGGAGCAATAGAAATTATAGGAAAAGATTATTGTTGTCAAAAGTACACTAAAAAAAGACATTTGGAAGGTTTAAAAAAAAGTAACTTGGTGAAATAGTGGACAGAGTCCTAAACTGGGACTCAGGAAGACCTGAATTAAAATTTGGCCTCACACACATAGTAGCTCTGTGACCCTGTTCAAGTCACTGAACCTCAATTTCCTCCATTTTCCTCATCAATGAAATAGGGATAATTATATCATCTATTTTCTAAGAGAGGCTTAAATGAGACAATGTGTGTTAAGCACTTTGAATACTTTACAACCCTTTGTACATTTTATCTACTATAACTAAATGGCAATTTTTAAATTTAGGTAAATTAGAAAAGCACTGTTAGTAGGTAAAAATTATATTTGTCAACCCACATTAGAGTGATTGTATTTATGACTGTGTTTTGCAAAGAAGCAAACAGTGAACTTAGAATTACAAATCAGGGTTTGAGTCATGGATGAGATACTATCTGTGTGACCATTAAACTATCTGAGACTCAGTTTCAACTAAAAAAGATAACATGATCATAGTATATAATGGTGAATGGGTCCTTACCGTTCATCTAATCTTCCCAACCCTTTCATTTTAAAGACAAGGAATTGAAACAAGAGGCTAAAGACTTATAGCTTCACTACTCCTAAATTGAAAAAGAGTTATAAATTGAAGAGGTAGGATTAGGACCCATTTTTTTCTAATTCCAAATCCAATGTTCTTTCCATTACATTCTATATTATGATCCTTTTCGTTACCCACCTCATAAGGCTGTTCTCAGGGGGAAAAAATGTAAGCTATAACACTACAGAAATGGGAAAAAATCCAGTTGTGACTTGGAATTGTTTCCCTGTTAGTTGTTAATATTTCCTCCCCATTTTCTGCTGATTCATTTTTCTGGCCCTATTTTCCCTTATGATTAAGGGTATGCATTTGGGAATTACTTACTCTATGAAAGAGGAGGTCATAAATCTTTCCTCATTATCAGTGTCTTCAAGCCAATTCAGGTGATGACCTATGCACAAAATGTACATGGGATTAAATGCAATCTACTTGACATGTGCCACATTAAATGTGCAGTTCATAAACAAATCCCATTAAAATGTTTATGAAACCTCAAGGAATATCTAGACTCAGAAACCAGGGTATAGGAAGATAAGTAAAATATAATGGATCTAAAATGAGTAGCATAAACAGTGTTCTCAGATGTTTCCACATGCCTTTTGCTGGATTTAATGGAAATTGTGCTGGCCCATTTAAGGATTGTTTTGGTTCTAAGAGGAAAGCAATGTTAAAATCAATGTGGCATTTTACTGACACACATGTAAGCCAACTCTTTTAAATAGGCAAAATAAGCTTTTGTTATCTTCTCATAGAGTTCTGGCCGACAGATCTCATGCCAACTGGAATTTATGCAAAATCATTACAGGCAAATCAGCCAAATTGAAGTTGCAGTGGAGATAACCATTTCAAATTTACATTTGAGGCCCAAAAGAAGTTAAGTGAACAATACTTCATAAATGGCTAGCTTCATTTTTAGAACATTTTTAAACATGCAATTATGATTTTTTCATCTTTTTTTCAGTTAGAAATGCTCTTTCAGTTTTTTATTTCAATTTGTTTACTCACCAGTCCATGAGCTAATAGGCAGTACCTTAGTCATTGTAACAAATGTGCTAATTTATTAATTACATATATGTATTTATCTTTATATAGGAAAGAACATTAGCATTTTAGCATTAAAATCACATTGCTCATTCTTAAAATAGCATTTTGTAATATCTAATTAGTCTTACTAAAATAGTCTTACTATTTTCCTTAGCTCTTTAACCAATACATATATTATAAATAATATGTTTTTGACTATGTGAGTAATTATTTTTGGTCTTGTTGATGTATCTATTGTCAGTGATAATCATTTATTTCCAGTAAGGTTTTCAATGTGTTTTAGACTCATATTGATTGTACTTAAAACTTTAATTGAATTTAATAAGTTTGTGGAGTTTTATATTCATTAATCCATAAATAGTTTTAAAATGATTATTAAGCATTTACTATATGTCAGATACTCAGGAGACAAAATACAAAATTAAAGACAATCTCTCACCTTAAGGAGTTTATGGTCTAATAGGAGGAGATAAACTTCTAGGGGAGTAGTACCTAGATATGGGTATTTTGGCTAATAATAACATAGGGATTGTAGCTGAAGGCACAGTGAAATAGGTTCACATTCCCTTTGATATATCAGAGACAGTATTGATTTGAATATTACTTTAGATATGGAAAAATGTGAGAGAATGTGGAGCACTTCTAGCAGCAATAAAGGATCTAAAGAAGAAGGTCAAGGAATAAATGAAGCAGACCTGGAGCCAACATAGGTATAGTGGACTACTTCATTGGACATTAATTGAAAATGAGACCCAGTAGTGCTAGTGACTTTCTTAAGGTCACAGAGGGAGCAGAACAAGGGTGTAAATCCTGATTCAGGGCTTTTTATCCTGTCCTACATTGACTTCCATAGTGTTTCAGGTACAATACATCTCATTTGATCTTCACAATAACCCTTTGAGGCAAATAATTATTATAGTTCTCATTTTATAGATGAGGAAACTGAGGGTTAGAGAGGCTAAATGATTTATATATTATCAGACAGCTAATTTGTATTAAAGTCAAAATCATATGCAGATCCCTCCCTATCCTGTATTCACTCTAGCACTTTCCACTACTAACTATATCACTCTATCTACAACACTCTTTGGTTCTGACATCTATAAAGTAGCACATGATTACCTTTAACAATAGATGTATAAAGCAGACCCTGAATTCAGTCTTTCAATATATATTTATTGAGTATTAATTATTTTCGCAAACCTGTAGAGATGCAAAGACAAAAAATCCTTATATTCAAGAAGTGTAGAGGAGTGTGAATGAGAATAAGGAATAATATGTACAAAAATAGATCAATATGAAATACAGACCAAATAAATATGAAATAATATGGGGGTTGTTTTTGTTCATCATTCATTTTCTTTTTTTTTTTTTTAGTGAGGCAATTGGGGTTAAGTGACTTGCCTAGGGTCACACAGCTAGTAAGAGTTAAGTGTCTGAGGCCGGATTTGAACTCAGGTACTCCTGACTTCAGGGCCGGTGCTCTATCCACTGCGCCATCTAGCTGCCCCCCATCATTCATTTTCAAAAAGGACCAATGATGTCATGGGTGATATCTTGAATTGAGCATCAATTAGATTTAAGTGAAGCAGAGTTGCATAAAATCTTTAGTCTTACTCTGTTTTCCAGAGTTATCAAAGTTCAGTGGCAAGACAAAAGAGAAGAGAAGTGTCAATGGCCTGGGATGGAGTGGATTACCTTGGTGTTTTTGATGTTTGACCAATCTCTAAGCTCTCTACAATGTCTATTTTAGCCTCCTTCATGGCCACTAAACAAATTATTCTCCCATTCTCCCATTCAGCTGGGGGAAGTCATCACATGTTTGGGATAGACATCTCTATAATTCAGTGGCCAATTTGAGATCTGGAGGTTACCTTCAACCTGGCTTTGTCTCTCTGCTGAAATGATTTTACTGTGGTGTGGACACTCTAAATGCTACAGCTTCTATTTGGGGGATACTTAAATTGAAAGGGATGAGGAAATGCCTGATGGACAGGTGGCACTTGAATTGAGCCTTGGGTGAGGGATTTCAAGAGTTAGGAGTTTGTTATAGTGACTGGGCATGGAATATTGTGTATAGTCACTAGTAAATAGGGTCATTTACTTAGGTCATAGAATGTGGTAGGAAGATTAATGTGAGATCAACCTAGAAAGACAGGTTAGAGACCTGATAAGTGTTTACAAAAGCTAGATAGATGAGCTAGTTGTGATCATAAAAAACAATGAATTTAATGATCAGGGGGGTGATCTGGTCATATCTGCACTTTTAAAATATTGAATTCACAGAACTATGGAAGAGCAATTAGAGAGGAGTGTGACTAACAGCAGACACAATAATTTAGAGTTTATAACAATATCTCAGTGTTCAAAATAGGGTGGTAGCTGTTTTGGTGGATAGAAATGACAGAAGTTCTATATCCTGTAAAGGTAAAATTTTTTAGATTTTGCAAATTAATGTATATAAGGGGTGAGAAAGAATCCAGAATCTAGGTTGCGAAGCTGGGTGATTTTGGGGAGTGATTGTGCTCCTCATAGAAACAGGTAAGTCAGGAGAAAAGGTAGGTTTGGAAAATAAGATAATTAGTTGTTTTGGACATTTGAAGGCTGTGGTAACTACAGGATCATTGCAGGTGTTTCATAGGCAGTAGATGATGAAGTAGGGACTGAAACAGTAAAGAAATTACAGCTTGATATGTAATTCAAAGAGTCATGTATATAAAGATGATTATCAAACCAGTGGGAACTAAGATCACAGAAAACTATATAGATTAAGAAAAGAAGAGGGCACAAGATAAAAAAAAAATCCATAAATGACTTACGTCATCTTTATTATAAATTCTCAATATAGTGCTATACCATGTATTGATATTTCTTCATTGAAAATGAAAGCTATTTGGATATTTTCATCCAACTACTCTCTAATTTATGAATTTTGTGTTAAAAGCCACTTTGTATGTAGATAGAAAGATACATTTACTTCAATATAATTGATTTCATTTTTAATCCTATATATTTTATGTATTTACAAACATTATTTTGAGAAAGTTGCCATAAATTTCAACAGACTACAAAAGGGGTCTCTGACACACAAAATAAATAAAAAGATCTCCTATAGATGGTAGTTAGGTTTGTATATCAACACACAAAAACCTATTTAACAAAAAATGAATGTAGGTCCAAGATTAATTGTACCATCTCAATTATAACTACTTAAGCAACATCAAACCCTATGGGTAAATGTATCACAAGTTGCTACTCAGAATGTTAGGAAAATATCCATAGTATAAGCCTATAGATTCATTGGAGGGATAGGAAGAAAAGCAACAAAATACTCCTGAGTAGAAGAGAAGGCAATATTCTATAGTTGTATAACTGCAGAAGAAAGATCTAGGGGGAAAAAATGTCCTAGCCTACATCTTTAAATCTACATAAGATAATAGGATAGGTTGGTTGTGGTAGGTAGGTAAAATAGGACACCCTTCAGCCAGGTGACAGATATAGGCCAATTGTAATGCTAGTAGTTAGAAGTGAGAGACTGTCTTGGTTTTCATTTAATATGTCATAGAACTTTTTTAATGTGAATTATTTTTACATAGCTATAGAGGTGAAATTATTTTTTCCCAAAGATAGAATATACTCTCTAATACTCCAACAGAACAGTGGCCACATTGTTAGTGATACTACTTCTAAATGTGTAGATCACAACCTATCTTTGCTAATCTTTTGTAACTCGTTCATATCCTCATAAATTGGCCCAAGTTGGTCTGCAAAATGTTCTAGAGATTCTTTTTCAAGTTCTCTCAAAATCTGAGTGTCTATCAGTTATTGCTCATGCTCACTGCATGGCCAATCCACATTATTTCCTACTAATTAATTTATTTAGAACACTATTTCATATAGTGCTTAATAGGTTGCAACATTTTGGCAGGGGTAGGGAGAAAAGTTAGTTTATATCCTTTGACCACTTATGTTTTATGAAAAGATTCTTGACATTATATATTTACACTTAGTTTTTGAATATCTCAGATATCAATTGTTAATAGAGATATTTAATATAAAGGCTTCCCCCCACCAATTGAATACTTTTCATTCTAGCTGTGTCAATTGAATTTTTGCCAAATCTTTTTAGTTTTAAGTTGTCAAAATTATCTATTTTGGAATGTATAACATCATTTGTCCCCTATGTGATTAAGAATTTTGCCTGTCTATAGACATGTGAGGTACCTCTTTCCATTCTCTTAATTTTGTTTATAAAGGATGTAACTTTTTATATTTGGATTCAATTTCCTTTAGGAATTTATTGTAGTGTACATTGTCAGATGTTGACCTAGACCTATTTCCTGCTAATCTTTCATGCTTACATTTTTATCAACATAATTAACTTTCATGTTATTGATCAAAACATAGTAATTGTTGGATCACTCTGATGCACAGTTCTAATAGGTTCATTTTAGTAGAGATATATTCCAAATAAAAACTATAGAAACATGATTTTTAATTTTTCCACCATAATATAAATAGGAACTATGTTATAGGTATTTGCATTGGTTTTGTTCTAGAGTTTAAAAATAACAGTTAAAATGGCAAAGAAGGAAACATTACTAAACCTTAGCTCTACCTCAGCTCCTTAAGTTCCACATATCTCAATTGGACTGTATACATTGCTTTTAAGTGATTCAGATTTCACTATTAGACCAAGGATTGTGTCCAAAAGATACCATATAGTACTATTTGGCCTTAAAGCACACAATGAACTGAACTTGCATATTCTAAAATTTTACTGAATCTGGCTCATATATATAATTTGCAAAAGAGCAAAAATACACAGTAGTACTTTTTTTGTTCATAGCTGTGAACTTCTCTTTCCATTTTTATTCTTTCAGATCAAAGCTTTTTAAATGCACATTTCAGCATTTAGGGTGAAGTATGGTGGGGCATGGAGCTTTGTTTACAAGTTCGGCACAAATTAACCTTTATTTTTAGTTTGGCCCAGAATAGTTGACTGAGTCCCAGAAGCTGTATAGAAAAACAAAGGAAGGCTAACTGATTGCTTGGCTGATTAAAAAGCTTTTCTCTCTCACCACACCATGTGTGAGCCTGTCATTCCTGGGAAATAGCCAGTACTGAAACATTTTTAGGACTGGGCTATATGACAAGATGTCATTTAATAGAACCTGTGAGATAAATGGAGTTCAGCTAAGAATAGCCCTAAATGTAACACTATCATTATCTCTTAATATGCTTTTGCTAAGAATTCATTGGAAAAGCAGGTAAAGAGAGGTATATTTGTTATTCTTGTTCTTATAAAGCCACTGAGCCAGGATTTATATTATAGAAAGTATACTTAACTCTATTTGTTCAAAGTACTAAAACCTAGGGCATATATAGACAAGAGTATAAGTACCTCAACATTAGCTATAGAGAAAAGAATTTTTAAAAATTACACATCTCTCAGCTCTTATTATGCTCTAAATCCTATGAGTGTATGACCTGTTTTAAAATTGTTCAGTGTGGGTGGCAGCTAGGTGGCACAGTAGACAAAGGACCAGCCCTGGATTCAGAAGGACCTGAGTTCAAATCCGACCTCAGACACTTGATACTAGTTTTGTGACCCTGAGCAAGTCACTTAATCCTCATTGCCCCTCAAAAAAAAATTCTTCAGTTTGTTTCTCAGCTCCCTTTGCTTATTTAAACAAGGGCACATTTCCAAATAAATGTAAAGCTAAGGCCACTATAGACAATGATTCTGGGTTTTTCTCCAAGGTTTTATGCTGGGGTTAAGATTTTTCCATTATTCTAATTTGTTTACATCTATTTGCCAGCTACTGACACAATGCCCATCTTCCAGCAAGCTACAAAAATTCACTAACCAAGAAGAGAGGCTGGAGTTGAGGATAAAGTAAAAAAATATATATTTTTCCAAATGTAATCAGATCACTAAATTACAACTGAATTTTCTGAATGTTTAAGTTTGTAGGGTTTCTGCCAACTGGAAAGTTTAACTTCATACATCCTATACATGCCCATCCTTTTTGGATGAGTATTCTTTTTTAATATTTTAAGTCAATAATATTAAAAGCATCAAAGAGTTTAGATACAAACTTCTGATCGTAACTGCATTTTCCATGCTGGGAAGAAAAAAAATATTAACTCTTGTACACATAAATAATCTATTATTAATCCATACTCCCAAAACTAGTCCTGTGAAAACCAATGTCAGTTCTCTCTCTGTCCAGTTTTCACCTCTATGTATGAATAGAGTAGGCTACTGTTATGGGGGAAATGGTTGGTATGGGATGTGGGGGAGGGGGGATCCTTAGGAATTCCTCTTTAAAGAATTATACCCTCTTGCACTCAAATCCAATTAGGATAAAATATTATATTATTTGGGCACTAGAGGAAGGAAACCAAGAGAGAAATCCTTGGATTTCTTCTCATGGGGAGATAGTTCCAGAGAGGTGGTTCTCTATGATACCTATCTCCTTAAGCAGGAGAAAGGCAAATACTTTTATAGAGGACCAATGGTAGAGGAACCTGATGTAGTGATAATCTGACTGTGGAAGGTTCCCTTACTGGGGGTGGGGGGTGACCACCTGAGGGGGGGACAGCCCTCATTGGTGGTGGCTGGGGGAAGTTGGACCCAAGCTATCTCCATCCACGTGGTGCCACCATGCTTAAGGGCTTATCTTCCTGAGGGGTGGGGAAGGCTGAAAGGAAGAGTGGTCATCCTGGAGTTAACTGTCCTTTGGTTTAGCTTCTCAAGAAGTTTCCCTGAGTTTCCCCAGAAAACTTCAGAGGTACCCCAGGTCCATAACACTAGTAACAAGAGTAATGCAAGCAGTGTTTTAAAGCAATGTCTAGGAATGGAATCACTGTAAGCTTAGATAGTCTCCCAGTGACTTGGTTGAACTATCCCAGGGAATTGGGGGGGGGCAGCCTTTCTGGAAAAGTATTATTTGAGGTTGGGAGGCTAAGGAAATGCATAATTTTATCTGCTATTGTCACTCACTTCAAAGATGTTTCTTTAATGATTGCTGATACCTAAACACCCAGGAAAGAATTATGTTGACTTTTGTTTTCTTTTGTAGTTTTTGCCTGGTCATATAAATTAAGTCCAAATTTTCCTGCCCTCATATTGCATTAGAGCCACTTACATCAACCAGCCCATTTGTAATTCCTAGTTTTCCCCAGTTTTGGTATAGATTTATATCTGGGTAAGCAAATATTTTTTGTCTGGAATACACCTCCCACTAGGCTCTAAAGGCAAGAGACACAGGGGTCTTGAAAGGTATCCAAGCATGAAATAGATATACTCACCACTGACTGTAGAGATTTGGAATGACATATTAACAAATAAAGACACAGAAACATTGTGACAGTTTAGAGTATCTCTTCCTGTTCCTGAAACACCAGGGTAGGAAGCCTTCTATTCTACTAACTAACTGAAGGACACAGACAGGAGCTGGGTCTGGATTGTGGTATAGAATCAGATGCCAACAGTCAAAACAGAAAGTGATTTAGAGTTGTATTCATGTGAAGAAGAAAATAGATTGGGGTGTGTGACTCATGATAACCAGCAAAAAGTAACCCTCCATTGGGAGAGGGAGAGTGGACCTTAAGGTTGCAGAACTTGTTTATGAGTTAAGTGATATGAATGACTATTGCAAACTCTAGCTCCTGCTGTGTGTAGAGATTGGAGGTTTCTATTAAACAAAGCATCATAAAATTCCAGAGGGGGAAAATTAGAGTTTGCATTCCAAATTAAAGGTAACCCTGAGGGCAATACCCTAAAGGCTAGATACTTATCTAGTTTTTTTTTTAATTTTTTAGTGTTGGAGCTAGAAAATGTTTTACGTGCTTATTTAACTTTGACCTTGAGGTTTAAACAATGCACACAAATTGAGTAGGAGTAGGCCTGAGGTGGGGACTGAGCAAATGAGTGACACTCCTTGATTGATAGATCTAGTTTTCTAAATGGAGTAAAGCATATTAATGTAAGGGTTGGAGGACTAGGTGACTTAATCACTTAACCTAAGTGTAATGTAGTCAGAGAAAATCTGGTTCCTAGAAAAGATATTAGGAAACACTGCAATTTCACAAACTCCATCTCAGTAATAAAATTTCATAACATTCCAAAAAACTCTAAACATGTCAGTGATAATCTTTTGACTTTAAATGTAATGGAAGCTTGCTGGTCTACATTTGTGTTGGTACCTTTCTTAGGCCATGTAACATAGAGCATAAACTAAAGTGCATTTCACAGACCTATTATATGAAAAATTTACTGAATATTTGGTAAATTTAGGTTTCTGTTAGGTAATACATTATAGAGTAGAAAGAGCAATGACTATAATCAATAAACATGGGTTTAAATACTTCCTTTGTCTCTTACATATTGTGTGACTTTGGGTAATGTACTTATGCTCTCTGGGCCTTACTTTCTTCCTCTGAAATTAGGACTTGGAACTATATAAACTTTAAGGTTCCCTTCAGGCCCAACTTTATAATCCTACAACCTATAATCTTGTGAAAAGCAGTAATGCCAAGAATAGCTAAACTGAGAAAGAGATGTAATGGTAGGAAATGGGGTATGGGTTGGGGTTCTTAGGAATTCCTCTTTAAAGAATTAGACCCTCTTGAACACAAAACGTAGTTAGAATAAGGTGATAGTTTATTTAGGAGCAAGGGAAGGGAAGGGTGGGGGGGAGGGAAACCATGAAAGAAATCCTTGGACTTTTCATGGGGAGATTTGGCATAAAGCACATGGCTCAGAGGTACCAAATCTCCTCGAACAGGAGACTGGAAGGTAGTTTTATAGAGGACTATTGGGAGTGGACCATCTGCCCGTGAAAAGTTCCTTTAGTGAGAGAGGACCATCCCCCACTGGTGGTAGCTGGAGAAATTAGGTGAGGGGTGGCTACAGATCCCTCTTCAGAACACAAAGGCCGCAGCCACACCCAAATTTATCTCCCCAGGGTAAGGGAGACCAGAATGAAGGGTAGGAATCCAAAGCTAGCTCAGTCCAATTGGTTCAGTTTATCTCTCTAGGAGTTATCTGTCCTCTGGTTTAGTTTCTCAAAGAGAAGCTTCCTTGATGTGCCCCAGAGAAATTCTAGGGTGTTCTGCACCCCATGACAGAAATAAGCAGTAATGAAATTAATATAAAATTATCTCTCATGTTTATTTTAATGCCAATGGTTTTGAGTAGAGGATTATAGTGGACATTATGCAGACCTACTCTCCTGCCTTGTCTGGAAATTTTTTTCTCTTTCTATACTATTTCACTTGGCAATCTCAACAATTCCCATGATTTCAGTTATTATCTGTATGTTGATGATTCTAAGATCTACTTATCCAGTCCTAAACTCTAGTCTAACTTCCATATTTTTTATGATGCCATCTCCAACTTCCTATTGGCAATCTCAAATTAGATGTCCCATAGATATATTAAACACAACATATCCAAAGTTGAACATATTATTTCTCTCCTTCCCACAAAAAATAAAACCTCCCCTGTTCTGAACTTCCCTGTTACTGTCAAAGGTGTTACCACCTTTACTCAGGCTCACAGTCTAGATGTTCTCTCATCTCTCTTTCTCTCTGTCTCTCTCTCTATATATTATTTTCAGCCTGTTTCAAAGTTTGCCAATTTTATCTTTTTTTTTTCCTTTTTAATATTTTTTCTGGGGCAATGAGGGTTAAGTAACTTGCCCAGGGTCACACAGCTAGTAAGTGTCAAGTTTCTGAGGCCGAATTTGAACTCAGGTCCTTCTGCATCCAGTGCCGGTATTTTATCCACTATGCCACCTAGCAGCCCCCTAATTTTAACTTTATAACATCTCTAGTATATGTTTTTTCTGTCTTCTGACACTGCCACCATCCTGGTACAGAAACTCATCATCTCATGCTTGGACAATTGCAAAAGCTTTCTGTATAGTCTCCTTACTCAAGTCTCTCCCCAAACTGACCATTTTTCATTTAGCTATCAAATTAATCTTCCTAAAGTCCAGATCTGATCACGTCATTCTCCCCTCACCTCATTCAATAATTTCCAGTATCGCCCTATCACCTCAAGGGTCAAGTAAAACATTTTTGTGGCATTTAAAGCCCCTCAAAATGTGCTCCACTCCTACCTATCCAGTCTTCTTATAGTTTGTTCCTCCTATACTCTATGATTCAATGATCTTGGTCTGCCTTTTTGTTGTTCCTGATAAAAGATACTTTATCTCTGAACTGTGGAAATTTCCAAAGTTTTTCTACCATGGTTGGAATTCTCTCCCTTTTCATCTCTGCCTCTTGGTTTCCCTGGCTTCCTTCATGTCCCAGCTAAAATTCTATCTTCTACAAGAAGCCTTTCCCCCCAATCTCTGTTAAATCTAGTGTTTTCCCTTGATTTATTAACTCCAGTTTATCCTGTATATATTGTTGATCCATAGTTGTTTCTATGTTGTTTCCCCCATGAAATTGTAAAGTCCTTGAAATGAGAGCCTGTCTTGTTTTTATTTTCATCATCTTCATCACTTAGCACAGGGTCTTGCACAGAGCAGGTACTTAATAAATGCTTATTGACTGACCTGCTTAATCTCACTTATGCATAACATGATAAAAATAATTGATCACATTTTTTGGGATTCAAAGAGATAATCATAAGCTGTTGCTTAATCTTACTGAAGTTAGTAAAGACATTTCTTCAGCTATTATCCCAAATGAATGATATTTTTTTTCTTGGTTACTGCTACTAATTGGTATTTGATTTATGTTTCATACGTCCTTACCTCTCAGTTATGACTAGTGCATCAAAAGTTACACAAATACTCAATTTAAGATCAATATTTCATTGTCTATATCAAAAAACTATCTGACATTATTCCTACATTTCAAATGAAATCTTCTTGTATTATTTAAATGGGTCATCTTTAACAGATAGTACTGTGGTATTGCCAAGAATGAGTATTTTATCCACTTCAAATTGTACCTTGATCTGGCAAACACTAAATTTCTTCTCTATTTCATATTAGGCATATATTCCTTTTTTTTATTTTTTATATATAAGGTATTTCATTCTTTCCGCTACATGTAAAGATAGTTCTCAACTTTTGTTTATACAAGCTTTACAATCTCAGATTTTTCTCCCTCCCTCCCCTCCCTCCCCCGTCCCCTAGACAGCAGGCAATCTGATATAGGCTATATCTATATATCTATATACATATACATATAGATATATATATAGACACACACACATATATATACACATAATAACATTAATCCTATTTCTGCATTAATCCTGTTACAAGAGAAAAAATCAGAGCAGTGATGCAAAACCTCAAAATAGAAAAAAACAACAGCACCCAAAACAAAAGAAATAGTATGGTTCAATCAGCATCTATACTCCACAGTTCTTCCTTTTTTTTTTCTTGGATTTGGAGATCCTCTTCTATCATGAGTTCCCTGGAACTCTTCTGTACCATTGCTAGGCATATATTTCTATGAAAATATATTCTTGTTTATCATATAATTCTATGAAAATATAATCTTCTTGATGTTATGTATATCATATCATATTAATATAACCCACTTACCTCATAAAATAGTGCCAGCATATAACTAGAGACTCACATGTATATATTTTCATTATAGAACACTTAAATATTTAATAAGTATTTTGTCCAATAATAATTATTTGAATGATATTGTCAATTCACTATTCACACATCTAGTATCAGACAAGAGAAGGACTGAAGTCCAGTTCATGTGACACCAAATCCATTCATTTTTCCACTAAGTCATGCTACTTCTTTTTTTTTTAATTTTTTTTTTTTTAGTGAGGCAATTGGGGTTAAGTGACTTGCCCAGGGTCACACAGCTAGTAAGTGTTAAGTGTCTGAGGCCGGATTTGAACTCAGGTACTCCTGACTCCAGGGCCGGTGCTCTATCCACTGTGCCACCTAGCTGCCCCAATCATGCTACTTCTTGATTCTCCATGCACACAATTATACAGCTACAGTGGTCGACTTATAGTTTATTCAACCAAACACTTCTACTCTAAACTTTGTGGATTTGCACTGACATTCCTCCACATGTGGAATGATGTACCCATCAAAAGCACTTCTTGATTTGGCTTTCTTCTTTCATGAATGTTTCTTTCACCTCCTGCAGAAGACTTTTTCCCCCCAGCAACTTCAGCTGTAAGTGCTTTCCCACAAATTATCTTCTTTGTACTCTTTCTCTTTCACTGATACATAGTTATTTTCATAGTGTCAATCCCATTAGAATGTGCACTCCACGAGGGCAGAGACTTTTGTTTTTGCTTCTCTTTTTAAGCTCAGAATTTAGTAATATTACTTACATATATGAAGTGCATAAGTGCTTGTTGACTCACAGATTTGTAATTGAATAGGAAGTTGGACAATTTTAAATTTTAATTTAATGGGAAGAGAAGAAATCTTCCTAACATTTTAAAGATATTCCAACTTTCAACTCTATTCTCACTATTGAAAATTCACAGTATTGTAAAATATTAGTATGAATCTTCTAACTTTGAAGGACAGGTTGGCTATCTAGTAGCTTTCATCAGGCATCCTTTCCTCAAATCAACAACTGCTCCCTTTCTCTTTTTCTGAATTAGCAAGACTGGGAAAAGCTCTTCTGAGCCTACTGCTTCTACTCAGTATTCATCAAAGCATACTCTGTGGTGCTTTAGAGCCAAAGCAAGGTATATTGCCAGCTAAGTCTCTACCATTGAACTTAACTAGCTGTGATGGGAAAAAATTAAGAAGGATAAATGAGAAGTTACTAAGAGTGGCTTTATACATCTGTACAAAATTCTATTGAAAAAATGGAGGTGACATAGTTTATTCAGTGAAAAGTATTGGTGTTTCTTTTTTAAGATGCCAAATTACTCTAACTAGTTGTTTTAGAATTAATGATCATTCAAGTGAGTAAAATTGTTTAAAATTATTTTGATATAAAACAGACTCTATGTTTTATAATTTGTATCCTTCTCCCACCTTTGTACAATTTCATTTTCTGAATAAGGGGGTGTTATTTACTAGTTCAGTATTTTGCATATATGAACATTTTCATTTCCTTGTCATTTAATAAGATTATAAAAATTAAAATAGATATAATTAAAATTTTACAGAAAATATGATATCACTATCAAGTAGAGAATGAGTTCTTAACCTGTGTGTGTGTGTGTGTGTGTGTCTGTCATGGAACCACTTGGCAGTAAATCTGATAAATCCTATGGAACCCTTTTTAGTATTAATATTTTTCAATGCTTAAAGTACATAGGAGTATAAAGGAAGTTAATACTGAATTATAATTAGTAAAATATTCATGAATTCCAGATTGAGAACTCCAATAAAAGGGGAATCTTCTAAGTCTATGAGATAACATATAAAATTAAAGAGTAAGAAAGTCAAAATAAGAAATTTCGCATTGTCCCCAAAATTAAGTAGAAGCATGTCAGTCGATGTGACAGAAAAAATGTGGGATAAATCAAGATAAATATATGATAGTATGTGTGGCTAATTGTACTATAAAAAGAAATAAACCTCAGTCTCCTGATCTGTAAAATGGGGCTGGTGGTATTTAAATTATATACTTTACAATATTTATTTAAGGCGAACATTGTCAATTGTAAAGTGTGCATAAAATGTGATTTTTTCACTGTTATTCAACTTATTGATTCATTCAGTCAAGATTTAAAAATTATTGAACTATTAATTCAGTAATTCCTTCTGATCAGGCAATCAAAAATTAAAATGTAAGTTAGACAAAGAACTATTTTTGATTTTAGGAAAAATGTAGATGTTATGACACTCAGGAAAATTACTAAAATGTTTAAAAATCATTGGTTACATTCACCAACTTTCTTCAACTTGAGAAATTAAAAATAAATGAATTACTTATAAAGACCTCACAGTCTGGCCATTAGGGATTAGAGGAAATAAATTGCACAAACATATGTAACCTGAAAAACCCTCATGGAGCAAAAAAGATTCTTGTATGAAGTAGTAATATGGCAACTGAATTAAACAGTGCTAAAGAGTCATTGAGTGGAGGTGAAAGAAGTGTTAGAATTATGTTGTAAATGTTAGCAAGTTTCTGGACAGTATCAATCCTTGAAATTCTAGGGTGAGGAGAAAAGAAACAAAGGATAGCAGCTGTGTAACTGCAGTTTTGACCTACAAGGACAGTTGTACTGATTATGTGTGAAATTTGGAGAGAGGGTGTTATTTGTTATGATACTCTTAACTCAGCCTGTCAGCTTAAGCTGTTATTTTTCTCCCCCTCACTGGCCAGTGCTGGAAAGGAAGTAAGTAGAAAAGATGTCTTTAGAAACATGAATATGCTTGAACTTAAATTGGAAGAAAAGAGGGAGTAAACCAAGTGATTTAAACAGGGCCAAATCGGGAGGGATGCCTTAATGAGTGAAAAAGATTTTTCCCATAATCACTTTGAATGAAGTAGAAAGGAAATATATGGGAAAAGAGTTGCACTAATCAAGATGAGATATGATCAAGTACAGAATAGCCTTTGCTGTGGGGATAATAAGAGAATGACAAATTGTAAAGTAGTGAAGGCTCTACTATGTAATGGTACAGAGGAAGAAAGCAAAAACATATTATATTTGGCTTGTTGAATTACTCTGTAAATTATGTTGGCCAGGAACTTTCTCCTTCATTAAAATAATACTTTAAATTGTTTTCCTCCATTTCACTACATTTGTTGATGTCGTTCTTGTTTTAAATTAAAATCCCATTATTTGCTTGGTCAAGAAAAGTCAAGAAAATCTGAGTTTAAAGCTGTCCTCATATGTTATTACTAGCTATGTACCACTGGGTAAGTCTTTTAAACTCAATTTTGCTCAGTTTCCTCATCAGTAAAATGGGGGAAATGATAGTACCTAACTCCTAGGGTTATTGTAAAGGTCTCATGAGATAATAATCATAAAATAGTATAGTACCTGGAACATAGTAAGCACTATACAAATGTTAGCTATGATTATTAATTTTATTATTGTTTGAATAATTTTAACTGATGTGTTAGTGCAAGAACTTAAAATCTATATGTCTATTTAAGCAAGCAGTCAATAAGTTTTTTTGTTTTGTTTTGATTTTGGTGAGGCAATCGGGTTTAAGTGACTTGCCCAGGGTCACACAGCTAGTAAGTGTTAAGTGTCTGAGGCCAAATTTGAACTCAGGTCCTACTGACTCAAGGGCCAGTGCTCTATCCACTTTGCCACCTAGCTGCCCCTCAATAGGTTTTCAATAAACTCTTATGTTGGGTCAGACACAGTGTTAAATTGTGAGGATACAAAGAAAGGCAAAACCATGACCCCTACTTTCCACGGGCTCATATTCTAATAAGGAATACAACACAAAAATACCCAAAATTTCAAGAAATATACCGGAGAAATGGAAAGTAATTTTTGAAACTATTAGAAGTAGTAGTGGGGAAGGGGAAAATAAGTTAAGCATTTTGAAGAAAGTGACATTTGATCCTAGTCTTGAGAGCCAGGAGAGCCAGGGGGAAGAAGGTGGGAGAAGATATTCTTGTAAAGTAGGACTATGAATAAGGTCACTGATTCCAGAGATGGAGTGTTTTGTGCAAAGTAGAGTAAAAAGGCCAATGTTGCTGAATCATAGAATTCACTGATGTTTGTTTTTGATTCTTGAAGAGGATTATGATATCAGGGTGATGTCATGACTTGCACTGAATTAGATTTAAGTGAGAGAAAGCTGTGCAAGGTCACCAATCTCACTTTCTCCTCCAGAGTCATCTGGGTCCTGTGGCAAGATATACATCAGGATGTCTGAAGATGGCCCCAAATGTTTAAGGCAATTGGAGTTAAATGACTTGCCCAGGGTCACATTGCTAGTAAGTGTCTGAGGTAAGATTTGAACTAAGATTTCCCAACTTCAGAACCAGTGCTCTATCCACTGTACCACCTAGCTTCTGGGTTTTCTTTCGTGATACTAAAAAAATAAAACAAACAACCAACCAAACAACAACAACAAAAACAAAACAAAACAAAACAAAAAACAAAAAAACAACTCCAGAGCGCAAAAGATTTCTACTTATACTTATCAGTATATTTTTAATTTTATGTGATTTATTAAGTTGGCTTGATTTAAGTTCAAGCTCATGGTTCATTTTTTTTTACTTTGCTTAGTCTTAAACTAACAAGATAAGAAATATTTAATTTCTAAATTTGTTCTAAAAGTGTTCTGAAATAAATACTGAGAAACTGTGGCATGTGTTGTATGAAAGGAGAGGTTAGCACTTCCGTTGATAAGGATGGAAGAGGTCCTACTGGACTTTTCAACACATATACAGTTAAGACATTGCCACCTACTCTGTGGCATCTAACTATATGGTTCATAAAAGGGAGAAGAGTATATGGAACTGAAAAGGTAGGAAGAAATGAGTTTGTCAAGTGTTTCCAGTGCCAGAAGATTTTTGTCATTGACACTGAAGGAAATTACTAGAGGGTGTGTGTGTGTGTGTGTGTGTGTGTGTGTGTGTGTGTGTGTGTGTGTGTGTTTGTGTGAAGATTGCCATTGCCAGGCTTGCACTTTGGGAAATAACTTTGCAGCTGAGTGTAGTGGGGAACAAAATGTGATAGAGTGATGAACAATGATTCTATTGTAACAATCCATCTGAGAAGTGATGAAGATGATAGCTGTGTGAGTGAACAGAAGTAGCATTTCTGAGTGATGTGAAGAAAGAAATTATAAGACTTGGCTATAGAGAGAAAATGGTAGAGAGGAGTTGAGAATAATGGTTAGCTTACAATTTGATGTAAATGAGATGTACTTGACAGTGATTAGGAAGTATGGGAGAATGAAGGATTTCAAAGAAAATATTAGTTGTGGTTTGAACATGTTGAGTTTGAAATGCCTATCAGACTTCCAGTTCTATATGTCCAAAAGGAAGCATATGGTATCAGTCTGGAGTTCACCCAGGAAAGAGATTGGGCCTGGATATAGAGAGATGGTAATCATCATAATAGGGATGATAATTAAGCCTATGAGGACTTGATGAGACAAGCAAATAAAATAAAATTGTTAGCCGAAGAGAAGTGGACTCAGGACAGAGCCTTTGGAGATATCACATTTAGTGGATATGATCTCGATGGATGAAGGTTTAGAAAAAGAGATGTCAGACAAGTAGGTTAACAAGGATTAAACTGTCATAAAAACATGTAGAATAGATTATATCCATCTGAAGAAGGTGATCAATTGTGTTAATATTCAAAGTGGTCAAATAGAATAAGGATTGAGAAAAGGCCATTAAATTCGGCAATTAAGTGATTATTGTTGACTTTGAAGAGTTTGAATTGAATGGGGTTCAAAGCAAGATTACTTCAGGTTTATAGGAGAGTGAAAAATATATTAATAGAAGCAAGAAATGAAGAGGTTTCTCTAGCAATTTACCTGAGAATGGAAAGAAAAATATTAGACAATAATAAGTAGGGATGGTAAGATTAAGTGAGAGGGTTATTAGATGTGGTTTTGATTTATTTTTAGGATGGAAGGGACATAAATGTGTTTTTAGACAAGTAGACAGATGAAAGGAGCTAATATATAAGGAGAAATTGAAGATTAGAGAGTGAGGATGATGATCCTCTGGAGAAAATGGAATGTAATTAGATTGAGGATGTATGGAGAATGGTTTTCTTTGGAAAGGATAAAGACCACCTCTTGATGTGAAACAGAAGTAAACATGGATATACTGTGGGGGAAGATGTCTGATATATGAAATAAGTAGTATGGTAGAAAAAAGAGCTCTTGGAAAACAGCTTTAGTCTTTTCACATACATGTGAGATGATTTCCTTAGCTGATTCCATAGGGTTGATTTTAACTTTGTACATATGTCTTTGGATGGTGAGACGCAAGGAGAAATTTGTCTTTGCATCTGGGTGGATGAGAAAAGGTAGAATTTTCATTGTAGAGGGCAGAGAAACTTCTAGTTGTGCCAAGAGAGTGAGCAGTCTATCACCCAGAGAATCTACAAAGAGACATCCCTTTGGTGTTTCAGGGGACATTAATGTTAGGAAAAGAAAGGGTTGATTGGCCCCAGGAAGTGTTGGCTCAAAATGACTTCACTTGGAAAACAAATGGAGAAATATAGGGTAAAGCAGAGAGCTAAGTTATTGTGGACAGAGAGACCCCTTACCCCAGAGGTAGCTAGGTAGCACAGTGAAAAGAGTGCTGGACATTGAATCAGGAAGACTGTAATTCAAATCTTTTCTTAGACACTTATTATCAGTGTTTCTCCTTCCTTCCTTCCTTCCTTCCTTCCTTCCTTCCTTCCTTCCTTCCTTCCTTCCTTCCTTCCTTCCTTCCTTCCTTCTTTCCTTCCTTCCTTCCTTCCTTCCTTTTCCTTCCTTCCTTCCTTCCTTCCTTCCTTCCTTCCTTCCTTCCTTCCTTCCTTCCTTCCTTCCTTCCTTCCTTCCTTCCTTCCTTCCTTCCTTCCTTCCTTTCTTCTTTCCTCCCTTTCTTATTTGCTTACTTCCTTCTTTCCTCTTTTGCTTCCTAGCTTCCTTTTTTACTTCCTTCCTTCTTTTGTTCTTTCCTCTCTCCCTCCCTTTCTCCTTTCCTCTCCATTCACATCTACCTTTAAAATTACTAGTTCTTTTCAAAATTCAGCTCAAGTGACACATCTTTCAGGCACCTATTTCTGATCCCAAGAGTTGTTAGTCCTTTCCTATCCTTCCCCACTCTAATTTTCATTTACTTTGTATATATTTATTTGTTTAAATATTGTTCCCTAGCAGGAGATGAATACAAGGTCATTGAGGTAAAAGGCAATATTGGTTTTGTATTACATATCCCCAACACCCAGAATAGTGCTTGCCACAAAGTATAATGTTAATAAATGCTTATTGAATTGATATCTTATCCTAGAATAAATGGGAATTCCTGTGTTCCCTGTGAAGATAGCGACTGAACTAACATAATATTCATTGATTTTTTTGGATAACTTGGAATGATTGGTTTGTGGGTTTTCTTTAATGATACTAAAAAAACCCACAACTGAATCGTGTAGAAGAATTCTACTTACATCCATCAGTACATTCTTAATTTCAGATGATTTATTAAATTGGTTTCATTGAAATTCAAGCTCAAGGTCCACTTATTTGATCTTGCTTAGTCTTAAACTAACATAATAAGAAATCTTTAACTTTTGTTCTAAAAAGTGTTCTGAGACAGATACTGAGAAATGATGGAATTCATACAACGTACCCATTCTTCACTATAAAAATCCAAGACACTTAGAAAAGCCATTTTTTTCTTGGATTTGGAAAATTCACAACATATTTGAAGTCTATTTTCCTTCCTTTCAGAAATCACCTGAATAATCAACATGCTTTCATTCACCAGATGATTCTTTGCTCTGTCTAAAATATCTGTCTGAAATATTTTATAAAAATAGCATTATGCATTATTATTGACTAATGGGCTATTGAAAGAAAAGGTTAGTCTGATTCATTTTCCAGCAGAAAAGATCAAAATTCATTACATTATTTTAATGAGTAATGCCCTATCCTAATTTTACAGAAGTACAGGTGCAGAATAAATAATTTGTTTGACAGCATGCCTGTACATACTCTCTTAAAGGCTGCAGAAAAGCAATGTTTCCAGGTTGACAAAAAGAGCACACAGCATGACTCACAAGTCTATGTGATTGCATTTTCCCCCTTTCTCAAAAACACTTAAAGAAACAACACAAAAGCTGGTTCTGATAATTTTCCTGAAGAATGACCTCATGTATTAATAGTCTTAAGAGTGTCTTATTGAAAGGAAAGGTAGGAATAGGGAAGTAGGAGATATTAGCATTGCACATATTGTTCAACAATCAATGGGTTTTTGCAACTTTTGATTGAAAATATGAGGCAGGAGGTCAAGTGGTGTAAGTATAAGACAGCAAGGTTGAGATTACTGCATCTTCTGAATGTGCCAACTGCTTTAGTGTTTTATACAGGATTTGCATTTTTATTATCACAGAGAGTGCCAAATTGCACAATGAGGTTGGCAAAAATACTGACTTTTGATAGATGGCCAATTATTCAGAGGAATAGGAGACACCTGCTCTAATAGTATTTCCCTGATTCTTTAATTTTTTATTTGCATTTGTGATCAAATTGTTTCCTTTCAAATATTTACTGATACTTAATATGAAGGTATATGAGAAACAAAGTCAAACCTCATCCATTATTCCACAATGCAAAATCTGTTCTATTTGATTCAATGGTGTAAACATATATCAAGACTATATTGTATACAGAACACTTATTTCAGAACTAGAGAAGATACAAAATTAAGATAGTATAATATCTTTGACCTCAAAAAGTTTTGACACAGAAGGTATTAGGTTTTGAAACATACTCTGATAATTACACACTGAAATGCAAAATAATGAATGAAAAATGTCTTGCAAAAAATGCATATATGCATTCAGAAGGCAAAAAATTGTGGTTTATCAGAGAAGTGGAAAGGATAGAATGGTAATGAGCAAGTAGCAGATTTGGGATTAAAACCCAGGTTTGGTGATTCTCTAGTCAATGCTCTTTCTACTATACCATCCTGCCTCATTACAATACCTAATATTCATCAATTCTTTTTTTGATGCATTTTACTACACTTTGTGGAATCTCTCAAAGTAAGAATGTATACCAAAAATGGAATTTAATGTTCCTAAATATGTTTATTTATACCATGTAAAACTATTCCCAATGAAAGAACTACAAAGACAGCTTATTCCCAGATACTTGCATTGTAAATATTAGCCATGTGTCATTGCCTCAGGGCATAGAACTTGGGCCAGCTAGGTGGATAGAGTGGATGATCTGAAGTGAAGAAGAGGAGTGCAAAGCTAAAAGCAGGTATTTATTAGATGGGTGACACTAGGCAAGTCACTTAACCCCTGCCTAACTTAGTTTCCTAAATTGAGGATAATCATATCGCCTACCTCAAAGGGTTATTGGCACATAATGAGCACTATATGGATTTTAGTTATTATTATTACTTGAGGGTCTTGCTCCATTATTCTCAATGTATTTTCCATTAGCATTATGAATAAGTATAAGTCAATAAGGATAAGATTACTGCATAAACTGATTATGCCAAATGCTTTAGGGTTTTATATGCTATGAGGATTTCATGTGCCATTCCTCTCAGTATAGGATTGAATATAGATACTTACTTGTCAAATATTATACCTTGACCAGAGGATTCAGAGAGCTGAAATGTCATATTTCTATTTTAAAGCAATTTATATTATATTTGCTTCTCAAGAATGTTTGTTTTCCAGAACCATGATTATTACCAATCAATCAATAAACAAATCATTATAGATCAACTATGGCTGATCAGTGTTCAGAATTTAGAGATATAATGGACTCCAAAAGCAAAATAATAGCTATATGTCTAAGGTTGGATCAGGGACATGGCTTCCAAATATTCTCAGTCAATTTAAGGGCATCAGGAATCAGTTCCAAGGCTGTTGGTGGTTGTGTGGCAATTCCAAATTAGTTATTTATGGTGAAGAAAGAACCATGAAAAGAGTATGAAGTGCTTAGGAACTCCGAAGCCTGACTATGGAAAAATTATTAATAAGTTCAGAGTTATAGCATTTAGAAAATAGCAAAAGAAAAAAAATAATTGAGATAATCTCTGGACAGCTTCTGAGTTAGTTGGTCATCTGCTTGTCTGGGTTTCATTGTCATCATCTTATCCTACTCTGTATAGTATATATCAACATGGTAAGTGATGATGAGGGACTTTACAGAAGAATTGGGCTCTTACATATCTGAATCATGTTATCTGAACTCTTCCATTGTTCTTAGAAAGATAGTCCCCAGCACAGACAGTAACAAAACTTGACTGAGGACATACCACATTTATGGCCATAAATAAAAACACTAATTCTGAGCAAGGCAAGAAGACATGAAAATTTAAATACCTTTAAAAGAATTAAAAGGTAATACACAGCAATAGTAAAAGTGCATGTTCAAAGCAAAGAACAGTGAAAATAGAAGGTATTTGGAGTCAGAACACCTGGGTTCAAATAGAATCTCTGTCACGTTCTAGCTTTTATGCCTCAACAAAGACAATCCTTTGCTTTAGGTTTCCCTCAGTTCCCCATATATGCAATGAAGAGATTATATTAGATGATTTCTAAAGATATTTTAGTTCAAATAGTAATTATATAGTTGCCAAAAGGGTGGTATAGTAATGAAATTTAATCAGTTAAAAATAGGGGACAGATCACTATGAGTAGACTGAAATGGTTTTAGAAACAATAGTTAATGGGACACAAAAATAGTAAAATTTTCATAAATGAAGAAGAGACACAAGGACACTCATATTGAGGCATAAGCAAAGGCAAGAAAATAAAAATAAAGTTCAGCTTATGTAGAAAGTAAGGAAAACAGTTTAGTTAGAGTAGAGGGTCTTTGCAAAATGGTAAAAAGAGGTTAGATTCTTAAGATAAGTCAGTTACATTATGAATGGCCTTGAATGTCTTAATCCTTCAAACTTTAGGAGATTGAACATTAATCATACAAACCACATAAAATTGGGAGCAAGAGAAAGCTCTTGAGCAGAGAACAGCATTAGGAAAATGTTATTTTAAGAGGATTAAGATATATTAGAATATGAACTAGAGCAGGACAAAATTTGGCAAAGCAAGGTCAGATAGAAGTTAGAGTAGTTGAGACTGAACATGAAAAGTATTTAAAATACAGTGAAACATTGGAAATCTAAAATAAGTAATACACAGGAGATTATAAAATAAATTTTGTGATAATTTAAATCAGTTCTATCAACATATGTTGATGCAAATAAAATGTTTTTATCTGTATCTCCAAACATATTTTCAACTCTCTTTACTTTTTTATTTTATCATACTTCATTTATTCTACCTAATCTTTTTTTTTCTTTTAAACTCATTTCCTCCCACTCGTGTTATCTTTTTTTTGTTTTTGGGGGGCAATGAGGGTAAAGTGACTTGCCCAGGGTCACACAACTAGTAAGTGTCAAGTGTCTGAGGCTGGATTTGAACTCTGGTCCTCCTGAATCCAGGACCGGTGCTTTATCCTCTACTACACCACCTAGCTGCCTCCTCATGTTATTCTATAATATAGTGTCCCCATATTTCCATTTCTATTTTTTTTGTGGGGCAATGAGGGTTAAGTGACTTGCCCAGGGTCACACAGCTAGTAAGTGTCAAGTGTCTGAGGCTGGATTTGAACTCTGGTCCTCCTGAATCCAGGACCGGTGCTTTATCCACTGCACCACCTAGCTGTCCCCTCCCCCATTTCTTTACATAGGAAATAAAGACAAAGATAATACCAAGAGTATGCAGCTAGTTGATAAAGTAGATAGAGTGCCAGCCCTAGGATCAGGAGGACACAAATTCAAATCTACCCTTAGATACTTACTAGCCGTGTGCCCCTGAAAGTCATTTAACTGTGTTTGTCTCTGTTCCTCATCTATAAAATGAGCTAGACAAGAAAATGTCAACCCTGTCCAGTATATCTGGCAAAGAAAGCCCCAAATGAGGAGTGACAAAGAGTTAGACAACAATACTTTTTGATTTTATATCCCTTGCTTTAAGTGTATGCTCATTTCATTCTTTGGTAAATCTGAGTAATGCTATGGACATAATATGCATGCATTTTAGCCAGGCATTTAAAAAAATTTTTATGATAATATTATTATTAGCAAGATGAAGAAATCTGGCTTGTTTGATACTACATTTAAGTGTATGTTTAACTAGTTCAATGACTGATCCAAAGAAGGATTCTCGGGATTAGGTCCTGCTGAAAACTTGTATGAAGACATAAATCACTTGTTATCCAAAACAGAACATTATAGAACACCTACCATGTCTCTGCTCTGAAGATAGCTCTGAGGTTTTTTGTTTGTTTGTTTTCTTGTTTCTCTAACAGATTCTTTTTCATGTCCAAGGTTCTCCAATATTCATATTTTCTTTTTCAAAATGGTTTGTTTCATTCCCCATGCCCAGAAAACTTATATTTAAAGTTTTCTCCTGAAATTTTACTGTTTTTAATTAAATTTGCTTTTTAAATTTTTGGTAGAACTTTAATGTTTTATTTTAATTTGAGTATTTTACTTGGTGTCATGTTTATAAAATTTTCATTAGAATATTACCTTTTAAAAAGACTTCATATGGAAATATATGTAATTTTTATAAAGCCTCTGTTTTTGGTTAAATAATAATTTGTTCCTGAAGAAACTGAATATCTATCATCATTTCTTTGATATTTCATTTAATTCTTTCATTGAACTTTGACCTATTCTGTGGTTTTTAAACTTTTATCATTATTATTTAGTTGATTTTGAAAAGTTTGTCTTACTATCTTTACTGTCACATAGGAGTTTGTCTTAATCTCTTCTCTTGCAAGATTAATTATCCATTTAATTGTCCCTTAAAACAGCTTTATTTCTCCTCAATGAGGTTTTTCTCTATCTTTTTTTCAATTACTATGATAATAATTCTGGTTCTTTTGTGCTACAAAAGTGCTTCTTCATTTTTAATTTTAAAAAATAACTGAGGGCGCAGCTAGGTGGTGCAGTGGATAGAGCACTGGTCCTGGATTCAGGAGGACCTGAGTTCAAATCCTGCCTCAGACACTTAACACTTAGTAGCTGTGTGACACTGGGCAAGTCACTTAACCCCAATTGCCTCACCAAAAAAAAAAAAATAGCTAAGGGGCAGGTAGGTGGCACAGTGGATAAAATACCGACCCTGGATTCAGGAGGACCTGAGTGCAAATCTGGCCTCAGACACTTGACACTTATTAGCTGTGTGACCCTGGACAAGTCACTTAACCCTCATTGTCCCACAACCCACCCCCCAAAAATAGCTAACATCTTTTCAATTTACTTCACTATATTTACATATACAGAACTTCCCATAACAGAATAACTTCTTTTCAAAAAAAGAAAGAAAAGAAAAACATTTTAGAAAAAAGTTAAAAAATTAGTCAAGTGCAATACTTTATATTCAGTTCCATACACACAATCAACTTTCACCTCTTCCACCTCTACAAATATGATATTGAGGTGCATTCTCATATCTCTTCTTTGGGGTCAAGCTTTGACATTATGATTTTGTTGCAATCTTTTGTAACTAAGCACGATTATCTTTTCATTTGCAGGGTTGCAATGATTGTGTATTTTGTTGTTCATACATGTTCTGATTATGTTTTGTTGCATCACTTCATATATCTTCCCATACCTTTTTCTATACATCATATTTCCTTCTTCCTTATAAGAAGTAAAAGTTCATGATGCTTATGAACTTCATTTATGAAACAAACTAAATTTTAAAATAACACTAAACTTTGTTTACCTGTTTCTCAATCAACAGTATTATATTTTCCATCTGTTTCCTCACCTCCCCCAAATTTATATTTTATCATTGACTAATTTGGAGTATAAGCTTAACAATGGGATTTTTGGATTAAAGGGTATTCATATTTTAGCTAGGATTTTGCAGAATTTCAAATTTCATTTCCAGAATGGGTAGATCAACTCACAGTTCTACCAATATTTTATTAATAAGGATCGACCCACACCATGTAAATAATAATTACCTCCACACTTTGCCATCTTTACTGATTTTCTGATTGCTGTAGTTAAACTTCAAAGCTGTCTTGATTTTCTTTTTTCCAATTATTCATTATTTGAGAGAATTGTTTATACATTAAAATAGTTTGCATTTGTTATTTTGAAAACTATCCATATTTTTGTAGTACTTATTTAGGGATGGCTTTTTGTCTTATGTATGTTTAATTTTATCATGTGTATATATGTATACCTACATATCTTTGATTTCTAATTCGTAGCCATGATAAAAAGAGCTGCTATAAATATTTTTATGAAAATAGGTCTTTTCTTCTTTTTGTGATGTGTTGATTTATATGGTATTTTGAACACTTCATTTTTTTTTTGTTTGTTTCAGAATTATTTAGTTATTTGTTTGTTTGTTTGTTTAATTATTTATTTTTTGTGGGGCAATGAGGATTAAGTGACTTGCCCAGGGTCAAACAGCTAGTAAGTTTATGAGGCCGGATTTGAACTTAGGTTCTCCTGAATCCAGGGCCAGTATTTTATCCACTGTGCCACTTAGCTGCCCCCTCTTTCTTTAATTTCTTTGAAAGCATCCATTTTGCTTTCATTTTCCCATAATTTGATCATCTTGTATTTAAAAAATTGTGCTTTGTCATGAGAAACTTTTGACAGGATAAATTTAGTTTAGTTTTAGTCTTTTGGGGAGGCAAGATGCAGCCTCCTATTGTGATATTCCACCTAATTCCTCCTTCTTTTCTTCTCTTTTTCCTCACATATTTAAGAAGAATTAGTGTCTTTTATTTCCTGTGAAGCCAGAAATACTTCCCAAGTTATTAATATTCTTGAATCATTTTATGGGCCCATTACAATATTTAATATTAAAATATTAAATTTAATATTTATAATGAATTGAAGCTTACCATAAATTTCCAGTCACTGCAGCATCTGTTAAACATTATTGAGTACTATACAACATTAAAATCTGCTAGTAAGATTAACATAAAATCATATTTTGGAATTGCCAAATTTAAGGACTTATTTTGCTTCCAAAATTTGTTATTTTTAGAGCACACTCAAAGGATTTGTTTAAAGTATTCTATCATTGTCAATTTAATATTTATTTTATTTTGTAGAATGACCCATTGTTAGGAGCAGAGAAGTCTAAAAACACAGATCTGTAACATGGAAAATTAGAAGATTTATTATGATTGTGACTTTTTCCCTATGTACTTCTGTCCTGAGGAAATGTCAACTCTAACCTCCAACTCAGTGTGTTAGCTGTTTATGCTCTGGTTTTCAACTTCATGTAAGTGGATTTCTTCAAAACAAAAATGTCTTTATGTTGATTGCTCACCTTCAATTCCTGCAGCAAGATGCCAAACCTATTTTTGCAGAATTTCTTGACTGATTTTTCTTAGGATTCAGGATTCTATATCAACATCTAATTTCCTTGTGAAAATATTGTCTTCCATTGAACATGGATGTTTGTGGGGTGGAATGATAAGTGATTACTCTTAATTTTAGAGATTATAAAAGCTAATTCACAAAATATTTTGGGTTTTTTTGATATTACATCTATTTTTATGGATTTGTCTATTATTAATGTTTATCCATCAAATAAATTCTTTTAATTATGAATTGGAGATTTGGAATATTGAAGATAAAGTGACTAACCTGCCAGCTTCCTGATGATCTCAAGAAAGTTATAAACATATTTTGTATTTCAAGCCCTTTCTACTCTGAAAGCCAGGTACTTTGGCATGACAGACAAGAATCAAGAATATTGGCCTTCATGAACAGATGGCTTGAATAAATGTTTTGATGCAGAAGATAGGAACAACAACTCAGATTTGTAAAGTGTAAATTTCTTTAACACAATCAAGAAAAGGATTTAGAAAATGATCTATAAAATGGGGATAATAATAACACCTACATTTCAGGGTCATTGTGAAGATATAGTAAGATGGTACTTTTAACGTACTTTACTATATTTCTAATTATTATTGATATTATATTTATTATTATTATTAATACTTTTTGAAGAGCATCATGATATAATATTGAAGTAGATAGATTTTTTATTGGAATGCATGCAATTATGGAATTTGTTGTCTAATTTAAGGATAAGAAATTAACACAAGTACTTAGAGTACACAATAATGCTTTTTAAAAACATTAGAGGGGACAGCTAGGTGGCACAGTGGATAGAGCATTGGTCCTGGATTCAGGAGGACCTGAGTTCAAATCTGACCTCAGATGCTTGACACTTACTAGCCGTGTGACCCTGGGCAAGTCACTTAACCCTCATTACCTTGCAAACAACAATAACAACAACAAGAAAACAAAAAAAGCATTAGAGAGTTGCAAAATAAGGTGCTCCATGAGGTCTGTGGGCTTTGCAAACATTCTTCTCAACATCATTGTGGTAGGTAATAGAGGAAGGTAATAGAGGTATTAATATCCTTATTTTAGAAATGAATTTATAAGAGAAGAAAAAGAAAATGAAGCAATTAAAATAGACAGGGCACAAAACTCTCACTCTTTGCAGATGATATGATGATATACCTAGAGAATCCTAGAGTATTAACTATACATCAAGTTGAAATAATTAACAAATTCAGCAAAGTTGTAGGATATAAAATAAGCCCACATAAATCTTCAGAATTTCTATATATTACCAATAAAGTCCATCAGAAAGAGATAGAAAGAATTCCATTTAAAATACATGTACATAATATAAAGTACTTGGACATCTACTTGCCAAGGCAAATCAAGGGATTATATGAACACAATTTCAAAACACTTCACACAAATGAATTCTAATTGAAATAGTTAAAGAAATATCAATTGTTTCATGATTAGGTTGAGCCATATATGAATAGCGAGTTTTGGTAAAAGAAATCAAAACTGACAATAGTTATATGAAAAAATTATCTAAACAATTATTGATTAGAGAAATTAAAATTCAAACCACTCTGAGATACCACCTAATACTTATCAGATTGGCCAATATAACAGAAGAACACCTCAGTGATACAGTGAATAAAGCACCAGCTCTGGAGTCAGGAAGACCTGAGTTCAAATCTATCCTCACATGCTGTGTGAGCCCAGGTAAGTCATTTAACCCTGTTTGCCTCAGTTTATTTATGTACAAAATTATCTAGAAATGAAAATGTTCAACTACTCCTATATCTTTGCAAAAGAATACCCCAAATGAGGTCACACACTGTGGGATATAACTGAAAATGATTAAACAACAACAATATGTCAGAAAAGGAAAATGACAGATAATGGAATGGATGAAGAAAAATTGAAACACTAATACATTGTTGGGAGGAGTTGTGAACTGATCCAATTATTCTGGAGTATAATTTGGAACTATGTGCAAAGGGGTTTAGAAATGTGCATGTCCTTTGACCAAGAAATACCACTGCCAAATATTTGTTCCAAAGAGATTAAAGAAAAAAAAGAAAAATTATCTATATATACAAATATATAGTAGCATTTTTTGTGTGGTGTCAAAGAATTGGAATTTGAGGGGATGTCCATCAATTGGGGAATCACTGAATCAGACATAGTATATGATTGTAAGAGAATACTATTGTGTTATAAGTAATGGCAAACAGTATGTTTTCAGAAAAAGCTGTAAAGACTTAAATGAACTAATGCAAAATGAATTGAGAAGAACCAGGAGACCACTGTGCACAAAAACAGCAATATTTTACATTAATCAACTGTGAATGACTTGGCTATTCTCAGCAATACAATTATCCAAGAAAATTCCAGAGGACTGATGATGAAAAATGATCACAAATTCTAGAGAAAGGTGCAGATCAAAGAATCTATGATCTATCTATGATCTATCTATCTATCTATCTATCTATCTATCTATCTATCTATCTATCTATCTATCTATCTATCTATCTATCTATTAATGCATATGTGTATAAACACAGTATATATGTAATATGTATATATTATTTTTATGTGTGCATGTGTATACTTATATATGTATATATGTGTGTGTAGGACTTGCCTAAGGATATATACCTAGATATTGAAAAAGTCCAAGCTTCCTCATTTCAAGTTCAATTCTCTTTCCACTGTATCATGCTAACTAATCAACAAAAAGCTACCTTTTCTCCCATTTTGAGCTTAGATCCTTCTACTTCTGCTCTTTAATGTGGGATCCAAGCAACTTTCCATATGAATCAGAGAGCCAAAGTCTTTAAAATACTTGGTAGTGGTAATATTTTTGAAGTTAACTATAACATAATGTATGCAATAGGACCATAGATACTTTATATCAACATTGTTTTTGAGAAGTGACATTTTAACATATCTAATTGTAGATGGTTCTATTCATGACCTTAGGATTAGGTAGAACTTTGTCCCTACATTTTCACTTCTTTGAATATAAAATTTTTGATTATAATGTCATTATCATTTCTTAACACTGCTATGCCTTGAAAAATATAAAAAGATATGAATACTGCCCTTGAGGAATTTCTATTAAAAGATGAAGAAGACATATGGTACCCAATTCTGTGTTCTATGGATCAGTAAGCTTATAAAGTGCAGTCCTTGGCAGATGTTTTTTGAGGGAAGTGAAGGATATCTCTCCTACCCAACACAGGGTCAGAGCAGTACAGTTATGTGTGCCCATGCTTTGTTTGAGATCTAAGTGCATCAGTGTATTCTTCTGGGTTTCTAGAAATTTAAGAATATGCACATTAACACACACACACACACACTCAAAGAGTGATTATTTCATATGTAACATGTGGGGTGTGTTTGTGTATGTGTGTGTGTGTGTGTGTGTGTGTGTGTGTAAAAGAATAAAAGATATGGGGCATCAGAGGTAGTAAGGAATCTCAAGATTATTCATCATGTTCAACAGGGATAACATTCCTGACATTTCTAAGGGGTGACCCTGACTTGAACTTTTGGAGGTGCCAAATACAAAGATCCTGAAATGAAAGTGGCATTTGGGTTAATTCTTATATTCTGCTCTATCAAGAAGACTAATAGAATACACAGACATACACACACAGACATATACACATACACTAAAATAATAATACAGTTTTTAAAATTATACATTAATCAAAAACTAGTGAAGAAATTCTGAATAATAGATTCAATAAATGCATTTAACAATTCAGAATAGAATATAATCACTCCTTAGCCTACAATCTCATGACTTCTAGGCCAAAGGGTATGTCAAAGGCTAAAATGCTTCATAGGTTAAATTCTGCTATCCAAATGTGAAGATAATTCCCAAATACTTGGCATTCTACACTAAGAAAGTGATAGTAAAATAATAGCCATTTGAATGTTTGATTCTAAAGAGATTAAAGAATTTAAACAATCACCAAGATCAAAAAGTTTAATTCTAGTTGTTTTGGCCAGTATAGAATAAAGAATAGTTGAAGCTCAGAGACAATAGTCACAAGGGAACATGGCTTTTTAAATTACATGTTCTAATATCTAAGGATTGAAGAAGGTACAAATCTAGCCTGCTCTTTGGTTCTTGGAATGATGGCCCCTTACCCTGAGGTAATCCAGCTCCCAGGACAGATGTTGTGCTATTGGGAAACTGTAATATCAATGACAAAAAGACCAGTAGTAACATGAGTAGATCACTCAATCACTTTAACTTCACTCAAGCAAATGTTTGAAGAGATTGGCAAAAGGTTAGAAGGTAGAACATAAATAAATGTAGAATTATGCAGGCTTGAGTTATATAGTGTAAGGGTAATGGTAAGGTAGTTTCATTGGCATGGCACTGAATAAGTAACTTAACCTAGGTAAAGCTATCATTTTTATTATGTTGGTTTGGCCTATCTGAGCAATTAATTTGTTCAGATAGGTATTTGTGTGAAAAGTATTTTGAAATTTTGTTCATAGAGTTTGTAGAGGCAGGTAGATTCACTAGTATTTTATATTGTCTCCAGTTATTTTAAATGGAATTTCCCTTTCTATCTCTTCCCATTGGGTGTTATTGGTAGTAAAGAGAAATGCTGATGGTTTCTATGGGTTTATTTTATATCTCTAAACTTTGCTAAATTTGCTAATTGTTTACCCAATGTTTTCATTGATTCTCCAGGCAAATATCATATCTGAAAAGAATGATTGTTTTGTTTCCTTATTGATTTTTTTTATAAATTTGATATCCCCCCTCTCTTATTGCTTTAGCTCACATTTCTAGAGAAATAATTTTGGTGATAATGAACATCTTTGCTGCACCCATTGTCACATTGGGAAGGTTTGTAGCTTATTCCATTACAGATAATTTTTGCTCTTAGTTTTAGATTGATTTCTGTGCTTTCTAGTATTTTTATTTTATTTATTAATTTTTTTTTGGTGAGGTAATTGGGGTTAAGTGACTTGCCCAGGGTCACACAGCTAGTAAGTGTTAAGTGTCTGAGGTCATATTTGAACTCAGGTCCTCCCGACTCAAGGGCCGGTGCTCTATCCATTATACCATCTAGCTGCCCTTTCTAGTGTTTTTAAATGGGAATGTATGTTGTATTTTCTCAATGGCTTTTCCTGCATATATTGATATAACATGTAATTTTTGTGCTTTTTGTTTTTGATATAGTCATTTATGCTGGTAGTTTTTTTTTTTCAATATTGAACTAGCCCTGCATTCCTGTTATAAATTCAATCTGGTCATAGTGTATGATTTTTGTGATATTTTGCTGTAATCTGATTGCTATTATTATATTCAGATTTTTTATTATTGATATTCATTAAGGAAATTGCTCTATAGTTTTCTTTCTCCTTTTTTTTTTCTCTCCCTGGTTTACAAAAAAGAAATTTCATAGAAGTTCTTCCTTCCCTATTCATAAATGGTTTATATAGCTTTGCAATTAATTGTTCCTTAAATGATTGGTACAGTTCACTTGTAAATCATTCTAGCCATGACTTTTTGTTGTTTTTTGTTAAGAGCTTGTCCAATTACTTTTTATAAGACAGGATGATAAAATTATTCTATTTCTCTTCTGTTAATCTAGGCAGTTTGTATTTTATAAATATTATTTCATATCACTTTTGTTACTTATATATAATTGGGAAAATAGCAACTAATAATTCCTTTAATTTCATCATCATTGGTGATGCATTCACCTTTTTCCTTTTTGATACTGGTAATTATTTTTTAATCCAAATAACCAAAGATTTGCAAAATTTTATTTTTTTTTATTAAACCAGCTTTGGGTTTTATTTATTAGTTCATGTTTTTTTAACTTTCAATTTTATTAATATCCCTTTGATTTTCAGGATTGACATTTTAGTATATAAATGGCTATTTGAAATTTTTTTCGTTTATTTTTTTGAATTGCAGGCCAAATTTATTGATCTCCTCTTTCTTTTTATAATTAGTGCATGTATTTAGAGGTATAAATTTTCCCTAGGTACTGTTTTGTCTTCATCCCACAATTTTTGGAATACTTTTCTCATTGATATTATTCCCTTTAATGAAATTATTGATTTTTTCTATGATTTATTCTTTGACACATTCATTCTTTAGGATTTGAATATTTAGTTTCTAATTAATTTTAATCTATTTTTCAATAGCCCTTTATTGAATGTGGTTTTTATTGAATTATGATTTTAAAAGGAATCATTTAATATTTGAGCTTTTCTGCTTTTGATTTTGAGGTTTATATGCCCTAATGTCACTTTTTGTGATGGTGCCATTTACACATAAGAAAAATACATATTACTATTCATTCAGTTTTCTCTTGGAGGCCTATCATATTTAACTTTTCTAAGAATTGAATATTCTATTCACCTTCTTAAGTTCTTTATTTCCTATTTTATGGTTACATTTTTCTATTTCTGAGAGGGAAAAGTTTAAGTCCCCCAATAGTACAGCTTTATTTTTTTATTTATTCCTCTAATTCATTTAACTTTTCCTTAAAGAATTTGACTGATATGCCATTTGGTGTGTGTATATACACACACATACCCCCCTTACAAATATGTATATGTGTGTATATACATATATACACACACACATATGTATATATATATATATATATATCTTTAGTATTGATATTTCATTGTCTATGGTGCTTTTTGTTTGTTTGTTTTCTTGGGGTTTTGGTGAGGCAATTGGGGTTAAGTGACTTGCCCAAGGTCACACAGCTAGTAAGTGTCAAGTGGCTGAGGCCAGATTTGAACTCAGGTCCTCCTGACTCCAGGGCTAATGCTCTATCCATTGCACCACCTAGCTGCCCCTTGCACCACCTAGCTGCCCCTATCTATGGTGCTTTTTAACAAGCTATGGTTTCTCTGCTTTTTTTGTTTTAATTAACTCTATTTTTGCTTTGGCTTTTCTAAGATCATGCATCTTTCTTTCTAACCCCCTAAATTGTCTTGGGCTGGAAGAATGTTTCACTTTGACCCTCTTTTGGCTCTGCCATTCCAGAGTTATGTTTGAAGAGTTATTTTAAAGTTGTTTAGAAGGGAATGTTGATAGAGCTCAGGTAAATGCTTTTTCTCCTCTGCCTTTACTCTACTGTGCCTACTATACTTTATAGGAACAGAAGTCTTATATTGTCCTAGAAGAAACTTGAAGGCTTGGACAAAAGAAAATCAATAAACTAGGCATAGATGACTGTACTATAAGGTACAGTACCATTATGTACAGCTACCTTCTTAATTGCCAATTTTGATACATTATACTTTGTTGGGCATACTTGGGTCAGAAAGTATAAAATTCTACTACTGATATATATCTGTGCAGCTAAGTGTAGGGTGAAGAGAATGCTTGGTCTGAAGTCAGGAAGGCTCATCTTCTTGAGTTCAAATCTGGCCTCACACACTTAGCTGCGTGACTATAGGCAAGGCACTTAATGCTGTTGGCCTCAGGTCCTTATCTTTAAAATGAGCTGGAAAAATAAATGGCAAATCTCTGTAGTATTTTTTGCCAGGAAAACCTCAAATGGGATTATAAAGTAAGATATAACTTGAAAAAAGACTGAATTGATATCTAAGTCCATTATTTGTATGTCTGACCTTAGGAAATGTATTAAAACAAGATGTGGTATATGATGGTGATGGAATATTATTGTGCTATAAGAAATGATAAGCAGGATGATTTCAGAAAGGCCTGGAAACACTTGTATGAACTGTTGTGTAGTGAAGTGAGTAGAATCAAAATGTTTTACATGACTGCACATGTATAACCTATATGTGATTGCTTACCACCTCAGGAAGAGGTGAGGGGAGGGAGGGAAGGAGGAATAGAATTTGGAACTCAAAACTATAATAAAAATATTTATTATTTTAAAAAAGAAATTGATTAGTTTTCTTTTCCTCTCTGATGTGCAATTTTTCTAGATAAGCATAGAACAATCAAATTTTGATATGCACCGAACTTCTGGAATAAAAGTGTGGGATCACATGAACATTTTAAAATGAACCAATTCAGCTTTCTTTTCCGTTAGCATAACAATTTCTATAGCTTCTCTTCTTGTATTGCTATTTATATATCCTGCTTTGACTGTTGTAACTTGTCTCACAGATGAATTCTAAGGGCCTTAAAATGTGTCTCCTGTATGCTTGAAATTTTTCATTTAGCTAATCCCCAACCTCTATGTACAAAGATTCCCCCTGGATAAACTAATTTTTGCTAAAAGCTTTGCACTAAACTTGGATTAAAATTATGTACAAAGACAGTATATCTTAGTTCAATAATATACCTGATTACTTTGTAATCTTATCATTTTGTGTTACCCATCTGTTGCTTTTGCTCTCCTTGGAAACTAATTCATATTCAAAGCATGATCTGTATCTTTTGTGTTTTACATACTCTTGATGAGTCTCTTCAGTTTATCTCCTTGACTTAATCCCCAAACACAAATCAATAGGTTAAAACAGATTTTCATCTCACAATCAAGAAGCAAATTCATTAAAAAAAAAACAACAACAACAAAACAATCTTGTGCAATTGCTGTATAAGTACCTGCTAAAAAGTTCATATTTTTCTAGGGAGTTTGATTCTCTTCCAAGGTAACCAAAAAATTCAAAAGGTTCTGATTGATTTTTTTCAACAAAATTTCCTTTGATGTTATATAGTGTGGGAGGAATTTTGTTCTGTTTTGTTTTGTTTTAAGTCAAGCAATTTAACTCAAGAAATTTTCTTCAGGTTCCCTACTGAATTTAATACAAAATTTACTATGTCTTAAAATTTTTTAATTTAATTTTAAAATTCTGGGATAATACAATCATTTCCATAAAATAGTAAAATAAAAAAGATTGCATGTAAACATGCAAATCTATTACAATAACTTGCTATTCCATTTAAATATATAGTGAAGTTATTATGTACATTTTTTCTTTCCCCCTTTTTTCCTTTCCTTGCCCCCACCCTATAGCTGGCTACCATTAGACACAAATATGTAGATGTGTGTATGTATGTATGTATGTATATATGTATGTATGTTCAATCTATACATAGTTCTATTTATGAATACATTTAAATAAAATTAAGAATAAATGGCTCAAAGAGAATACATACTGATATAAAATCCTTCTATAAAGTTTGTGTCTGATAAACTATTGTTTGTACTTATTAGTCCCAGTTTGAATATCTAGGAGTATATTTGAGCAGCTTATGATGACTAATGTCTTTTTAACACTGATTGAATTCATTTCAAGTGTGAAAAAGGCTTGTGAAATTTGTTCTATTAGAGTGTGAACATTTAATTCACAAATTCACCAGGCTTTTCTCTCCTGCCTTTTCTCCTGATCAGCAATTATAATTTTGACCCTTTATTTCTTTTTTATATTTTCTCTTCTGCTCCTATCATTTCAGTTCAAAGGAGTCTGTCTCAAATTCAGTTTAAATGCCTCTATTAAAACCATTCCATCTTATACTATGTTTTACTCTTCTAGAACAGTGTGACAAAGCAAAATTTGGACTTGTCTTAATTACAGTGAAGATTCCAGGGTTTTAGCACTTCTAGGCTATAGTTTTTTGGTGACTTCTAGAGACCATTTTCATAGTGATCTCACATTCTTTAGATTTGTTTTCCATTTATCTCAAATCACTTCTCTGTCTCCTTTTCAGCACATAGAGCTTCTCCCTATATGGAGATCTTGTAAAACATTTCAGAGCCATACAGATTTTGATCTCCATCTCTGTTCTGCTGCATTTCATTTGATTATTGTCTGTCATCACTTTAGACTCTACTTCACATGGAAACATATGGAACTATCATATTGCCACTGTGCACAGCTTGTCAAGTACTGCCTAGTCCCAAAACAAAAACTCTAACCAGTGGTCCACATTGTCACATTCACTTATACACAGATTTCTGTTAACAAATCGAGACATATGCTTTTATATGAACTTTCAAAAAGAGTACATTGTATTAAGTGTTATGGGAGATACAAGTTGATTATTATTTAGCACCAGTCAATTAAGGTGCTTACAATGTAGTTGAAGAGGTAAAACATGTAAAAAAAAACACAAAAAATCTTCATACCTTTAATGACAATACCAAGGAACTAGGAGATCATACAAAGCATGGACCTTAAATGTAATTTAGTCTAGCTTCCTCATTTTATAGATGAGGAAACAAGATCACAGGACAGAAAATGACAAATGAATGATATAGTTGATAAATGTAACAGCTTCAGAAGAGAAAGAAATCATTGTACGTTGGAGTGTTCAGAGAAAATTGAAACAAATTGCTAACTCTCCTTAGTGCCTGATGTAAGTTCTCTTCTGAGAAAGTAGCAGTAGTGTCAGCATGAAAAATGTAAAATACCATGCAATCAACAAACCCTAGCACAGGGGTTACAGTTAGTTTCTGTTTAAAAATCTCAAATATTTCTTGGTATGTTGAAAACTATCTATCTTTCTAGGAGTTACCTCCATGGTTATTATTTCCTCTGAATCTCCTACCAGAAGTCTATGCAGAGGTTTGTCAATAGAACACCTATGAACAAATTGTAGCTAATAACCTGCCCTCTGCACACCCTCTTCCTTTTCCTTTAGTATTCTAGTTTCTGAGACTGACAATTATTGCTGCATTTTCTTGATTTTGACTACCTAATTCATTAGGTTCATATTTGTTGATTGCTTGTCTTTCCTTTGCCTGTGTTGGGGAATGTGGTCTTTGACTCTTCTTAGTACTTGGCTTGATGAATTCACATCCTTTTTTAAAAAATAAAATCATGGCTCTATAGCTGGAAGTCATCTAATCTAGCCCCTTTGTTTTATAGATAGGGAAATGAGGTCTAGAGAAGTTAATTATCCTCACTTGCTAAAGATCATGTTGGAAGTGTTAGAGGTGTGATTTCAAAAGGTTTTGTTTTCCAAATTGATTTCCTTTTCACCATACCATATTGCCCACTTTATATTTATTTTCTCGACTTGTTTCCATCCCTAGAAAAACTGCACCTCAGACATTGTTTAGATATATGGCATCTGTCTCACCCTGTAAATATCCCTTGAGTTCTGGTCTTGGCTTTCATTAGCTTGACTCATACTCTGGCTCTAGCCCTGTTTATACCATTTTATCGTTTGTATAAGTCTTGAATTTAGTGATTAAAATATTCTAACATTTACTAATACCATATTTTTATTGGGTTTCAATCAATGTGAAAAATGTGTTGGTTCTAAAAAGAATCTGAGAAATCAGCCCATCTTATAGGTGGGAAAATAATTGTATAAAGAAGTAATTGTTATTTGAGGTTTTTATGCCTCGATGTGCACTGGCCTGGGGCTCTGCAAACTGCACAGTGCTCCACCCACTGGTTGTAGCCCTTGCCAGGGCTCTGGCACCTCACATCAACACCACTTGCCGATGCCTACATGGGCCTGGCAAAATTATAATGATTGGAAGCCTAGTGAGGGCAGTCATGTGACTGTCAGAGCAGCCATCCCATTGGCTGGAGTTGTGTGGGGTGTTTCTAGGTTTGGGGGTGGAGAATTGGCCATTCTAGGTGGAAGCTGGAAAGCAACTTGAGTTCTGCTGGGTATTTTCAGCTGATTCCTGTGCGGTGGCATTTTTTCAGGTATTATAATTTCCCTTTCCCCATTTTATTTCCTTTCCCTTGATCCTACTGATCCTATTTGTATTTTTTCTTTTAAGTTTGTTCTTGTTAAAATAAATCTTGTTCTGTTTTGAGGGAGGCTGCCAGTCTCCTTCCTTGCCCCAATACTACACGAACCACTTAGCTAGCACTCCCCAATTAAAAATTGGTCCCCACAATTGTTTTACTTTTACCATTTATTTGAAGAAATTTTTATTGTTTTTCCTTTACTGTGCAACAAAGTACCATTGCAATTGGTGGCAGTCATTTAACTAAACTACAAAGATTGGAGAGAAGTGTAGTTTCCAGAAGATGTATCATGCCAATTCAAACCACATTCAAGGATGTAGATATCATACTGATGTTTATTTTGACACATTTCTTATAGCATGTCAACTTACCATTGGTGTTTGGAGATAGATTCTTTAACTCATCTCAGAAAATTTCAGGCTTGTGTGACCTTAGAAGAGCCCCTAAAATACTATGGAACCACAGGTGGGAGCAATGTTTGTTTGTTTGTTATTCTGGAAGAGTATTGGAAGAGCTTAAATGAGGAAACCTCATCAAATGAAAGGCAACCTGAGTCAGGAAGCATGGAGACAGAGCCAGTAGAGGCACTGCTTGGTGCCTAGAAACTGAACTACAGGAGAAGATGAATCAACTTGTCAAAATGTTTCAGCAACACTGGAAGAAAATTACAGTTGGTATTTGCCTCCATTAGAAATACTTAGATAAACTACTGAAGAGAGCAACCTATCAAAAAGCCTGGGTATTTGAGATCAAATCATTCCTTCAAATGCATAAGTGAAAAAAAATAGTCTTTTTCAATCCTGGACCTTGCAAAGTTAAAAATATTTTTGAAAAACAAAAATGCTAACCCAATTTTACACTTATCTGGATGGTTGTGATTGTACTCTAGACAGATTATGAAGGACAAACCAAGAAACTACTAGAATTAATGGAAAACATTGTAGGAAAGGGGAGTCTATACTAGATAATTCTGTGACCTACTAAATACTTGCACCATGGCATAAAAAACAGCAATAACTTTATATTATTAAAAGTAATCAATATTTGCAGTGTTTGATTAAACCAAAGCACAATTATACATAATATATATATGTGTATGTGTGTATATGTGTATATATTAATATACATACATATTGATTCCCTGCAAAATCATAGATATTCTTACAAAATAATTGTTAGTAATGGGTTTTTCAGGGGATCAGGGCCATCTCTCCCCCCCCCCACCCAGATGCTGGCATGTTTCTCAGAGCCTGCCCCAAAGGTACATTAGAGATCAGATTAATTCAGGAGACAATAGAAACCACACCTACCTGAAAGCCTTTGCTCTTAGAGCAAAGGCCCGGACCTAGAGGTCAGTACCTACAGCTCATTTTAATAATGACCACCATTAGATTCAGTAAACCAATAGATTTGAATGATACTAGCCAATTAGCTTGGAACAGTGTGTACAGGGTGCTTCTCCTCTGGTCCACAAGAAGCTTACATTCTCTTGCCTGCAACACGAGAGGAGGCAACCACTCATTCCCCTTCACTGTCCTCCCTATCTAAGTAGTGTATGTCTTCTGAACTCTAATTCATAGCTATGTGCTCTCTCTTTACTAAGATTTAATATGATTAATAAATGTTTAATGCCAAAAACCTGGTGCACTAGCCTCTAATTTAAAAGTAGCACTATATTAGAAACCCCAGCTAAGTTTCCCAATAACTTAGAACAGGGACAGGCTTCCCCCCCAATATTTCAAATGACACAATATTATGTTCCAAAGAAACACATTTAACTCCTTAGATAAGTTAATGTTTATTTTACTACAAGTTCATTGTTGCTGTTATTATTTCTATTGTTTTGGCTTGATAATGTCTTAGTTATTTCATTCATTGTCCTATGTGTTGAGATTGTTGAGCTCTCTGTCCCCAAATATATATATATATATATATATATATATATATATATATATATATATATATATATATAGAGAGAGAGAGAGAGAGAGAGAGAGAGAGATCTATATATATGCTAATAAATATTAATATAGGCTATAAATATATATTAGGATATATATGCTAATAAAGATTGCTTTAAAAGTTGTATTGTGGTTTCAATTTTTTTCTGCAAAGCAATTATATTCACTGTAAAAAATGTTGAAGGTTAATCATGCAATGATCTGATTGACTATTTTGCCTATCCAGCGGGGTAGGGTATGTGTGTATATGTGGAAGGAAGCTACAGGATTTGTAAATAAGAGAACAACAATGAAAAATATCTGATAATCTTTTCATATGCAAAGGAATTTGGTAATTTAATTAAATGTACCATAATTAAAAATGAAAAAGACATATGCACAATGATCTCGAAAAAATGTTCATTAGAAATGCTTTAACATTTTAAAAATATGTAAATCTGAAAATTATGAGGGTTCATTCACCTAGGTCGTGAAAATGGCAGCCCAGTGACATTAACTTGCATAATGGGAACATTTTATAGAGATCATGATATTTTTCATTTCCTTTTGACACCTGAAGGACAAAAACCCAATCAATATAGTATGTCCTTGTATATTAGTCATAAAGGATATAGTGTAGAATAAGGAAAATTAAATCTAAAGCTTAAAGACAAAGCATAAAAGAGCTAATCACTTTTTTTTAATCTCCCCACTACACATGGAAAGGCAGCTGTAATATTCAGCTAAAATATCAAATGCCTATAAAGGTTTTAAAAACAAGCTTAACAAAATAACATTGGGAGATTATTTTTATTTTGCATTCCTGAAATCTATTTTCCCAAATGCTTACTTCCTTTATTTCACTTATTTGGGAGGAAGCAATAGAAAAAAAAGATTATTAATTGCTTCACAATTTTAACTAGCCAGGAAATTGACAGCATGTGGATAGATTTTACTATTTTAAAATAGCATATTTTATGATCTCTGAATTATGATTTAGTAATAGATTATATTACATATACTTAAGGTATGTATACATATATATATATATATATATATATATATGATATCAAAATTTTCCAAATCATGATTGGTATTTAGAGCTATCAGGCAATAACAAATTGGACATCCTTCCTTTATTCCAGAACTACTATTCATGAAATGCTGATGCTTAGAGTGGAAAGTGTAGGGGGATTCATCTATGTCATAGTTCCTATACTTTATCTTCCATGTGAATGTCAAAATGATTTTCCTAGAGTGTTTTCTGATTGTGAGAAAATAATTATTAATGATGGGGCTTGGGGGACCCTCAACCCCACACACTCAAGGGCTTATCTCAGGAACCTTAGATCTCTTTCCAAGACAGCCCAGAAACAACAGAGATCAGACTAACTTAGTAGAGATTATCACCACACTTTTTCGAGAATGCCTTTCCCCTCCGAGGGTTTGTCTTTGCACTAGGTCGTGACCTCAGTACAGTACAGATCATTTTAACAAATATGGACCACCCTCAGGTCATGTCAACCAGTGGAATTGAATGATGCTAGCCAATTAACTTGAGCAGGGTATAAGAGCCACCCCTAGGGAAAGAGGAACTGGAGAGGACCACAGCAGGCTTGTGTTCTCCCTCTCTCTCTTAAGCCTGGGACCCTTGTGAACTAGCCGCATGTTATCTTTTATCTTTCTTGATAATACAGGATTTCTGAACTCTGCTTGGAGTCATGTGCTCTCTGTCTTTTAGACAATATGGTGCAGGGGTTTTTTGGCTTGTGTTATATGTGGTCAATGCTCTCCTAACACTTAATATGATTTAATAAATGCTTACTACCTAAATGGGCTCAATAGCCTCTAATTTATAAGTAGCAATATATATATATACATACATATATATGTATGTATGTATGTATGTATATATATTCAAACCCTCTAATTTATAAGCCTCTAATTCATAAGTAGCAATATATATACACATATATATATAGCAATATATATACTATGTATGTATGTATGTATGTATGTATGTATGTATGTATATATTCAAACCCTCCATATTACGTCTAAAGGCCACTCTTGGCATTTAAAACTCTTCATACCTTAGTTGGTTCCTAACTTTCCAATCTTTTTACATATTACTCCTTTATACATACTTTAGCCACATATGTATATTATTTAACCTCGTTGTTGGAATGTAAAATCCTTAAAGGCAGGAACTCTTTAACCTTTGCCTTTTGATCTCCAGGGTATAGCACAGTACCTTTGTCACCCTGTGTTCAGCCATTTTCCTGTCATGTACTGCTCTTCATGACCCCATTTGTGGTTTTCTTGGCAAAAATACTGTCATGTTTTGTTGTTTGCTTTTCTAGCTCATTTTACAGTTGAAGAAACTGAGGCAAACAGGGTTAAGTGTCTTGTCAAATGTCACATGGCTAGTAAGCATCTGACGCCAAATTTGAACTCAAGAAGAATTTCTCTGACTTCAGACCCAGCAGTCTATGGACTGTGCCATCTAGCTGACCCAAAGTATATACCATATACCACATAGTAGGCATTTAGCAAATGCTTGTTGATTTTGTGATGTTAGATCCCAAATATTTATCTGCATAATACAACATAACTACATTTGTCTAAAATTACATAATATTTCCTAGTGTTAAGGGATAAAATTCTAGCTAGTCTGTCTAAAATATCTAATGAGTGGTCGCCAATAAATTATAAGCTTTAGCAAGAGTTAGACTTTTAAGCGTTAATTAAGGAAAACAAGAATTTGGTAAAGAGAGAGAGAAAGGCCTAGATTCCTATCTATTAAAGGGAGAGCACATTTCTAGCTCTGCTCTCCACCAGAGTCCAAAGGAAAGAGCGCCAGAGTCAGCGCCAGTCTCTTCCTTCCTCCTCCCACTCGCCTGTGTCACTTCCTCATGCCAAAGAAAAGACTCCTGGTCTTGCCCTCAAAGACCTTCCCTTCATTAAGTCTCCAGCAGGTGGCGTCATTCCAATCGTTACACTAGACATTTTCTAAGAAAAGAGAAAACAAGACTCTTTAGTAAAACAAAGAATCAAATGAAACTTTCTAAAGCAGGCATTCAAATTGCTTAACCAATACTGAATAATTTTAAAATATATGTAAAAAAGGGAAGCCTATGAATAGAAAAATGTATATAACTGTGGATTTTATGAATAACTGTGGCTTTTATGGATGTGATTTTTGTATTAGGAAGAAATGTCTTGTAATTATATGCAGACTAGCCTTCATGTACTTCATAGATGCTTCTAGGTGGCTTAGTATATACAGTTTTTGATTGGGATTCAGGAAGACATTGAGTTGTTTCCTATTTGACTTATTAGATTTGTGACCCTGACCAAGCAACTTAACCTCTTCAATCCTCTGCTTTCTCACCTTGCAAATGAGGACAGGAACAACAACTACTTCAAATGTTGTGGTGAGGCTCAAATAAGACATGTCAAGCACTTTCCAAACTGTAAGGCTTAGACAAATAAAGGGCTAGCTAACAAGGCTGAGGTGTGGGAAGACAAAAGGCTTGCATCTATATCGAATTCAGTCACCTTCATGATATACACAATCAGGGCTCCTAATGGTCTGTTTTAGAAGTAATTTTAGAGTTATAGGAGCTTGAGTTGGCTGAATAGGATTGGATGTTGCAGCTGGCCCTCAAATAGACAATCACTGTAATTGATTCACATTCAGGCCACTGGCTGCCTCAATGATTCCTACAAGGTTACTTAAGGCTGACTTAAGAATATGAATAGGAAAGCAGGAGAGGAGGACTTGCCTCTTTCTAATGTATTCAGAGGATAATCATTACTAACTATACACAGATGGGTCAAGGCACTACAGTGATACCTAATTTATCTGGGATTAGCAGCATATGACCCTGACTTCTTAAACAGAGTAAACTAAACATAATTTAATATTTTCTTGCTAATTCAATCACTATTTTGGAATATAAATTGTTCCACTGTTATACAAATCATCTATTGAGGTTTGTGGGCTATTTGCAATAAAAATAAACAATATCAACACTACCATTGTAAATGATAAATATGTTAAATACTGTTAAGGTTTATAAAGCATTCTTTTCACAACAGCCATGGGAGGTAGGGAGACCATATGTTATTTCCATTTTACAGACAAGGAAACTGACATTTTAAAAAGTGAAATGACTTTCTTGTGGTCACAGAGCTAGAAAATTTAAAAATTGAGTAAAATCCATTATCTTTATTCTAACTCTAACCTTTTTGCCATTATATCCTAAAGCTTATCATAGAACAATGCTTTTCAATTATTCCTTTTTACAATTTAATGAAACATCTTTAACTCTCTCCTTACTTTCATTCAAATATTTTGTTCAATATCTACTTGCCCACAGTAATATCCTTCTTTTCCCTTACTTTTCTTTTTTTCTTTGGCTTTATAGATGTGATTAGCTTTTACATTACAAATATTTACAGATGGTTCCCACTTCTTGAGAGATTTCTTTTAAGAACGTAAAACAATTACCTAAAACAGGTAATATATAGCTTCATCTGAAAGTTCATTTACATTTCACATCTATAACACCCCTAACTTCCCCCTTTTTAATGAACATGAATCTATTTTCTGTACTTTCCACCCAAACCCCCATAAACAAAAGAAAAAAAGTTGCCGTTTTTGTTAAAAATGTGTTTAGTCAAGCAAAACAAATTATCCCAGTGGTTGTATATACCTCTCTCTCTCCCCCTCCCTACCTCCCTCCCTCTGTCCCTTCCTCCCTCTCTGTTTTTGTCTCTCTCTATGTGTGTGTGTGTATATATATATATATATATATATATATATATATATATATATATATATATATATATATATATATATATACATACACACACATGTGCATACACACATACATACATACATATATATGTCTCATTCTGCACCTAAATCCATGGCTTTTCTAGTGGATGCCATGTTTCATTGTCAGGCCTTTTGAAATCACGAATCGTTATAATATTGGTTATATCTCTTACAGTTTTCAAAACAGTTTACTTCTACAGTGTTGAGGTAGTATAAATTGTTCTCGTTTCTACTCATTTCATTCTTCTGTTTTATCTCATTCTCACCTTGTGAATATACAGCATTTACATCTCAGAAGTTGACCATGAATAGGTCTTAAAGATACTTTTATGTTTTTGGTAGCTTAGCATAATGCAGGTCACATGGAAGGCATTTAATAAATGTGTGAATTGATTAATTTACTTCAAAACATCCCCCAAAATTAGTTGTTACTTTTATTACTCCTGTGCTTCTTAGTTTTCAATATTCAACATAGTGAAGTTGTTGGATAAGCAACTTTCTCACATGTGAGGTGGTTCTGAATATTGAGAAAAAGCTGTTCGATATGAGAGAATTACATACAGCCCTACATAGATAATTTTAATTTAGTATTCTCTATGACATTTGAGTTGTCACTTCAGAATAAAATTCATATAAAACTTGCTGAAAATAACAATCTACCCTGGCTGAGAAGTGGAGAGAAAATATAAAGTCATATCACTGATGCCAGGTTCTAACTGATTTAAAAGCTAAAATTTAACAAACCCCCAACAGTGGAAACAAATGTTATGTTACTCTATATCTGAAACTCTTGTACCTCTGTGGCATCCCTCTATTTTTAGACCTATGGTGCTGTAAAAAGATAAGATTTAAAAATAAGGCAATTCAGCATATAACCCAGTGTTGTAAGTAAAATTATATGTGGTCATCCTATAATTGTCCTAAGTTCAGGGAACGTAGCTGGTGTTAATCATATATATGTTACTTAGAAATTAGAAGCTACTGTACCAATTTGGGGGGCATCAAGCATTTATTAAAACATATTTAATATTAGTAAAGATAGAGCACATGGCCCTGAAAGTTAGGAAAGCCTAGCTAGGATCTAGGGGAAGAGAGATAATGGGGGACCATAGTGGGCTGTGTCTGCTCTCGCCAAGTTTCCTGGCCAAGAGAGCGATCAGCAAGTGTAAGTTCTCTGAGGAAAGGATGAGAGGTGGCCCTTACACACTGGGTAAAGCTAATTGGCTAGCATCATTCAAATCTATTGGTTCACTGGATTTGAGGGTGGTTCTGTACAGTCGTAATGATGTCAGAGCCCAGAGAACTGATCCTCTGGTGTGAACAAGGCTTTCAGGTGAGTATTAATGATTTTCTTGAGGACAGCTAGGTGCAGTGGATAAAGCACCAGCCCTGGATTCAGGAGGACCTGAGTTCAAAATAGGCCTCAGACACTTGACACTTACTAGCTGTGTGACCCTGGGCAAGTCACTTAACCCTCATTGCCCCACCCCCCCCAATTTTTTTTTCAAACTTTTTTTTTGTCAGTTCCTACTAAACAGTAACATCAAGTTAGAAGTCTTAATTGCCAGAATTGGTAGTACTAGTTTTAATACTGTCTATATAGAGTGTGAGTTGTAGGTTCAAATGTGAAAGATTCTTTGGTGTAGTCTCTGATACTGAATATGGGAGCCACAGAATAATTGAACTCTTGGGGAATTACAAAATAGCAAAAGATTTTATTTCAGAAGAGTGGTATCACTTCACTAGTGTTTGGATTTTTTCCAGGTATAATATATTCCCTGGATTTAAAATGAGCAATTGAGGTAGTTGATATATTTTTTGACTTGAATTCTCCCGATTGGAAGGGTGTGATGCTGAAATTCAAAGGATAGTTGTATAGTACTTTGTTTCTTTTTGGCGAAGTTAATCACTTATTCCCAAGGTGTAATTATGGGGTCAGGCAGTCAGTAACATTTACTGAATCCTTAATATACAAAACCACTGTGGAAGCACACAAAATAAAGAGAACAAAAACAACATCCTTGTCGTTAAGAAGGTAACAATCTGCAGTTGGAAGACAGGATTCACAGATGTTCAAATAGACACAACAGTACTTTAAAGAAACCATAGACACAGATAAATATAGTATAAAGGTGTACTTAAATATTCATGGATGAATATGGATTAGAGCTGAGTGGGGTGGATCAAGATTAGAGCTGAATATTATTGTTGGAGAAAGACAGAGATTGAGTGAGTATATACTTTATTTTTTTAAATGAGTCTTAATTGATGTCACCTTGGCTTTACAAACTATTTTACTTGGTCTATGGTTCATGTCCTGACATAGCCTGTGGATGTTTTTGCTTCCCTCATTTGAATTTTGTTTCAGTATCTTTGAAAACCTATCACCTGGACATAAGACAAACCTCTATTTAATGCCTTTGAAGCAACACTGTAGGTGTTATGCATTGTTGGTGGGCTTAGGAAAGCACTGAAAGAAATTCGATTGAATATTAAACAATTACAAAAATAAACACATTTTCCTGGCCCCCAAATAGTTCTGCGTAAAACCAGTCATATACTTCAACTACAAAACAAATCTTTATAAACACCATAGAAAAAGGAATTTAATAGCAATATTACAACTATAATGTCATTCTAAGTTTGTGCTGTTAGGATGAAAATGGGTTCATGACCTTTTCTATTAATTACCATATTGAAATTTGAATTTTAAAAGACAGAATACAATATACAAAATCTTTCCTTGTTATAGTGTGGTATGACTATTAATGAGCAGATAAACACTTTGAAATAGAATGCCACTAATGATTCTAATACCAAAAATGGTATGAATTTTTCACTTTTACCTAGAAGTCTGGATAGACTATTCATAGAGAAAAGGAAACCTTCTGATGTATTTGGTAATACTTGTTTCGACTGATCTGAAATCTCATTGATATGGGTAATCCCTTCAATGATACAGTTCCCAGACATGTATAACTCCTTATATTCTGCAATTCTTATTCATATATTACTATAAATCCTCCAAGGAAGATATATTGAATTCTTTTTGAGCCTTCTGGTTGATTTTGGTTTTTTGTTTGTTTGTTTGTTTGTTTGTTTTTGCACAGCAATGAAGGTTAAGTGCCTTGCCAGGGTCACATAGCTAGTGTCAAGTGTTTGAGCTCAAATTTGAACTCAGGTCCTCCTGAATCCAGGGACAGGACTTTATGCACTGTGCTACCTAGCTGCCCCCTCTGGTTGACTTTTTAATATTTTGTGAATACTAGCATAGTAATCAGACTATCCATCTCATTGTTTGATCTTATTAAACTGATGGACATTATCAGGAAGAACTGGATTCAAATCCTACATCATATTCTTTCTTTCTTTCTTTCTCTTTCTTTCTTTCTTCCTTTCTTGTGGGACAATGAGGGTTAAGTGACTTGCCCAAAGTTACACAGCTAGAAAGTGTCAAGTGTCTGAGGTAAAACTTGACCTCAGTTTCTCCTGAATCTCATTTTCTCCATTTGCAAAATTCCTTCCAACTCCAAATCTATAACCCTAAGATGTTATGATACAATAATATCTTCCTCCTTTTGGAATTGTATATTTCCTTGATGATGTATTTCATGCCACTTCTTAAGTGAAAATCAATGCTATAAATATACTGAAGCCTACTTCTATTCATCACATATCTTTCTTGTGCCCTTTGGAACCCTGCTGCTTGGATTCCTCAGAAAGCATGGTTCTTCATTATTCAACCCATACATCATACAGTATCACCAGGAGAATATTAATGAATGAATGAATTATTCAAGTGCCCACTATGTGCAAAGCACTGTTCTAAGTTTTGGATATGTGAAGAGAATATTAAAATATTCCGTGCTCTTAAGGAGCTTACATTCAAATGGGAGAGACAAAACACATGGAAGGTACTAATGGCAAAAATAAAACAGGGAAAATTTCTGCTGCTAGACTAAAAGGTCCCAAAGTCCATAGCTTACAGAAGCAGAGTAGATATTAATATCTTCTTTAATACAATTTTCATTGGCGAAATCATATTTATTCATGTTGAACCATTTGTCATGCAAAGAATTTGGTGAGAAGACTTTATTTTCTGGGATGTTAAAAGGTGTGTCTATAGCACCTATAGGAACAATTGCTAGGTTCCATCTTCATAGGGATTGCCTAACAGATTTATACAATATGGTAGGTTTTTGTCAGGGAGCAGATTGGAATGGTTGAAAATGCTACAGAATCAACAATTGATTCTTAGTCAAAGGACATGAGTAAACAATTCTTAGAAGAAGAATTAATTCATAATTAATAAATTAATTCATAATCACATGAAGAATCTCCCAAATCACTGAAATGTAGGAGAAATAAAAATCAGAACAAATCTCTGGTTTCACCTCACAGCCTGCAAATGAACAACCATGAAAAAAATTGTAATAGTCAATGTTGGTAGGATACGGGTACAATAAAACAAGTAATACATTATTGGTGGAGCAATAAAATATATAACCATTTGGAAAGCAATATGGAATTGCGTGAATAAGGTGACTAAAATGTCCATATGCTTTAAACCAGAGAATTCTTTATTGTTCTGCTGTTCCAAAGGTGCCAGCAACAAGATGAAAGCCCCATTATACATTGAAATATTTATAGCAGCATATTTTTTTAGTGATAACAAAGAATTGGGAACAAATTAGATGCTCATTGATTTGAGCATGGATAAATGCATATTGTTTCAGTAATGTAATGGAATATTACAGTGCTATAAGAAATGATTTATGTAATTAATACACTGAAGCATAGAAAGTTACATAAATTGATGCAGATCAAAATGAATAGAGGCAGGAAAACAATATAAACAACGACCTCAATAATAAAAAAATAGAAAGAACAAATACACATACAAAATTTTAAAATGAACTAACTAAATTGTAAAGATTAAGTATAATTCAAATGAAGAGATATTAAAAGAAAATCCACACATAGCCCTTGATCAACAGGTATTGTATATTGCATGTGTTTTGGTACTGTTTTAATAAAGTGATCAGTTTTGCTGAACTTTTCCTCTTATTTTTCTCTATTATGTGCATAAAATGTTATTTGTTTTGTAAAAGGATTACCTGGGATAGTGAGTATTCTAGGGAAAATGGAAATCTGATGTGATAGAAAAAAAAACAGAAAATAATAAAAAAAAACTTACTTAGTAAAAAAAGAAAAAATAATCCTGAAAATATCCTAAAGTCAGTTCATCTTCCTCTTTTCCCCCCACTCAACTGCCCACCTAGTTCATTATCCATTTGCAATACTTGTCTTAGGCAAATATATACTGATGGAAAAACTCAAAGGATTGCTCATCTCTCTCTGAGAAGCCACATGATATGGAGAAAGGAGTACTTTATATACTATCACAGGACTGAGTTGCTAGCTCTATGACCACCACTCAGGTATTGAGCCTCTCTGTGACTAATTGATAAAGTCATATGACTAAAGGATCACTTAAGGTCTATCACAGCTATAATTTTATGATCTCGTGATGATCCTATCCATACCCCTAATCATATGAGCAGGAACTCTTCTTAAAGAGAATTATTATGGTGTTTACTTTTGAGTGGCTACAGTAAAGTATTTGTTGTGGTTGCTGTGGTTGATCTTTCATTCTCAAAGAGGACCGTTGGGAGATGATGTCATGGCTTATAGTGAATTGAATTTAATTGAGGCAGGGTTGTGCAAATTTACCAGCCTTATTCTCTCCTCCAGAGATATCTGGGTCCAGCAGCAAGACATAACATTGGGACAAATGGAGATGGCTCTAGATGTTTTGAGGCAATCTAATTAAGTGATTTGCCTTAGGTCACACAGCTAGAAGTGTCAAGAGTCCAAGGCTGAATTTGAATTTAGGTCCTCCTGACTCCAGGGCCAGCATTCTATCCACTGTACCACCTAGCTTCCCAGTGAAGTATTTAGCAGAATACCATCTACCAGTAGCATTTAGACAGCTTCCCCATTGATTTGATTGGATATGATTTGATTTCATTTTTTAAAACTGAGGATACATATCTTACCATTGTTGAAAATTCAGAGGCCACTTGCAGTTCTAATTTCCCTCTGATCAGCATGGGAACTTTTGTCTTCTCCATTTACAAAATGGATAGGTTAGCCCAACAATTTAGGCAACAGTGTCCTCTGTTTCAAGACTCAATCCTGTACTTTGTATGGACACTTTATCAGCTTGCTGCAGTGGCAGCAGACTTGAGCTAAAGAGATCCAAGTTTCAGACTCCTGGTAGCAGGGATTAGAGGCACTCACCACTATGCCTAGTGAACTTAACCATGTCCAAGGAATCACATGGCATTTTTGAACTCTGTAAAATATAGCTTTCAGGACAGTGGCAAACTCATTTACCAAACACATATCTGACTCTTTTGTTTCTTAAGTTATGTTAATCTATAAAATAACAAAGTTATCCCTAGGGCTATATCTTTCAAAGAATTAGATATAATTATGACATAATCAGGGGAAAACATTTTTAAAGAATGATTTTAAATCCATACTTTCCTTTAAATTCTATTTTTCCACAATTAAAAAATGAATGGTATGATCCCATTCTCTAAATCTTCTGTTAATTGTGTGATCATCAATATGTAGTGCTTGTAGAAAAAAAATCTACAAAAATCTGTAACGATTGGAATGATGCCACCTGCTGGATACTTACTGTAGAAGAGTTCTGCCCATGAAGCGAAGGTCTTTGAGGGCAAGACCCAGGAGTCTTTTCTTTGGCGGGAGGAAGTGACGCTGACTAGTGGGAGGAGGAAGGAAGAGACTGGCGCTGACTCTGGGGCTCTTTCCTTGGGACTCTGGTGGAGAGCGGAGCTAGAAATGTGCTCTCCCTTTAATAGATAGGAATCTAGGCCTTTCTCTCTCTTTACCAAAATTCTTATTCTCCTTAATAAATGCTTAAAAGTCTAACTCTTGCTAAAGCTTATAATTTATTGGCGACCACTCATTAGATATTTTAGACAGACAAGCTAGAATTTTAGCCCTTAACAAATCTGACTGTTGTCTTGCTTTCATCAAGAATTGCCCCTTTCTAAATGGAAGGCAGGGTCACAGATTTTGAATTGGAAGGGGCTTTAAGGTTTGTCTAGTCCAAACCCTAATTTTTATAATTGAGAACAATGAAGTCCAGAGATGTGGATTGACTTCTCTTAAGAAATGGTAAATACTTTTATTCCTTCACTATCTTTCAGATTAAAAATCTTTTTTAATATGGTAGTTTGGAACTTTCAATTCCAAACTCATATTTATCCTTTCTTATAATCCATGTTGATGTTGGTCTTTGTTCTACTGAGTTTGATGGTTTGATCACATATAGACAGTTTATTTGGAAATGGCTTCTACATCAAAAATTGGTAATTTCTTCTGTTAACATACTAGTTTGGGGGGCAGCTAGGTGGTGCACTGATAAAGAAATGGCCATGGATTCAGGAGGACCTAAGTTCAAATGTGACTTCAGACACTTGACACTTACTAGCTGTGTGACCCTGGGCAACTCACTTAACCCTCATTGCCCCACAAAAAAAAAATACTTCTTTAATTTTCTGTGGTATTATTCAGTATCTATAATGTCTAGTGCTTTCCTGATAATTATTTCTGATAAATCAATTAGAAATATCAAGAACCTACTATGAGCCAGGAACTTTAAGACTATGAATAGTATTGATACATAGGAAGCAAAATTAATATAATGCTACACATGGAGTCAGGAAGATGAGTTCAAATCTTGCCTTAAACACCTACTAGCTATATGACCCTGGAAAATTCACTTAACCTCATTTGCCTCAATTTGCTCAACTGTAAAATTACAACAATAACATTTGACATTTAAGTTTTCTAATAACCTGGGCCATTCATAACTTTTCAACCTTTTTATACCTTATTCCATTCAACATGCTCTATAATCCAGTGACAGAGGTGTACTTGCATTTTTTAAAAGACAACATTCTATTTCTTATCTCTGTGCTTTTGAAATGGTTTTACCTCATGCCTGAAATATTATTTCCCTTTACTCTCACCTCTTACCTTCCCCATCTAACTCTAAGACTCACTCAAAATCCCACCTTCCTAGGAGAACATTCCTGTTTGGCAATGCCTTCTCTTTTTTTAGATAACCTCTATATATAGTATAAAATTGTTATTTGCCTAATTATTTACATCTTACATTAGAATGTACATTCCTTAAGAACAGAAACTGTTTGGCTTATTATTTGTTGGTTAGTTGGTTTATGGCCTTTCTTGTATTACCAGTTGGTACCTGATACTTCGTTCTTAATGAATACTTGTTCAGTGACTCACTACATGTTAACTGGATATGGAGGTTCTTGTCAAGTTACTGATAAAATGTCTATTTCTTCATCCTTTGTAATAAAAGTTGGTAAAAAAATCCCACCTTTTTATTATATTTCTATTATCTTTGGGAAGATCTCTTTGTTTATATTATTTATGATTAGAACAAAGAGAGATAACAACATACCTTGAAGCTTTATTTTTTTTTTTGCCTGTTTGCATTCACTGCATAATGACATCAACTCCTTGCTTCTACAATAAGGACCTATGAGTCACCCTTCCATTTAGCTGCAACTATTCCAAACCGTATGCTTTCAAAAGTGTTTAAATGTTGGTATTGTTGTGGTCAATTTTCTCTAGCGATATAGGATCCCTTTTGTTATTAGGCAAAGATTTAAAATGTTAAATTCTAACAAGTATCTTAATGTTTTAGATTTTCTAAAAACATTATTTTTAGTATATTCTCTTGCTATTTTTATCAATCTGTGGCTGCCACTTAGAATGTAGCTTTGACTGAAGGCAGTACTATATTTACTTTCATTGTTTTTATTACAATCAAATAATTTATCTATTAGTGGTCGACTTATTGGTGATGAGCCTCTTCTTGAATAATTTATATGATGCCCAGATTATAGGCATAGTCTGTTATCAGGACTCCTTTCTACTTAGTTAAACCCCTTTAGAAATGATTCTTCACTAAGCATAGTATTTGGGATGCAAGGGTAACCTTTGGAATATGATTAAGCATTGACATATGGTTTTTGTGAAAGCAATATAGTGTATCCTATGTTAGTTTAATCTTATACATGAGGTTATCATATTCCAATATGAAACACATTTGTTAAGCACTGATATGTGTGAGGTAATATGCGTATTAAGAGGATTTGATATTTGGATTGGAATGTCACCTATATGTCTGGTATTAACTAAGTATATAATCTGCCTGCAGGACATTAGATAATATTAAAATGCCCTTGGAAAAGGAAAGTTATCAGGGTAGTTTCAGATGACAGGAAAAAAGTTCTAGAGGTGTTCTACTTAATTCATACTACAATGAAAATAATAACATTCATACTATATATTAGTACATAAAGTACATTAGGTTACTACATAAGGTAAATTAATTCATACCACAATGAAAGAAATTTTAACAATGCATGGCTTTTCATTTCAGTCCACTCTTGTACATGTTCTATGAATACTACAAAACAAATTACATTCAACATGGTAGGGTTTTTTCTTTAATTCTCTTGAAATTGCTTGAATATCAAAGGAACAATTTCCATCCATTATCTCTTATTTTTCCACATCAATGACTCACTTTTTTCCAGTCACATATTCCTCTGATTCCATAATCTCATAGCCATGTAGCATTGCTGGGAAATATTTTTTAATGATTCTTTATTTTAGAAAAATGCCAGGAATTATTTTTTTTAAATCACTCAATTTCCCAATGCAATCCAGCACACACTTCTCTTGTAAACTGTGGTACACAGTTTATTGCCTATGAAATGCTTGTCCATGAAACAGGTAGTGATGAATGTGAACTGTTATTCATCCTGCTATAGATTAATCCATTTAGTTTTTCAATTGTGGATATTTAGGTTAAAATCTTTTGAGTGATTAAGGACCTCATTTTGGAAGTTCTGTAGTGTTTCAAGGTTTTCATGAGATCAGCATAATGTTATATGAAAATGATAGTATAGAGGACTTCACCATTTAGAGGGAATCCCTCTTCCATTAGAAGTGAAGTACTAAATAAATATCATCTGAAGACCTAAGTAAGTTAGAAGATTATACATACTTGCTTAATAATAGTAATGATAACCCTAACAATAAAAATGATACAAAGTAATAAGTAATAATACTATAAAATTCATCACAATAAGTAATAATGATACCAACTAACAACAATATAGATATTAACAATAATAAACAACTAGAATTTATATGGTACTTTTAGGTTTGAAAAGCATTTTTCAGTTGTCTTATGTTATCTTCACAACAACCTTGGAAGTGAGATAAAATAATGGAATTTAGCAGATGCCCAGGGGCCCCACCTGATTTATTTAGAATTGTTTGAATTGGGTGAGAATGAGAAACTAAGTACCTACTTAAGGATAATTATATTGTAGCCACACCTGGCCAGCCCTGTGTGTTGGTGTACTACTTACATCAGCAGGGAGCCACTCTCAGCCAACGAGCTTGAAGGACCTCCCCTTTGGGGGAGGAAGAGAGAAAGTAGAAAGGAAAATGCTGGGTCTGAGAAGCTCTTTTTTCCTTTTGGTGAACTTTGGGAGTGTACCAAAGAGGGACTGCACAGCTGACTCTCATTGACAAACTACGGATGCCAGGTGGTAAGTTTGTGGAAGCGAGGCCAGCTCTTCGAGCTAGCTGAATTGGAAGCAATTTTGGGGTTTGAGTCAGTCTTTACTAGAGCCAGGGAGATTATCTGTTTTCCTCTTCCCCTATTTCCTTGTTCCTGGCTTTATTAACTTTACCTTTGCTGTAAATTTTTGTTCCAATTAATAAAACCTGGTTTGTTTGTGGAAAAGAGGCTGTTAATCTCCTTTCTTATTAGCCTGGGAGAAAAAACTAAAAAGGTGGTTTGGAAGGGAGGAAACTGTGGACCTAGAGGTCTCTCATTATTTTCTGCACCCAAATATTATGGCAAGTCATCCAATTAACTCTCCCCATAATAAATTTGGCTCCTACAGAAGGTAGATTCCATTAGTATAACCATGTTACATAAGAGGAAACTGAGACTGAGAGAAGTTAAGTGACTTGCCCATAGTTACATAGCTACCAGGTGTCTGAAAATTTTTAACTACCTAACTGAGAGGTTATAAGGGGAAATCCCAGCAAAAGGCAAATCACAAAAGTAAATGAAAGGATCTTGAGTGGATACAATGGAATGTGATTCTTGTTTTATATTTAGTGAAATGTTAATTGGGAAATGCTGAATTTTATTTCTAATTATGACAAAGTCTGACCTTATGTAAGTTACTTATTTAACCTCTGTGTCTTAGTTGTCTTAAACAACTAAGTTTTGTTTAGTAAATATAGATGAGTCATGATATAATTTAATGTACTGAGATCCCTCGCTGGCAGCTCTGACTAAATCACGGATGCTTTTTACTCAGTAATTTTGTGGTTTTATAATTTAGGAGAGACTGCTTTTTGCAGTTCAGGCTCCTTCTATGAAGAGAAGGAATAAAAGCTCATATGTGTTTTATGACTCAAACCTACTTTGCCAGAAAATTTAAGTATGAAGGTGCAAAACCCCCACAATTGTCTAAATATCATGCATCTCAGGGGACATCTCTGAGGACCTGACAGAAGAAGCATTTTAGATTAGGAGGTAAATCTATAGAAGGATTGAATAACCACTGGCCTAGACTTTAGACAGGTTTAGCTTAGTGCCAGGGATTCTTAGGTATGAGTTTAAGTTAGACTCACCAGTGAGAGAAGCATCCTGAAAAATTTTGGGGGAAAAGGAGATAATTGCTGACCTAGCCTCTTAATTACCAAAAGAATTTTTGCCTTTGAAAAAAATGTCTTGCCTATTAACTTGATAAGGAGCCCTCAGGTAATATCCTTAGAGTGGAAAAGATGATGAAGACATTGAAGATGATAATTATGATAATTAACTTTGTATGATGCTTAAGATTCTTAAAAGTAATTTACACAATATGATGCTCACTTGACCATCATAACAATGTTGTGAGGCATATAGAATAGCTAAAATCAGTTGTGCTAAGATCCAGGTTGTGACTTTACTAATGAAAATTTTCTAAGGGCCCAACTATAAAATGTTTAACATTGGGAGTGAGAGAAACATTAAAAGTCATACAACCCAACTCCCTCATTTTGCAAATCATTAAATTGAGGCCTGAGGAAATAAAATGACCTGACTATTGTCACACAGTTAAAGAATGACAGAAGTGGGATTTGAATCCAGATCTTTTGACTTGTGGGGACCAATTTTTAATTGGGGAGTGCTAGCTAAGCAGCTCACTGCAATATTGGGGCAAGGAAGGAGATCGGCAGCCTCCCTCAAAACAGAGCAAGATTTATTTTAACAAGAACAAACTTAAAAATAAAACCACAAACAGGATCAGTAGGATCAAGGGAAAGGAAATAAAAATTGGGAAAGGGAAATTATAATACCTGAAAAAATACCACCGCCCAGGAATCAGCTGAAAATACCCAGCAGAACGCCAGTCGCTTTCCAGCTTCCACCTAGAATGGCCAATTCTCTACCCCCAAACTTAGAAACATCCCACACAGTCCCAAGCCAATGGGATGGTCGCTCTGACAGTCACATGACTGCCCTCACTAGGCTTCCAATCATTATAATTTTGCCAGGCCCATGTAGGCACCGGGGAGTGGTGATGACATGAGGTGCCAGAGCCCTGGCAAGGGCTACAACCAGTGGGTGGAGCACCGTGAGGTTTTCGGAGCCTCAGGACAGTGCTTGCTGAGGCATTAAAACCTCAAATAACAATTAATTCTTTACAGATTCCAAGCACAATATTCATCTACCACACCATGTTTGCCTTATGTTTTTGTAATTGTAAAAGTATCTGAAACTAGGAATATCAACCTTCCAATTTGCTTCTGTGAAAAGTTAGCGTCTGTGTACATTGATGACAATATTTTAAGAAATGAATTATGGTTATCATAAGAATAAAGTTTCAATTTGGATTTCATAAGAAAGTTTAAAAGAAAACAGAAGGAGATCTGTAAGTGAAAAGTGAAATCCAAGGGTGACAAACTAGAAATGTGAATGCCCACTAACCTAATGTTTTATGTGATTTTTATATTTTGAAATTATAAATGTTCTAAATATTTACCTCAATATGACAAAGAAATATGTCAGTTGACTGAAGTATGGATTCCCTTCATAGATGAAAAGTGCACACATATCAACATTTATCTCAAGGTTTTCATGAGTTCATTGTTGTTGTTCAGTCATTTCAGTCATGTCCAATTCTTTATGACATCATTTGGGTTTTTCTTGGGAAAGACAGAGTGGTTTGCTATTTCCTTATCCAGCTCATTTTACAAATGAGGAAATTATGATAAACAGGGTCACACGTCTAGTCATTGTCTGAGGCCATATTTGAACTCATGAAGATGTGTCTTTCTGATTCCAGGCTCAACATTCTATCCACCCTACTGCCTAGCTGCCCTTGTGAACTCAGAGAATTATTGATTTATAATGGGATCTTAGAATTTATCTTTACAAACTTCTATTTTTTCAGACTATAGTTCAACACTGAATGTTAATAGTTTTGGTGATAGACTTCTCTTAACACATGCCACCTACTTCTCAGAGATTCATTAATATCTGAAGTCTTCTGTTTTGCCATTCCCGAATTTGATCTCCATCAACAAGAATCCAAGGTAGATTTCATTTAAATAACATAGCATTGGTGTAGCCAAAAGATTTTTATTAGCTATTGCTAAAACTAAAAACTAGAATGATGAAAACTAGGGAGGAATGTTAATTATATTTTAAATCACAATGATTACAAATAACCCATGTATATGTTTAATATAAAAGCATTTCAGAATTAAACAGTTACAACATACAGTTAGCTATGAAAATATAAAGGATCATGTGGCTTTTAATGTTAGAAACTTTAAAAATAAAACACCAATGTTAGTCATCAACTTAGGTTTTAGAATGTGAATATATTAAAAATGCATGAAAAATTCTGCCTTGTTCTAAAATTGCTTTGTAGTCTAATGAAAAATAGGATGATGGATATGGGAGAAGAGTTATTTTTAAAAGTACAGGTATCTCAAGGAGTCTACATTCTTAGATTATTTTTAGAAGAATCACTCCAGTTTTGCTGAAGATGCTAGGTAGCACTTAGTTGGCATATATTTATACATTCCTGTGAATAACTCTCTTCACATTACAAATTACTGACATCCTGTGCTGTATTTCTCTATGTCGCCTGTCTGTAACGATTCAATTCTTTGAGAGAAGAATTTGGGAATATAATGTTTATATAGTTTGTTAACTAAAAATACCCAAATAGGGAAACTTACTTTCTAAACATGATAATTCATGCCATTTCTCCCACTTTCTCACAATATTATCCTATTCTAGAATTAGACCAACATAATCACACCTGCATATGTATTTATTTTTATCAATTATACTTTTTGTTGGTCCTTCATGACCCCTATTTTGGATTTTCTTGGAAAAGATACTGGAATGGCCTGCCATTTCCTTCTTTAGCTCATTTTACAAATGAGGAAGCTGAGGCAAACAGGGTTTAGTTCTTCCCACAGGGTCACACAGCTATCAAGTGTCTGAGCCTGGATTTGAACACAGGTTTTTCTGACTCCAGTTCTCTCCACTGACACCTAGCTGTCCCTACTATACCTTTAGTCTATGACTACATATTAAAGGCATATGACATTTTAGTGAAAATGTTCTTCATTTTCATTTCATTTAACACAATTAGATAAAGATTCAAAAAAAATGACTGGAAAATATATAAGGCTAAAGTTACCTTAAAATACACAAAGAGACATCTGCATACATATACATCTCTAAGTTCCATATGCTCCTTCCTGACCATTATAGAACTGTTTCCTAGTGTTTGTGCTTCAGACATTCATAAGAATCTTAGAATTTGAACTAGAAGGGAATTTGGGGGAGAGGAGAAATCTAGTGAAAATCATTCATTTCCAAATGGGTAAACTGAGGACTAGAGAAGAAAACTACTTACCAAAATTACACAGATAGTAAGTGGAAGCAGTAAGATTTGAACCCTAATCTTCTAATTTCAGATACATCACTCTTTATGTTTACTACTACAATGTCTCATTCTGAGGATTTTCTCAATTTGACTATGTAGATGACAAATCTTGGCTTCCTTGAGAGCTATACATAACACTTCCATTAATGTGTCATTTTAAGGTTTGCAGTGTTTTCTAGTCAATAGAAATGTGTTAGTATCCCTACTTAAGAAAACTGACCTCTAGTAAGGCCGAATGACTTTCCCAGCTTTACTCAATATCAGAAGAGGGGTGGAATTTAAGTTTTTTCCATTTAAAGTCCAATGCTCTTTCTGTGATGTCACACTTTGCCTCTCAGCATATTGACTAAGAAATGTATGGTATGCTCCTCACAACAGCCAGAGTTGAAATGTGTCTTCTTTAATGATACTCTTTCAGGAAATGTTTTAATGAAGTTCTTTGTCAGACTGATCTAGTTTATCTCTAAAGAAAATATAGCTAATGCTCACATACTCTGTTTTATTCCTTTCCTTTTATGGTAGAATTACTGGTTTACTAAGAAAGAAGTAAGATTATGGAATAAGCTTAACCTTCCATGAGGGCTTATAACTCTGTGTGTGTGTGTGTGTGTGTGTGTGTGTGTGTGTGTGTGTGTGTGTGTGTGTGTGTGATAGATATAGGAAGTTATTGTTGAGGAAAAAAAATTATCATACTTTACTATTTTTGTATCCTTTAGTAAGGATCACAAATCTTATGTTGATGAAACTTTGAAATGTATTTTAAGATATGGATACAGACTGAGTATGACATTAAATATGTCTTCATTGATGGTTATTGTTGTTTAGTCATTGTCATTTTTGACTGTATATAACTTCATGGACCAGAGCACATCAGACCAATAGTATCCATGGGTTTTTCTTGGCAAAGATATGGGATTGTTGTTCCATTTCTTTCTCCAGTGGATCATCTTTTGTCAGAACTCTCATTATGACCTGTCCATCTGGGTTAACCCTGCACAGCATAGCTCATAGTTTCATTGAAATATACAAGCCACTCTAAGGTAGTGACCCATTTATGGTTTGTTGATTGATTAGCATGGTTCAATTAGCATAATTGTGTCAAAATTTTGAGACAGTGTTATAGAAATTTTTTTTATATTGTGAGAGGTATGAAGAAAAAAATATAAAAGGGGTTTGAAGGTAAAATCTGTAAGCTACATGTATGCTGTCATCACACATAAATAAATACAAATAAACATAAACTTCAGACACATTCAGTGATGATTAAAAGGCAGAAGTATTCCTCCACGGAATAAACATTGTTACATGTTCTAACCAACTTCAATATTTAGGAGAGAATCCTAAGTTTAAACCAGGAGTCAACTTCCCTATCAAAGGGAGCAGGCCAAGGATGTTCATCCTAACCATTTACTGTCCTTTGATTATTGCAGAAATCAATGGCCAGTCTTTCAATCAGGAATTGGGAATTTGTGTTGAAAATTTCAAGCTAATTATAGTACTAGACTTATGAGGGTGAAAGGAATCTTTCATAGTTGCTAGATCTCACATAGGTAGTAGCTTATCCTTGGTAGCAGGAACACATATGGAGCAGTGGAAGTTAATTTTTGTGCAAATTAATATTGACCCATATCCCATATTTGGTGTAATTGCTAGAAATTAATGGCTTATGAATTTCTGGAGCCAGTTCAAAATGGCTTGCCTGAATTGATTGTTAATTTTTTGTTGTTAACACATACAATTTATAAATCAGCAAATACTACAAATCAGAACAGATTTAGTTTTTTCTTTTACTGTCTAGATTTAAGAACATAATGAATAAATGTAAATGATGCATATTAAACATGAAAATGTGTCATACATACAGTATTTGAAAAGGTCATGGAACCTGTTATTAGACATTTACCAGCAAATCACTGGTTATAGATCTAGATATGCAAGGTACCTGATAAATTATCTAATATAATAACTATATATTACAGATGGAAAAGAAAGCAAAGCAACAAAGTAAAATCCTCAAAAAGCTGTAATTACTTAATGAAAGTTCCACACACAGTAAAGTAACAGAGTCAGATTCTTAACTGGCTCTGCTATTTGCCAACTGCGTGATTTTTGAGGAAGTTGCAATTGCTAATCTATTAGTTGTATTTTAAAAATAAAAATTATATTCTTCTCTCACCAGAATGGAAACCACTCACAAAAAGCACAAAGGTAGGGGAAAAGAATACAAATGGGAGTCTTTGGAGAGTGATAGAACTAGAAACTGGTATATACTAATTAATCAATCAACAAAAACATTTATTAAGCACTTACTATGTTAAAGGGATTATGCTAGGTAGAATGAATAAAAAGAAAAATACACACACTACATATATATGTGTGTATATATACATATATATACACATGTCTACATATGTGCATGTGTGTATATACGTATGTATGTTTGTATACATGCATGTAAACACACAATGCCTGTTCTAAAGAATGTTTCATTTTATGAGTAATCACAGCATATATGCATAACAATGGGCAAAATATGTGAAATAAATACAAAATAAATATTATATTTAGAAAGATGCAATGTAGTTAGGGGAAGAAGGCATTAAAAGAATTATCAGTAAAGGCATCAAGGTGGTATTTGAATTAGATATTGAAAGAAGTTAGAGATTACAAATGAGTTTAGAAAGGAATACTTTACAGGTCAATGACTATAGCAATCTACTGTTTGATTAACTCAAAGACTCCAGCTTCTGGTATAGGAACTCAATATTTGACAAAAACTTCTGGGAAAGTGGAAGATAGTATCACAGAAACTAGTTATAGACCAACATCTTATATCATATACCAGAATAAGGTCAAAATGGGTATACAATTTAGAAATACAGGGTGAAACCATAGGTAAATTAGAAGAGGAAGGAGGAGTTTACCTCTCAGATCTATGGAGAGGAGATCGTTAGCCAAATACAAAAAGATTGGAGGTATAGTTCTATGTGTGGGGTATGCAGCCAAATGAGTGGAAGAGTAGAATCTTAAAAGGAGAATACTGTATAATGGGATAGAAAGATAGGTTAAACATTGTAAAGGGATTTAAAATCCACATATTAATTAATTAATATTTTGTACTAGAGGAAAGAGAGAGAAAAAATAAATTTAAAAAAATAGGAAAAAAAGAGAGACAAAAGAATATATGGTAGAGAAGAGAGTTACCAGTTAGAGCATATCATATGGCTTATGAACATGCAAAGGAGACTGATAAGGAATAATCGGTAAAGAAAGAGAACCAAAAAAGCAGTGTCAAAAAAGAAAAAGTAAAACTCAGAGATGAGAGAATATCTATGAGAAAAAGGTGGTTAACTGTGACATATATCAGAGAGGCCAATAATGAGGATTGAATATCAATTCACTTTAGGACTATGTGTTATCATAGGGGAAGTAAAATCTTGGCATTTGGTTCCATAAGTATAATCAGATAATCAACTTTAAAGAATTGTGAAATTGACAAAAAGGTAAATCCATCAATGATAAACCACCTTCATCCCTATTCTCAAATCTAAATAACCAAAAATTGAATTGATGGGGTATATACCATTAAATTTGGCATTTTAGGGGCCAATTAGGTGGCACAGTAGATAGAGCACCAGAGCCGGATTCAGGAGGACTTGAGTTCAAATCTGGCCTCAGATAATTGACACTTACTAGCTATGTGACCCTGGGCAAGTCACTTAACCTCAACCAAAAAAAAAATTGGCACTTTAAATCTAATCATATAAATTTGTAATGCATCAAGCAATGCTTATTTAGGTGGCAGCAACTACCCAGTATATACTTGAAACTAAAAGGTATAAAGTCTCCAAATTTACCAAAATAGATGTCAAAAAAGTCTAAGCATTAAAATATATGCAGTTTTCTAAAATAAGGAAATAAGCAAACAAACAAAAACCACCAAACCATCATATCATCATTCTATTGAAAAACTACTTATGGAATTCTAAAAAAAAAAAAATCTAAGTCACATGAAGTCTCAGATTAAATGGAAAATGACCCTATTCAGATATTGCTATGTATCTTTGAATTATGTAAATTGAAATTGCCCTGTGCTTCTTCATCTAATGAGATTTTGGTCCATTATCTTCCAGTGATACTTTGTAGAAAATTGACCCAGAGATATGGAGTCCCTATTTTTTTTTTTTTTGGTGGGGCAGTGAAGGTTAAGTGGCTTGCCTAGGGTCAGACAGCTATTAAGTGTTAAGGGTCTGAGGTCAGATTTGAACTCAGGTCCTCCTGAGTCCAGGACTGGTGCTTTATCCACTGTGCCACCTAGCTGCCCCATAAATGCTTTTTTTTTTTTTTTTGGAAATCCACCCACTCATCATTTCTTATATTACAATGTTATCCCATTATATTCATATACTATAACTTGTTCAGCCATTCCCCAATTGATGGGCATTTCCTCGATTTCCAATTCTTTGCCATGACAGATAGAGGTGTTATAAATATTTTTGTGCATGTGGGTCCTTTTCCCTTTTTTATGATCTCTTTGGGATATAGACCTAGGAGTGGTATTGCTGGGTAAAAGGGTATGCACAGTTTTATTACCCTTTGGCCATAGTTCCAAATTGCTCTGCAGCAATTCCAGCAACAATACATTAGTTTTCTAATTTTTCCATAGCTTCTCCAATGTTAATTAATTTCCTTTTTTGTCATATTAGCCAATCTGATAGATATCAAGTGGTACCTCAGAGTTGTTTTAATTTGCATTTCTCTAATCAATAATGATTTAGAGCATTTTTTTATATACCAGTAGATAGCTTTGATTTATTCATCTGAAAACTGTCTGTTCATATCCTTTGACCATTTACCAACTGGGGAATGACTTGGATTAATATAAATTTGATTTAGTTCCCTATAAATTTTAGAAAAGAGGCCTTTATCAGAAACACTGGTTGTAAAAAAATTGTTTTCCAGATTTTTGTTTCCCTTCTAATTTTAGCTTTGTTGCTTCTGCTTGTTTAAAACCTTTTTAAATGTAATATGATCAAAATCATCCATTTTGCATCTCATAATATTCTTTATCTCTTTTTTCATCATAAATTCTCTTCTCCATAGACTTGAGAAGTAAACTATTCCTTCCTCTCCTAATTTACCTATGGAATCACCCTTTGTTTCTTTGTGTGTGGAGGGGGGCAAAGAGGGTCAAGTGACTTGCCCAGGGTCACACAGCTAGTGAGTGTCACGTATCTGAAGCTGGATTTGAACTCAGGTCCTCATGAATCCAAGGCCAGTGCTTTATATACTGCGCCACCTAGCTGCCCCATATTTCTAAACCATATACCCATTTTGATCTTATTCTGGTATATGGTATAAGATGTTGATCTAGAACAAGTTTCTGCCATATTATCTTCCAGTTTCCCAGAAGTTTTTGTCAAATATTGAGTTCCTATACAGAAGCTGGAGTCTTTGGATTAATCAAACAGTAGATTGCTATAGTTGTTTACTACTGTGTCTCCTGTGCCTAACCTATTGCTTTGATCTAACACTCTATTTCTTAGGCAGTACCAAATAGTATGATGACTGCCACTTTATAGTATAGCTTCAGATTTAGTATGGCTATCCCATTTTCCTGTGCATTTTATTCACTAGTTCCCTTGATGTTCTTGATCACTTCTTCTTCTGGATACATTTTTTATTATTTTTTTCTAGCCCTACAAAATAAAATTTAGGTAGTGTGATTGGCATGGCACTGAATAAGTAAATTAATTTAGTTAGAATTTTCATTTGTATTATATTATCTCAGCCTATCCTTGAGCAATTGATATTTCTCCAATCATTTAGATGTGATTTTATTTGTGTAAAAAGTGTTTTGTAATTGTGTTCACAGAGTTCCTGGGTTTGTCTTGGCAGGTAGAATCTCAAGTATTTTATATTGTTTACCATTACTTTAAATTAAATTTGTCTTTTTAGCTCTTCCTGCTAAGCTTTGTTGCCTTCGTGTATAGAAATGCTGATAATTTATGTGGATTTATTTTATATCCTGCAACTTTTCTAAAGTTGTTAATTATTTCAAGTTGTTTTTAGTTGATTCCCTAGCATTCTCTAATTATACCATCATATCATCTGCAAAAAATGATTGTTTTGTACCTTCCTTGCCTATTCTAATCCCTTTAATTCCTTTTTCCTCTCATTGCTAAAGCTAACATTTCTAGTAAAGTATTCAATAATAGAGATGATAAAGGACATCCCTGTTTCACACCTGATCTTATTGGGAATGCCTCTAACTTATCTCCACTACATATAATGTTCGCAGATGCTTTTAGATAGATACTGTTTACCATTTTAAGAAAAGGTCCATTTTTTCCTATGTTCTCTGGTATATTTAATAGGAATGAGTGCTCTATATTGTAAAAAACTTTTTCTGTATCTATTGAGATAATTATATGATTTTGGTTAGTTTTGTTTTTGATGTGATTGATTATATTGATAGTTTTCCTAATGTTGAACCAGCCCTGCATTCCTGATATAAATCCCACCTGGTCTCAGTGTATTATCTTGGTGATGAATTGCTGTGATTTCCTTGGTATTATTTTATTTAAGATTTTTGCATTGATATTCATTAGGGAAATTGATCTGTAATTTTCTTACTCTGTTTTGGCTCTACCTGGTTTAGGTATCAACATTTTTGTGTCATAAAAAGAATTTGGTAGAACTTCACTTATTTTTCCAAATAATGTATATAATATTGGAAAATTGTTCTTTAAATGTTTGGTAGAAATTGCTTGCAAACCCATCTGGCCCTGGAACTTTTTTTTTTCTTAGTAAATACATTTATTGCTTATTAAATTTATTTTTCTAAAATGGGGCTATTAATGTCTTTTGTTTCTTCTTCTGTTAATCTGGGCAATTTATATTTTTTTTGTAAATAGTCACCCATAACGGTAATTTGGTTGTCTTCTTTCTTTTTTTAAATCAAATTAACCAAAGATTTATCTGTTGTATTGATTTTTTTCATGAAACCAGTTCTTAGTTTTATTTCTTAATTCTATAGTTTTCTTACTTTCAGTTTTATTAATCTCTCCTTTGATTTTCTGAATTTCTAATTTAGTATTTAATTAGGGATTTTTAATTTTTTTTTCCCTAGCTTTTTTAGTTGCATGCTGAATCATTGATCTCCTCTTTCTCCATTTTATTCATGTAAGCATTTAGAGATACAAAATTTCCCCTAAGAACTGTTTTGGCTGCATCCCATAAGTTTTGGTGTGCTGTCTCATTGTTGTCCTTCTCTAGGATCAAGTTATTAAGTGTTTTTTATGATTTACATTTGATCCACTCGTTCTTTATGGTGAGATTATTTAGTTTCCAATTAATTTTAAGTCTATCTTTCCATGGCTCTTTATTACATGTAGTTTTTATAGCATCATGATGTGAAATGCATGCATTTACTCTTTCTGCCTTTCTACATTTAACTCTATTTTTTTTTTTTGCCCCAATATGTGGTCAGTTTTTGTTCACATGCCATGTACTGCTAAGAAGAGGTATATTCCTTTTTATCCCATTCAATTCTCTTCAGAGGTCTATGATATCTAACTATTCTAAAATTATATTCATCTCTTTAACTTCTTTCATATATATTTTGTATATAGATTTATCTAGTTCTGAGAGGGGAAGATAAGATCCCCAATAGTATTTCCTCTTTCTATTTCCTCTTGTAACTCATTTAACTTTTCTAAGAATTTGGGTGCTATACCACTTGGTGCATATATATATATTTAATAGTGACATTATTTTATTCTTTATGATACCTTTTAGCAAGATGTAGTTTTGTTCCTTATCTCTTTTAATTAGATCTAATTTTGCTTTTGCTTTGTCTGAGATAAGGATTGCAACTTTTTTTTAAACTTCAGCTAAAATATAATATATTCTGCTCCAACCTTTACCTTTAGTCTGTATATATCTCTCTGCTTCAAATTTGTTTCTTGTAAACAACATATAGTAGGATTTTTGTTTTTAATCCACTATGTTATTCACTTCCATTTTATAGGAGAGTTCATCCAATTCACATTCATAAATTGCCTGTTTCCCTCCATCCTATTTTCCCCTTTGTACTTTTTTTATTTTTTCAACCTGTTCTTCTTCACCTGTGTTTTGCTTCTGACTACTGCTACCCTCAATCTGCTTTCCCTTTTAACAGCTCCCCTCCTTTTTCTTTACCCTTTCCTCCCTTGTTTCTGCCCTCTTTTCTATCAGTGGCCCCCTTTTCTTCTTATCATTTTATTTTCCTAAAGGGTAAGCTAAATTTCTTTGTCCAAATGAGTGTATTCCCTATTTGAATGAAATCTGATGAGAGTAAGGTTGAAACAAAGTTCACCTCTCCATTCTTTCCCTCTATTGTAATATGTTTGTGTCTCTTCTTTTGATGTAATTAACCCCATTCCATCTCCCCTTCCCTCTCCTCCCAATATTCTACTTTTTTCATTCATTTATTTTCTTTATAAGATCACATCAAAGTCAATTTCTACCTATACCTTCTATGTATATTCCTTCTATTTGCCCAAATAGAGACAGTTATCAAGAGTTGAAAGTATTATCTTCCCATGTAGGGATGTAAACAGTTTAATCTTATTGAGTAACTTCCCCCCCCCCTCCGCCATTTTCCTTTTTATACTTCTCTTGACTTGTATTTGAACATCAAAATTTTTATTCAGTTCTGGTCTTTTCATTAGGAAACCTTGAAAGTGTCCTATTTCATTGAATATCCAGCTTTTCCCCTGAAAAATAATGCTCAATTTTGATGAGTAGTTGATTCTTGGTTCGAATCCAAGCTCCTTTGCCTTCTGGAATATCATATTCTAAGACTTCTGATCCTTTAATGTTGAAGTTGCCAGGTCCTGTGTAATCCTGAATGTGACTCAATGATATTTAAATTGTTTTTGCCTGCTTGCAGTATTTTGTCCTTCACCTCATAATTCTGGAATTTGAGCATAATATATCTTGAAGTTTTCTTTTTGGGGTTTCTTTCAGGTGGTGATCAGTGGATTTTTTCAATGACTATTTTATCTCTGATTCTATAGTATCCAGGGCAGTTCTACTTGATAATTTCCTTGAATATGGTATCTAGACTCTTTTTTGGATCATGACTTTCAAGTAGTCCAATAATTCTTAAATTATCTCTGCTGGATCTATTTTCTAGTTCAGATGTCTTTCCAAAAAGGTATGTTACATTTTTTTCTATTTTTTTTTCATTTTTTTGGATTTTGTTTAACTGATTATTGGTGTCTTATGGAGTCATTAGCTTCCATCTGCGCAATTCTAATATTTAAGGCATTATTTTCTTCAGTATGCTTTTTTACCTCCTTTCCCATTTGGTGAATTGTATTTTTTAAGATATTGTTTTCATCAGTCAATTTTTGTGCTTCCTTTTCTACGTTGTTGATTCCATTTTCACAATTTTCTTGTGTAACTCTCATTTCTTTTCCCATTTTTTCTTTTACCTCTCTTATTTGATGTTTAAGCTCCTTTTTGAGCTCTTCCAAGAAGGCTCTTTGTTCTTGAGACCAATTCATCTTCCTGCTTGAGGCTTCACATGTAGGCATTTTTATAGAATTTTTCTCATCTAAGTTAGTGTTTTGCTCTTCCCTATCACCATAGAAGCTCTCAATACTAAGGGTCCTTTTCTGTTTCTTACTCCTATTGTAGCCTATTTTTTTTTTACTTTTGAAGTTGAGGTCCTTTCCTGAGGCACAGCAGCCACTCTTGCAAGCTTCTTGTGTTTTGAGGCCTCTGTAGCTTAAGGATTCCTCACTGCCCTATGTTTGCTCCCTGTTATGGAGATGGTTTGGCCTAATTGCACCTGTCCCGTGGGTGGTTTGCCCTCTCACCTGGGGCTAGTGTCTCTTCCAACAATCCTGCTGTGCCACCAGCCTTCTGAGCCAGTATTAAGGTGCCTCAGCTGCTGATCTGTGCTGTTGCCAAGAGCTTCCTTCTGACTTCCCCAGACTCACTCCATTCTGTTCTGTGCGGTGGTGAGCTCCCTGTATGCCCAAGCGAGACAGACCTTTTCTTGAAGTCTTCTAAATTATCTCAAGTTGTAAAATTATGTCTCTCTGTTTTTTGTAGGTTCTGTAGTTCCAGAATCTGTTTAGAGACTTGATTTAATGTTCTTTCTGAGGGAAACAGGAAATTTTAGGCAAATTTCTGGCTTTTGTCTGCCATCTTGGCTCTGCTCCAGACTACTTCTTCTAAGGTTGTTGTTGTAGTAAATTATCAGGATATTTGATGCAGGGTTTTTTTCCTTTCCAGGTAGAGAGATATTCTAATCTTAACAGGACAGTTGCCCTTATTAATTGGGAATCCAAAAAATAGAAAATATTTCTGCAATTTATACAAAACTAGCTTACTGTTGTTTCAGTCATGTACAACTCTTAATGACCCTGTGAACCATAATTTCTATGGTATTTTTTGGGCAACGATTCTGGTGTATTTTGTCATTTCCTTTTCCAGTGAATTAAGGCAAAGAAACATTAAGTGACTTGCCCAGCCACAGAGCTTTTAAGTGTCTGAGGCCAAATTTGAACTCAATTCTTCCCAACTTCAAGTCCAAGGCTCTATCCACTGAGCCACCTACCTTCCTTGAAACTAGATAGGCCTATACAGATAACAGATTATTATTTTGGGGTTGAACACAAGTTTCCAAAGGCTCATGAATTTAATATCCAGCACCTGTTGGATCAAAGGATGGTGTTCTCCACTAATTAAAATTTATTCTACATCCAAGTCACCAAACCTCTTCCTTGGCTTAAGAGGCCCTCCAGAGCCAACACCAGGAAATTAAAGAACTATTAAATTAAAGAAATGACAAATCAAGAATGAGAGAGACTATCTAAGTTGCAAAGTCTGATTAGAGTCTGCCAGGTAAAATATATGCTATATTCTGGGAGCCTTCCAGTAGACATCCAATTTAGAAGGTACATTTAATATTTGAAAGAAATGCATCACATTTACCTTAGTTTTTATCTGAAACACATGAAAATAATGATAATATTGTTGATGGTGGTAATGATAGAAGAAGAAAGAGGAGGAGTAGAGAGAGGAAGGGAAGGAGGAAGAAGAGGGAGATGGTGACTTCATGATGTTGGGAGGAAAAAATCTTCAGAATCAAGGCCAAATTTAAGATTTGTAGAAAAGAAACTAAAGAAATAGCTATTTCCATTATAGATCTGCATCGAAAATATAAATTCAAAATAGTTTACTTATTGGGTTAAACCATGAAGTACTCCTGGTTTTCTTTTTCTTTTTCTTTTTTTTTTTTTTTTGTGGTGGTGCTGTTATTGTCATTTTAAAAAATACTATAACTTTATCAGCACCTATGTTTTTCAACCTTACAATTTTGTGGAGAGAGTAATTGCTATAAGAATTCTAGACAGTGAGCTCAACTACTCTTCTCAGAAAATTGCAGAGAATCAACCTCACTTGAATTTTGTGTAACCCTTCCAGAAATATCATACTGCAATGTTTATACTACAGTGATCTCTTTGCTCTTCAAACAGGCATAATGGTTACGTCTGAGGGCACATCAGTCTCAGAAGGGTTCTGGGTCTTCTGATGTCAAGTATATTTCATTTCCGGTAAGAATTGATGGACTGTGGTCTGCTTCTTCCATGGCAACCTAGAAGGCCATTGTCAAAGACCTTCCATATAGTTATCTTCACATTTTGTTTTCCATAGATTTATAGATTTTGATGTAATGTTCATTGTGGTGAAAGATATGCTTCTAAAAGATCTCAATGGTTTTCTTGCCATCTTAGCTAGCTTCATATCTCTTAGTAGCAGTTAAATATAACTATATGTATATTTTTAATTATATATGTAATGCATAATATAATTGCATGTGAATTTTTGGAGGTATACCCTGACCAAATGGGTTTCTTTTTGTTCCCATAATTAGGCTTCCAAAACAGCCAAAGCCACATTCATGTTTGTACTTTCTAGCTCTATAATCTTTCCTCTTACATTTGTCTATGACTAGTATGGAGCATATCCAAAATTTTTCATCTGTTTTTTATGACCGTACAAAATAGAATCACCTTTCTATGGCTAATCTATTTCAGTACCTTGGGCACACATATCTTTTAAACTAAGTCATGAAATAACATTTCCAGTGCTACATGTTCTAGCATAAAGATGACATTTTGACAATATCTGTTTAAGCTGTATATCAATATACATTCATAGTATAGCTAGCAAATAGAGCAAAATGCCTCATTAATGTCACTCATTTGGTGAGCCCTATTGGGTACCTACAATTCATTTACCATATCTTCTAATGTTTATTTCTGATGTAGACAAAAATTGAACTAACATTAAATTGAATCCCTACCAGAATCTTTCTTTTTTACTAGTAGAGGAAAAGCAAAGGAAAGTACATCATAAAAGAAATCCTATACTCATGGAGAAAATAAAGCTTCTTCTCCAATGGAAAAGATATGGGTTAGAAGAGAGGAACATGGAGATAGTTTATAAATTTGGGGTTTTAAGCTGTAGAATGTTTCTATAAGTTTGATTTCAACATAATTGTAATTCTAGCTTCCTTGCCCTTTGGAATATCATATCTCAGCCCCTTTAATTCTTTAATGGTGAAGCTACTAAATCCTTTATTATCCTGATTTTGGATCCAGGATATTTGAATGCATCTTTTGGGCTGTTTTCAGTATTTTCTCCTTGACCTCTGAGTTCTGGAAGTGGGCTATAATATCCCTGAGAATTTTTATTTTTGGATCTCTTTTAGGAGGTGATTGGTGGATTTCTTAAATTTCTACTATACCCTCTGGTTCTTGAATATCAGGGCAGGTTTTCTTGATAATTTCTTGAATGTTGATATCTTGACACTTTTCTTTTTTTAATTATGGCTTTTGGCTAGTCCCCTAACACCTAAATTATGTCTTGATCAATTTTCCAGGTCAGTTGTTTTTCCAATAATATTTTACTTTTTATTCTATGTATTTTCTTTGTTTTGATTTTGTTTGATTTTTTCTTCATGTCTCATAAAGTTACCAGCTTCTACTTGCCCAGTTCTAACTTTTAAGGAATTATTTTCATTATGATTTTGTACCTCCTGTTTAATTTAGATAATTCTGTTTTTTTAAATAATTCTTTTCAATAATTTTTAGGTTTATTTCTATTTGGAAAATTATGCTTTTTAAGGGGGAATGGGGAAATGAGGGTTAAGTGACTTGCCCAAGGTCACACAGCTAGTATTTGTCAAGTGTTTGAGGTTGGATTTGAACTCAGGTCCTCCTGGGATTTTTGTGTCTCCTTTATCATTTGGACTATTCTGCTTTCAAAGTTGCTCATTTCTTCATTATATTTGTGCCTCCTTTATCCAGGTATTAAATGTTTTCTATTTCATGATTTCCTTGTACCACTTTTGTCTTTCCCCTAATTTTCCCTCTATTTCTCATATTTGCTTTTCAAAAAAAAAATTTGAGGTCTTATAGAAATTCTTTTTGAGCCTGGGAACAATTTACCTTTTTATGTGAGGCTTTGGAGGTAGTGATTTTAACTTTGTCATCTTAGAGTTTATGTTTGGATCTTTTCTGTTAACATAGTAACTTTTATGGTCAGGTTCTTTTGTCTTATTGTTGTTTGCTCATTTTCCTAGAATATTTTTTGACATTTAAATTTATATGTTAAAGTTGGGTTTTATTCTTGGAATGGAGGTGGCACTGTCCCAAGTTTTAGAGAATTTATGCAATTGTTTTCAGAATTAATTCTGGGAGTCTGTACATTTTCAGTTCTTTCAATGTGTTATGTGATAAAATAATGGGATTTGGCAGATGCCCAGGGGCCCCACCTGAAGAATGATTTAGAATTGTTTGAATTGGGTGAGACTGAGAAACTGAGTATCTACTTAAGAATGATTAAATTGAGACCATATGTGGTTGACTCTGAGTAGGGTGTTGTTCTCAGAGGCTGTGGACTACTGATCTCAGCAGGAGACAACCCTCAACCAATCAGCTTGAAGGATTGCCCCTTTTGCAGAGGGAGACAGAAAATAGGAAGGTGAGGCTCGATCGCTCAATCAGTCTCTTTTGGTCCAGAACTGGCACATGGCAGGAGAAACAGAGAAAAAGAGAGGGCCTCTTTTGGTCCAGGACTTTGGCGTGGTGACAGACTCCACAGGGGCTGCTAAGAAAGGAAGTTTTGTTTTTGTTTTTTTTTTTCCCCTGCGTATACCAAATAGGTCTAAACTAAGATTTTTCCATGCTATAAGGAATCTGTTCTCAATCTTTCTCTCTTCACTAATTTCTAATACATTTTAATAAATACATAAAAGCCTAAACTCTTGCTGAATTTATCAGTGATTTTAGCCAGCTTCCCTCCCCAAAATGGGGGGGGGCGATTAGAACCCACACTTAGATTTTAATGTCACAGTTATGACTAAGAAGAGGTATGTTATTATTCTCCAGGCCTGTGCTCTGATCTGTCAGCAACCATAAGTATTCTTTTCCAGCCTTGAAATGTGAGCAGGATCTCCACTCCTCTGCTACACCAAGGTCTGTTGTGCTAGTGGTCTTCTTGGCCCTGGAACTAAAACCCAGAATTGCAACCCAGATGGACAAAGCAACAGATTCCTGCCCCCAGTGCCAAAAAAAGGACCACTATAACCTCCTTCTGACCAGTTGTTTGATTCCTTTATCATCTGTAGGCTGAAAGCCCCAGAGGCTGCTACTGCTGTTTCAGTTGTCCCCAAGTTTATCTGCTGGTTTGCTGAAGTGAAGCAGTGATGGCCTGTGCTCAACTCTCCCACCAGTGGGACCAACCTTTCCTGCAGACCTTCTAAATTGCCTTAGGCAAGAACATGGTTACATCCTTTTGTGGGTTCTACTATTCAAGAATTTGTTTTGAGGTATTATTTAAAGTCCTTTGGAGAGGATTTTAGAAGAGCTCAAGGGAATCCCTGCCTTTTATCTGCCATCTTGCCTCTGCCTCACCTCCCTTCTGCTTTCCATAATTTTAGAAATCCAACAGTGCTGAGGTAGTCAAAACATTAAAGGCAACCATAAAATTGTTTTGATGAGAGTGAACATAAGAAATAAGTAATTATTTTAGCTACATTTCTCTAAATTTTCCTACTTATATTCATGCAGAAATTCCAAGATTAAAATACCATTTGGCTTCCAGTTTGCAAATTCAATCTCAGTTCCTAGATTTTTTCTTTTCCTGTTTCCCCATTTATTTAGAATTTTATTTTTTTCCCAAATTACATGTAAAAACAAATTTTAACATCAATTTTTAAAACTTTGTGTTCCAAATTCTTTCTCCCTCCCTCCCCACCCTTACCTTAAGAACTCAAGCAATTCAATATAAGTTATATATGTGTAGTAATGCAAAATATTTCTATATTAGGTTGTGAAAGAAAACACAAAAAACCTTTAGAAAAAGGAACTAAAAATAATTATACTTCAATTATATTCAGACACCATCAGTTCTTTCTCTGGTGATGGATTGCAATTTTTATAAATCCTTCAAAGTTGTCTTGGATGACAGCATTGCTGAAAATAACTGTCATTTACAGCAGATCACTTTAAAATATTGCTGTTATTTTATATACAGTACATTTCACATCTGCTCATGTAAATCTTTCCAGGTTTTTCTCATAGCAGCCTGCTCATCATTTCTTTCTTTCTTTCTTTCTTTCTTTCTTTCTTTCTTTCTTTCTTTCTTTCTTTCTTTCTTTCTTTCTTTCTTTCTTTCTTTCTTTCTTTCTTTCTTTCTTTTTTTGCAGGCAATGGGGGTTAAGTGACTTGCCCAGGGTCACACAGCTAGTAAGTGTCAAGTGTCTGAGGCCAAATTTGAACTTAGGTACTCCTGAATCCAGGGCCAGTGCTTAACCACTGCACCATCTAGCTGCCCCATGCTCATCATTTCTTATAGCACAATAGTGTTCCATCATAATCTCATTCCACAATTTGTTCAGCTATTCTCCAACTGATGGGCATCTCCTCAATTTCAACTTTTTTAATATCTTTCTGGATATCAACCAAGTAATTATATTACTAGGTCAAAGAATATGCATGGTTTTATAGCCTTTTGGACAAAGTTTCAAATTGCTTTACAGAATGTCAGTTTAAAACTTTACCCAGAGTATATTAATGGGGGGCAGCTAGATGGCACAGTGGATAAAGCACCGGCCCTGGATTCAGGAGGACCTGAGTTCAAATCCGGCTTCCGAAACTTAACATTTACTAGCTATGTGACCCTGGGCAAGTCACTTAACCCCAATTGCATCACAAAAAAAAAAGAGTATATTAATGTCTCATTTTCCCCATATCCCCTACAAAATTTGTCATTTGCTCTGCTCTCCTATTATCCAATCCAACTGGTATGAAGTAGTACCCCAGAATTGTCTCAACCTGCATCTCTCCAATTAATACTGAGTCAGAACATTTGTTTTCTCATGTGGCTATAGGTAGCTTTGATTATTTCATCTGAAAACTTCATATGTTTTGATCATCTCTCAATTGGGGAATGTCTCTTATTTTAACAAATTTGACTCAGTTCTCTATGTATTTGAGAAGTGAAGCCTATCAGACAAACTTGTTTCATTTTTTTTCAGGGCAATGAGGGTTAAGTAATTTGCCCAGGGTCACATAGCTAGTTAAGTGTCAAGTGTCTGAGGCTGGATTTGAATTCAGGTCCTCCTGAATCCAAGGCCAGTGTACCACCTAGTTGCCCACCCCCCCCAGTTTTTTTCACACTTTCACTAACTGCATTTCCTTCCATCCTAATCCCTTTTCATGAAATTTACTCTATTTTCTATCTCCTTTTACCCTGTCCCTCCTCAAGAGTGTTTTGCTTCTGACTGCGTCCTCCCCCAATCTGCTCTCCCTTCCATCATCCCACCCCCCCATCCCTTTTGCCTCCTTCTTTCCTGCAGGGTAAGATACATTACTATACTCAATTGATTGTGTATGTTATTCCCTCTTTGAGTCAATTCTGATTAGAGTAAGGTTCACTCATTCCCTAGTACCTCTCCCATCTTCCCCTCTATGGTATAAGCTTTTTTTAAATTTCTTTTTTATGAGACACTTTACCCCATTTCAGCTTTCCCTTTCCCTTTCTCTCAGTGCATCTTCTCACCCTTTAATTTTATTTTTTAAAGTTATCATCCCTTCATATTCAACTCACACCTGTGCTCACTGTCAAAATATACTCCACCCAGCTGCCCTAATAATAAGAAAGTTCTTAGGAGTTACAAGTATCATCTTCCCATATAGGTATATTAACAGTTTAATCTTTTAATATACCTTATGATTTTTTTTATTGTTTACCTTTTTATGCTTCTCTAGGATTTTGTGTTTGAAAGTCAAATTTTCTATTCAGCTCAGGTTTTTTCATCAAGAATGCCTGAAAAATTGTCTCTTTCATTGAATTCCCATTTTTTCCCCTGACGGATTATACTCAGTTTTGCTGTGTAGGTGATTCTTGATTGTAATTGCAGTTCCTTGGCTCTCTGGAATATCATACTCCAAGCCCTCTGATCCTTTAATGTAGAAGCTGGTAGATCTGTTATCCTGACTGTGGCTCCTCAATACTGGTATTGCTTCTTTCTGATTGCTTGAAATATTTTGTCCTTGATCTGGAAGCTGTATATTTTGGCTATAATATTCTTGGGAACTTTCATTTTTGGATCTCTTTCAGGTGGTGATAGGTGGATTCTTTTGATTTCTATTTTACCTTCTGCTTCTGGAATATCAGTGCAATTTTCCCTGAAAATTTCTTGGAAGATGATGTCTAAGCTTCTTCTTTGATCATGGCTTTCAGATAGTCCAATCACTTTCAAATCATCTCTCCTGGATCTATTTTCCAGGTCAGTTGTTTTTCCAAGGAGATATTTCACATTGTTCTCTATTTTTTTCCATTCTTTTTGTTTTGCTTTATTGTGTCTTGATATCTCTCATAAAGTCATTAGCTTCTCTTTGCTCATTCCTAAGTTTTAAGGAATTATTTTCTTCAGAGAGCTTTTGTACCTCCTCTTCCATTTGGCCAATTTGACTTTTCATATTTTTGACTTTTTTCATGATTTTCTTGCATCACTCTCATTTCTCTGTCCATTTTTTCCTCTACTTTTCTTACTTTATCTTCAAAGTCCTTTTTGAGCACTTCTATGTCCTGAGATCAATTCATACTTTATATATGTATCCATTTCTCCATTCATTCATTTATTTATTCATCCACTCCTTTATTATTTATTTACATGCCAATTTACTCATTTATTTATTTATTTGCTTGTTTGTTTACTTATTTTTTTTATTTTGGTATAGCTTGTTTTCTATGATAGTTAAAAAAGTGAGTTATTGAAATTGATTTTGCATTTGTAAGCATATGTTATGTGTAATACCCATATATAATAAGATTGAAAGCCCCAGAGAAACAATATGAGCACTCCAATGCAACCTCTAGAGAAGATTTATTTTAGTGCATGGACAGGAATCACACAAGAAGATGAGAAGGTAAAACCACATTATTCTATGGGCCAGTAGAGGAAATAACCATGCCATTGAAAGCACTGATGTATAGATATGTCTAGGGTTCTATGATAAATAAGGAAATTGTTATCACTAAAAGGGAAAGAATTATATTTCAATACCACTATTTTCTTCCAATTTGTAAGCATTATCTAAATATGGAACACACTTTTTTAGTTTATATTTTTATTTATTTATTTACTCATTCATCCATTCATTTATTTGTCTATTCATTTATGTGTCTATCTGTCTATCTTTCATCTATCTATTTATTTATTTATTTATTTATCTGTTTGTTTGGAACACAATATTTTAAGAGTCACTTGATCATCCGATGAATTATTTGCTGCTCAGTCAGAACACTCAAGTCAGTTTGTAAGTATAGATGGTGTGAGATTTAAAATTGGATATTCGATCATAAATCTCCCCTCTTTAACCTTTCCCTTAATTTATCTCCCAGACTAGTAAATGGAAGAAACTTCTTGTTTTCTAGATAGAGCTTTTATTGTATGGTAGTCACAAGGTGATGTTGATTAGAAGGATAGGAAAGTAGAAATACAATACAAATTGTCTTAAGTCTAAGCTTAGTCTATATTCCGTATAAAACTCACCAAAACCGAAGGCCACCTTTGGGGAGAGAGAGACCGTGTGCTGCTGCTAACCGTGAGCTGGGCCCAGTCGAAACTCTCATCCGCATCAGCCTGTGCAGCACTGTCAGGAGACCAGCAGAGCAGGAAAAAAACCCCACTTCTGTTCTCTCCTTGCCTTTTAAGCTCGCACCCCGGAAGTCGAGTGCATAGCAGGCAGTCTGACGTGCGCAGCAGGCGGACTGGCGTGCGTAGCTCATGCCGTTGGTCTCCTCCCCAAAAGGGTGGTCCTTCAAAAGCTGGCGTCTTTCAGTTATCCTAAGCGACTGTTAAAAAAAACTTTCATATTTTTTTACCACAATGGTCCTTTGTTTTGTTTTGTTTTCTGTCATCTCAGTTTTCATTTACTTCTCTAGAAAATTAAAGAGTTGGAAAGAGATACTCTCTATAGTATTTTATGACTTTAAGTATACTAATTATGTCTATCCTAATAGAAATAATAAATGTTGATATGGATAATATATTAAGGAAGATTTCAAGCAAAGTTGAGAGAGTATTTAAACCACTTTACCATCTGGCTCCAAAGAACCTTTTTTTTAAAAAAATTTTTTTGGGGGCAGGGCAATGAAAGTTAAGTGACTTGCCTAGGGTCACACAGCTAGTAACTGCCAAGTGTCTGAAGTGGGATTTGAATTCAGATCCTCCTGAATCCAGGGCTGGTGCTTTATCCACTGTGCCACCTAGTTGTTCCCAGAGCACCTTGTTAAACATACTGTATATTACCCACTTTTGCACCTTCGAAAGTCCAACCTAATGGTTTTTCATATTGTTTGTTATATGTTCTCTCTTCTATCTCCATGCTACTGTATAGAATTTTCCCTCCACCCACTGGATAGTATGTCTCCTATCTTATCCTTTAGATATCCTTCATTGTTTGGGGACACACTGATAAATAATGCCTAACAATAATTTTCAATATGAACTTTACTGACATTATAGGGAAGACAAAGGAATAATAAGGAAACCTAAGTGTCTTTGAATCTCTCACTGACTTGGAACCTCCTCTTGACTCTTGAAATTTCTTAATCTTGCTTTTTCTCCCCTCTGTCGACCAGAAGAATGGCATAACTATCAATTTCTCTTCCTTATTTTTCTCCTAAGCTCTTACACACATCTGCTTCTAGATTCAATCTAGACAATTCAATCTAAATTCAATCTAGGCAATTATTTTGGATATCTGAGCTTTGGTGCTGACTAATCAAATTCAATAACATGTTTAAATACTCTCTTTAGTTGCTCCTGCATAATTTTATAAGGTGGGTTCTTGATGAAGAGTGTCCTTGAATTTAAATCTTTCACACAGGTTTTATTTTGCTCCCCACCCCCCCACACACACCCAGCCCAGGCTTATTTTAGTACTAACAAATGTTTAGCCACTGAATTCCAGAGTTTTTTTCTAGGTCTCTGGCAATCCAAATTCCATATACTTTACCAAATACCTATGTTTTTCTTCTTTCTGTTCCACAGTGGAATAAATGTCAAGAAAAAAAAAAAACAAAAAGTCATTACTACAAATATACATACATAAACAAAATAAATTCCTATATTGATCATAAAAAAGTATGACCCATTCTTTTTATTTAGCTTATCACATCTATTTCAGGAAATAGAATTCTTTATTATTGGTCTTCTAAAAGAGGAGCACCTTATTCTAACCCATTTCTTGAATTTCCCAAAGTTATAGAGGTAGTGCATAGCAGAATTAGACTTTAAACCCAGATGATTTCACTTTAAATCCAATACTCTTTATACAATTCTATGACTAATAGATTTGCGTGTTGAGATTGTTGTCTTTCGGTCAGATATTGCTACCCATTACGGTGACATAGCATAGATATGGCATTTCATATGCTCAGCATAGGGATGAATTGAAACATAAAAAGACAGGAGGCCACGGTTTCATTCAGTCTGCTGAATTTTGACTTTCTCTCTTAGGAGAGTTAGGTATGGAGTACAGACACTAGATTAAAATAAATTAAATAAAGCACTCATTATAGTCCTCTCTTCAGTGTTCTCAAGAAAGGGAGTCAAAAAAGAAGACAGCTGTAGATTTTATATTCTTTATGACCATTTTCATTTATCTATAATTTGTAGGCTTAAAAGCTTTTGTTTTTTATCACCCCAGGTTGCTAAACAATCCATGACTTTATGCACCATAAAAAGTAGTCCTTAAATCACTGTTCATTAAGAAGATGCTTTTTTGCTCAAAGATAAATCAGAGGACTCAAAGCAACATGATCTTTAGATACTTTAATGAACAATTAGGTTTGGAAATATTCCTTCATTTTGAAAAAAACAGACTTGTTTCTGTAAACATTATTGCCTAGACTACTTTGACTATTAGTTACATTAGTTCTATTATTGTATCCATCAATATTTCTTTCTGAAATAGCTGTTTACCGCAAACATTAATACAGGCATAGAGAATTGTAGCTATCTATCAAAATAGAATGGAAAATTGAAAATGGTATTGGTGACACCCACATCTACAAAGGAAGTAATTCAATTTTCAGAGTAATCAGTGATACAGAGAGTCACAAAGGTAGGGATAGATCATGCCAAGTAGTGGCAGGTCTAGGCATCCAGTGACTTACTTGGTTGTTATTTAATACCATTTTAAGTATTTTCCCTTAAGGTGGTATGGATAATGGACTGTTGACCTTTAAAAAAAATCATCAATTTGTAAAACTACTATTTCCTGAAAGAATGAAATATAAAGAACTTTCAAACACCAGCATTCCATAGAAAGGCAAGGATAAAAATAAGCAAGAAAGGGGAAAATAAAGGATGGGAAATGACAGAAAAAAATGAAGAAGAGGAGAGACAGAAGAAAGGGCATTTTCAAATTCAACAGGGTCAGAGATAATAACAGCCAAACTGTCACCAAATCCATTTTTATTCCATGTTTCTTAAAAGAATGTGACAATGATTTCTTTGGAACCTTTTATTTTTGCCCATAGGGATGGAATTTTTGCTTACATAGAGCCTCCAACTATTTTTCTTCCTATATTGTATTTTCTAAACAATTCTCAATTTCACCTCAAGATGAGGGAATAAAGGAACCATTGGGTATATATGGTAGCTAATGAAAGTCAGGGATGCAACATATACCTATCAATGAGGCCAAATTAAGGAGTAATGTATTTTTTTAAATCCTTAGAGAAAGAAATTCTACATAGACACAGATACACAAACACACACACACACACACACACACACACACACACACACAGAAATGGTGCAAGGGAAAGAGTAGAACATTGAATATGGAGTAGAAAAACCTGAGTTTTTAACCTGTATAGCTTACAGGAACTTAATCAACAAACGTTTATTTTGAATCTACGTTGATAATCATTTCAGCTTTTTTACATTTCATTTTCTTCAGCCTTAAAATGTCAGAGTACGGACTGCATAACCTCAAAAACCCAAACCTAGATCAATCATCTTATGATTTTAAATGTCATTAAATATTAACACATTCTTATGGAACTGAGATTATATATTCCCTGCCCTAAGGTTTAGTAAGTGTAGGAGAACCTTGTTTGAACAATTCTTCATTAATCTGTCACCTTCACAGATAACTTTAGATAATTTATGGGGAACTTTGTCTTTCTCTTAATAACTTGACAGTGCAAATTATTACTTTAACTCATCCTATGACTTTGAAACTTCATATGAACCACATTACATAGAATGAATAAGAGGAAATATATAGATAACATTATTCAACATCTTTTAAAACATCATACATCAAATCCATTTTGACTTATGTAACCTTTACTACTCATCACTATTTTAATAGTCTTTTTTAGAAACTCATGGTGTTTTCATACATCATGGAAAAGGAAATGGTGTCTCACAAATAAATTTTATTATGTGTTATACATATTTATGTTCAGATTAGGATACTCATCAATTAATACAGTTAATTACATCATATCAAAACAAATGATTAATGAAATATTGATTAATGAAAACAGTAATGGTCTTAAAGGATTAAAAAGTTACTTAATAAAGGTCTACTTAATGACTGACATGTTAAAAGAGACGACTTAAGATTTTTATTAAAATTTCTGTTAGAAAAGTGAGACTGGGGGGCAGCTAGGTGGCACAGTGGATAGAGCACCGGCCCTGGAGTCAGGAGTACCTGAGTTCAAATCCGGCCTCAGACACTTAACACTTACTAGCTGTGTGACCTTGGGCAAGTCACTTAACCCCAGTTGCCTCGCTAAAAAAAAAAAGAAAAAGAAAAGAAAAGAGAAAAGTGAGACTGAACTAAGGAAACAGAAGAAGACTGGGTATGTGGATATTTTCATAATTGATACAGAGAAAATAGTTGAATCCATGGGAACCTGTCATAACTAAACACTCTATTTCAAGGAGTAGCATAGTTTCTGCATGCAATAGGCAATTATCCATTGTTTAATGAGTGAAATAAGAAAGCATCATAAAGATAATTAGTTACACCCCCTCTTTTCTATAATAAATATCTCCCCAGTATGATTTTAACTTCTTTTGAATCATAGAATGGAAATATACATTTTCAATTTTAAAACAAATACTTTGAAATCATTACTGTTTTCATAATCAGTATTTCATTAATAATGTGTCTTGATATGATATAATATACTGTAATAATTGATGAGGACTCTGAACCGAACATAAGGAATTATTTTAATTTCTTTTTTTAAACGAGTAAAATAAAATGTATAAATTACATTTTCCCATTTGTGAACAAGATTGTATGGTGAAGGCATAAGATAAACTTTGTTTCCAGGCTTCTTTTTTACCACCACAAAAGAAAAGCACCAAATTTTGATGGGCCTTCCCAAGGTGAGTTGCCAGAATTACTTTGTATAGACTTTGAGCTTTGTGATGGTCTCTTCTTCTAAGTCTGAATTTTCTCTCTCAAAGAAACAAGCAAACTAACAACAACAACAAAAAATCTATCATTTCTATGACAATCACTTTCAAATCAACATTTGCAATGTCAGTCTTTTGCCCAGTCCTTTATTGTAAACTTTTGGACATTCAATAAACCATTTCAATTTGGATGTACTGTGCATATTGTTGCTTTCATTTCAACATGAACTAAAATAAGTATTTTACTATGAAATGAAACCTTCACCCTATACCCCAAAACAATACTTCTTTCAATTCTACATTTATCAAATAATTGTTTTTCCCTTGGTTCAAAATTTTGATGCAGTATTTGGTAATATTGAACCATTCTGAGTCAAATTCTGTTTTCCCTTGGCTTCTGTGCAGGTATACACAAAGAGGTTATTAGTGTCAGGAAATAGGTTTTGTTTCAGAGCACAAAAATTTAGAAGGAGGTAGCAGCACTTTTTCTTTGGATAGAAACAAGTGAATTTGGCATGTATTTATGAAAAGGATTTGATAAAAAATAGAACCGACCAGATAATGCTTTCTGACCCCACTTGAAATCCTCAATCCTGATCCCTCTCCACATAAAGACTTTCCTATGGGGCAGCTAGATGGTGCAGTGGATAGAGCACCGACCCTGGATTCAGGAGTACCTGAGTTCAAATCCAGCCTCAGACACTTACCACTTACTAGCTGTGTGACCCCGGACAAGTCACTTAACTCCAATTGCCCCGCAAAAAAAAAAAAAAAAAAAAAAAAAAAAAAAAAGGCTTCCCTATGACTGGTTTAGTGGTGTCCCATAGTCTTTGCCCATACGTCCTTGTGTCCCACAGACTAATCTTCTCCCTTTGGTCTTCATCTCAATTTTTTGAACAGAGTTGATTAATAGTTACTTTTCATGAAAGCCTAGGTTTGATTAGTTATGATTGTATGCCCATAGGAGCATAATTAGGAGGATCTAGTATACTAGTCAGCTTCCTTTATTTCCAAATCTTCAACACTTTTATTGACTCTTCTTCCTGTTGCTTTAATGTGTATTTCTCTAAGGCTAAGTCTGAAGCCTTTGGGTCTTCTCTCAATATTATCATCCCCCTAAAATTTCATCCACTGGTTTCAACTATTGCCATTATGTAGAAATTTCACAAATCTATATGTAATTGTAATTTAAATGTTTTAATATATATGTACCTGCAATTGGGATAAAAAATGCACATGTACACAATGGGAAGATGGTGGAATAAGCCTCTGCAAAATTTGTGGTAGGACCACAAATTTATTATTAAAATGCTTGTTATCTTATTCCAGAGGTAGGAAATCAGTGGAGACAAGTGCCAAACACTTGCTAGTCTTTACTTTATCTGCATTATACATGCAAAGCTGGTGAGTTGTTTGTTTTTTTTGTAGACAGTGGCAGACATTACATTTCTTGGCAATATCCATAGTCATATAGTAAATATATGAGACAATAAAAGCTGTTGTCTTTCCTAATGTCTCAAAAATTTGTTTCTACTTCTTAATTAGTATTGAAACATCTTTAGCACTGCCACTTATTATCTTAAACTGAACTATTGGGCAGCTAGGCGGCACAGTGGTTAAAGCACTGGCCTTGGATTCAGGAGGACCTGAGTTCAAGTCCAGCCTCAGACACTTGACACTTAACTAGCTCTGTGACCCTGGGCAAGTAACTTAACCCTCATTGCCCCACAACCCCCCCAAAAAAAACAACAAAAAAAAAACTGAACTATTGAAATTTACTTATAGATTTTTACTTTTTAAAATTTATTTTATTTTTAATTTATGGAAGAAAAGCATTTCTATAATGTAGTATAATAAAAATATGATTGTACATGAAAGTACAAACTTGTTATTTGCAAGTTTCTATTCCTTTTAAATATATAATAAAGTTACCATATAAATTTCCCCACTTTTTTCCTTCCTTCCCTCTCACCCTATAGATAGCTATAATTAGACACAAAGCATGCATGCATGTTTCTTGTATGCATGGATGTATGTGTTTGTATACACATGTAAATATTTAAGTAAATCTTTCTAAACATATTTCAATTTATCAGGTCTTTCTCTCAATGAAGGTATCATCATCCTTCATAGGCCCTTTGTAGTTGTTCTGAAAACAATATTGCTGGGGGCAGCTAGGTGGCACAGTGGATAAAGCACTGCCTTGGATTCAGGAGGACCTGAGTTCAAATATGGCCTCAAACACTTAACACTAGCTCTGTGACCCTGGTCAAGTCACTTAATTCTCATGTCCCTGCATCCGCAAAACAAACAAAGGAAAAACAACTAAAAAACTAATATTGCTGTCATTGTCTACAATGTTCTCTTGATTTCGTTCATTTTCTTTATTATTTTACACAAGTCTATACATGTGTTCTTTTTTTTAGATTATCAAGCTCATCATTTTTTATAACACAGTAATATTCCATCAGAATCATATACCACAACTTGTTCAGCCATCTCCCAATTGATGGGCATCCCTGAAATTTCCAGTTCTTTGCTACCATAATGAGAGCTACTGTAAATATTTTAGAACATAGAAGTTCTTTTCCTTTTTCCCTAATCATCTTCAGAATTACATCTAGTTGGGGGCAGCTAGGTGGCACTGTGGATAAAGTACCAGCCCTGGAGTCAGGAGGACCTGAGTTCAAATCCAACCTCAGACACTTGACATTTACTAGCTGTATGACCCTGGGCAAGTCACTTAACCCTCATTGCCCTGCCAAAACAAACAAACAAACAGAATTACATCTAGTAGTGGTATTGCTGGCTCAAAGGGCATAGTCAGTTTAATAACTCTTTGGGTATAATTCTACAATGCTCTCCAAAATGGTTGGACCAATTAACAATTCCCCAAATTATGAATTCATGTCCCAAGCTTTCCACATTACCTACAACATTTGTTGCTTTTCCTTTCAATAATTTAGCCAATCTGATAGGTATAAAATGACATCTCAATGTTGTTTAAATCTGCACTTCTCATCAATAATGATTTAGAGCATTTTATATGACTATAAATTATTTTGATTTATCTAAAAACTGTTCATAACCTTTGACTATTTGTCAATTGGGGAATGACCCAAGCTATAATGAAATTATCTGATACTTATCACTTTAATCCAGCCTTCATGATATTCTTAGATTAATCTAAAATAATAATCATTATAATAATGTTGTTCCTTCCTACCTTTCCATTAAGAATTTGTAATAGTTGTCTGCCTACTGCAAATTCAAATTTTTCTATATTTCAAAATTTAATCTTATTATAACTGTCCATCTTTATTCCTCAGTCCATTGATACATAATTTTTTTAAAGTTTAGTTAATGTCTTCATTTCCTCGCATGTGTCAGAAATCAATATTTTTTTAAAAATCATTACTATATAATAGGTACCAATAGTAGAAATACAGTGAGTGAAAAATCTTCATTGAAATGTAACTCATGGGGGCAGCTAGGTGGCACAGTGGTTAAAGCACTGGCCTTGGATTCAGGAAGATCTGAGTTCAAATCGGGCATCAGACACTTGACACTAGCTGTGGGACCCTGGGCAAGTCACTTAACCCTCATTGCCCTGCAAAAAAAAAAAAAAGAAAAAGAAAAAAAGAAATGTAACTCATATGCTCTTATGTTTCTTATCTCAGTATTTTGTGGTGGTTGTTGTTCATGCTATGCTCCTTGAATGAAGTGCCTCATGTTCTGTTTTTCTGTTTAGTGAAATGTTACCCATCCTTCGAAGCCAAGGCAAAATATTCTCTCTTTTGAAAAGCCATAATTGCTGATGCATTAATTTTATCCTTTTATAACTCTTGTTTTACCATAATATTTATTACTTTAGTGTATTAAAATATATTGCTTCTTTTTATGCAATTTCATCTTGTTTCATGTGGATGTTTTCCCTTTCTAGCTTATAAAATTTTGTGGGTTATGGTTATTTTATTTTTCTTTGGTACTATACAACACCTAGTAAAATATTAGAAATATAGTTGTTTTCAAAAATACTTTTTTAATCAAATGATATTTTAAAGATCTATGCAAATTTTAGCTACATTATGGTTATCATAATTATTAATATCATTATCATCTTCTTCATCACCATTTCTAGGTACTACAGAAAGTATAATTCACCAAATTTTCAAAGCAGCTTCTCAGTTTAATGGCTCTCATTGGCAGTACATCATTCTTCAAAAAGTGGAGACAGAGACTTTGCAATCAAATAACATGTTTTGAAATCTTTCCCTTTTGGCACAGCTAAGTAGTACACTAGATAAAGCACCAGCCCTGGATTCAGGAAGACCTGAGTTCAAATCCAACCTCCGACATGACACTTCCTAGTTGTGTGACCTGGGGCAAGTCACTTAAACCTCATTGCCCCCCCCCAAAACCTATTCTTACCTTTTACTATTATTTTATTACCATAGTGAATTCATGCAAGTCATTTAAATTCTTTCTGATTTGTAAAAGTTGAAGACCTTGGATTAGATGGCCACTAAGTTGGTTTCTAAAATTCTTCATGCACTGAAAGGAATTATACTTCAGAGGTCATCTATCCCAACCATCTTCATTTAGAAATGAGAAATATGAAGTGGAGAAAATGAGACATAATTCCCTGATTGGCTTTTCAAATTTTACTTTATTATGTTTTCATTCTGACCTTCTTTATAATTACTTCACCTGAAATTATTTATATATATATATATATGTATATATATATATACATATATATATACACATATATTATTTTGAAAACATATTTACCTGTAAACTCTTGACGTAAGCATGTCTCTGTAATTACTTTTGAATAGCATCTTGTAAAACATTATTCACAGGTAAATACTATATCAATGCAAGTTAAATTATTAGCTATTGACATGATATATGGTTAGACTTTACTTTTTTAAATGAGTTAATATATTTTAAGTAAAAAACAGAATTTAAATGACTAATGCTTTTTAAAAATTATCTGATTTTTGAATCTATAATTGAAAAAGTAAGCTCTCAATTTATATCTTTGGTAGCAATACCTTACCAAAAATCAGACATTGATGCTGCTAGTTATGGGAGCATGGTAAAACTTGATGCAGTTGAAAATGGATTTAACATTAACTCTGAATATAGAAGTTTATGACAAAAGCCTGTAGCATTCTATAACCCCCTAACTTTTTTTTTGGTAGTTCTTCATAATAGCCTGAGCTGTATTTATTCAGCATTACTAGAGATATATTTACATTAAGAACCCAACATTTCATATGAAAATGATCATTTTCACCATTTTCCTAATTTTGTCATTCTGGGAATTGACTTATTTCTTAAATGAGTTTATATTAAGATTTTTATTTAAAAAGAATCTGAGGGCCATTGGAACATAGGCTGATATAGACTGATATTTTTAATCCCACCTAAAAATCATATGAATAAAAGTAAAAAGAAACAAAAGTAAAGGGACGAGCATGAAGCTCAATAGAATGTTGAAGAAAATTGTGAAGAGCCTCTTTACTTTTCTCCTTAAAACTAGAATTTAAATTCCCTAAAGCAGGAAATTTAATTCAGTTCAACATGAAAAGTTTTTATTAAGAACTAGATATATGCAGGGTAATCTGCTCTGGTTTGGGAATATTCTAGGGAATGTTTCATTTTAAAATTTTTCTTATACCACAAAGCACAGTACCTTGAATGTAATAGAAATCAATCAATTTTTGACTACCCTGATAATTGGTTTTATTGGTGGCAATAAGCTATGATGACAGCATAGTCTTGCCTCCGTACTGTTTTTCTCATACTCTGATCCAGGTTACAGCTTTGGGTGGCAGTCTTAGCTGGGGAAGAAAGGAGCACAAGCTCACCACCACTTCCAGCCATGGTGGAGCTGGATGCTTCTCATAATTGCAGGGTAGAAAAGCAGGCCTTTGGTTACTTAAAGACCAGAACACAGGTGAAGAGAGGAGTTAAAATACTTCTCCTTAAATCATATGACCTTGGAAGAACTAAAAACTTACAAATTCATAAAAGTGTGTCTGAAAACAGATGCACAAATGCCTTGAAGCTTGGGACAGTTCACCTTCCACCCTGGAAGCAGTGCCCCCACTTTAACAAAGAGTTAAAAGTCAAGAAATTGGCTGGGAAAATGAGCAAACATAAAAATGCCAAATGTAGAAAGCTTCTATGATGACAAGGAAGACCAAAATACACACTCAGAAGAAGATAACAAAGTCAAAACTTCTACATTCAAAGCTTACAAGAAAAGGATGAATTAATCTTAGTGCCATAGAAGCACTCAAGAAAGACTTTGAAAATAAAGAGAGGGGCAGCTAGGTGGCACAGTGGATAGAGCACCGGCCCTGGAGTCAGGAGGACCTGAGTTCAAATCCGGCCTCAGACACTTAACACTTACTAGCTGTGTGACCCTGGGCAAGTCACTTAACCCCAATTGCCTCAATAAATAAATAAATAAACAAACAAACAAATAAAGAGAGGTAGAGTAAAAAAATGGAAAGAGAAATGAGTGTGTTGCAAGAAACTCATGAAAAAAGGCAACAGCTTGGTAAGAGAGAGCAAAAAAAAGATACTGAAGAAAATGAGGAAAAGAATGTCTTGAAATGACAAATTGGCTAAATGGAAAAGAAGGTTCAAAAGCTCTCCTCTCTTGAAAAGAATATTTCCTTAAAAATTAGGATTGAGCAAATGGAAGCTAATGCCTTTATAAGAAATTAAGAAACAACAAAGCAAAACCAAAAGAATGAAAAAAATAGCAGGCCATGAAATATTTCATTGGAAAAACAAATGACCTGGAAAATTGATCCAGGAGAGATAATTTGAAAATTATTGAACTCCCTGAAAGTCATGATTTAAAAAAGATCCTAGATATCATCTTCCAAGAAATTATCAGGGAAAACTGCCCTGATATTATAGAACCAGAAGGTTAAATAGAAATTGAAAGAATCCACTGATCTTCTCCTGAAAGAGATCTCAAATTGACAACTCCCAGGAATATTATAGCCAAATTCCAGAGCTCCCAGGTCAAGGAAAAAATATTTCAGGTAGTCACAAAGAAACAATTCAAGTATTTTGGAGCTACAGACAGGATAGCACATGATTTAGCAGCTTCTACATTAAAGGATAAGAGGGCTTGGCGTATGATATTCCAGAGGACCAAGGAACTGAGATTACAAACAATCAACTACCCAGTAAAACTGTGTGTAATCCTTCAGGGGAAAAAATGGGAATTCAATAAAAGGGACAACTTTCAGGCATTCTTGATGAAAAGATCTGAGTTAAATAGAAAATTTGACTTTCAAATAAAATACAAGATTATAGAGAAACATAAAAAGGTAAACAGGAAAAAGAAATCAAAAGGGTTATTAAAAGGTTAAATTGTTTAACTTACTACATAGGAAATGATACTTGTACCTCATAAGGACTTTCTCATTATTACAGCAGCTGTGTGAAGTAAATTTAGACAGAGGGCACAGGTGTGAGTTGAATATGAAGGGATGATATCTTTAAAAAAAATAAAATTAAGAGATGAGAGAGGAATGCACTGGGAGAAAGGGAAAGGGAGAGGTAGAATGGGGTTATATATCTCACATGAAAGAAGCAAGAAAAAGCTATACAGTAGAGGGGAAGATGGGGGGAGCTGATGGGGAGTAAGTGAATCTTAGTCATCAGAATTGGCTTAAAGACTGAATAACATATACACTCAATTGGGTATAGTATTCTATTTCACCCTGCAGCAAAGTAGGAGGGAAAGGAGATGAGGGGGGAGTTGATAGAAGGCAGGGCAGATTGGGGGAGCTGGCAGTCAGAAGCAAAATACTTTTGAGGAGGTACAAGGTTAAAGGAGATAGAAAATATAGGAAATGTCATGGGGAGAAAATAATGGAGGGAAATTCATTTAGTAATAGGAACTGTGAAAAAAATTTGAAGCAAGTTTGACAAAAGCTTCATTTCTCAAACACATGGAGATCTGAGTCAAATTTATTAGGATGAGAGCCATTCCCCAAATGATAAATAATCAAAAAATATTAAGAGTTTTCAGATGAAATAATCAAAACTTGTCTATAGCCATATGAAAAAAATTTTTTTTTTCTTACTATCGATTAGAAAGATGGAAGTTGGGGCAGCTAGGTGGTGCAGTGGATAAAGAACCAGCCTCGGATTCAGGAGGACCTGAGTTCAAAGCTGGCCTCAGATACTTGACACTAACTAGCTGTGTGACCCTAGGCAAGTCACTTAACCCCCATTGCCCCACAAAAAAAAGAGAGAGAGAGAGAGAAGAAAGATGGAAGTCTGTGCAATTCTGAGGTCCTACTTCATACATATTGGATTGGATAATAAAACAGCAGAGAAAATGACATATGTGGTAGGGGATATGGGGAAAATGAGGCATTAATGCAATGTTGGTAGAGTTGTAAACTGATTCAAACATTCGGTAGAGCAATTTGGATCTATGGTCAAAGATTTCTAAAACCATGCATACTCTTTGCCTTAGTAATACTACTACTACTAGGTCAGTATCCAAAAAGAGACAAAACCCAAAAAGTTAAAGGATGTATATGTAGAAAAATATTTATTTCAGGCATTTTCTGGTACAAAGAATTTAAAATTGAGGAGATGTCCATCAATTGGGGAATGACTGAATAAATTGTGCAATTAGATTATGATTGAACACTATTGTGCTATAAGAAATGATGAACATGAAGATCTCAGAAAAACCTAGAAAAACTTACATGAGCTAAAGCAAAGTGAAATGTACTGTATACGAAGGAACACCCATATTGTGAGATGATCAGCCATGAATGACTTGGATATTATCAGCAATACAATGACCCAAGACAACTCTAGAGGACTTACAAAAAATGTGATCCATATCCAAAGAGAGAACTGATGATGTCTGAATACAGATTGAAGCATATTTTTTTAGTTTCTTTTTAAGTTTTTTTTGTCTGTTATCTTTCACAACCTGACTAATATGGAAATGTTTTGCATGACTACACATGCATAACTTACATTGAATTGCTTGTGATTTGTAAGGGTGGTATTGGGAAGAGAGGGAGGTAGAGAATTTGGAACATAAAGTTTAAATCTTACTTTATTGAAGTCTGGCCCAAAATGATTTATTCCCATGAAGGGATAGTCTTCTCTGAATTCTTGAAAGAATGAAGAGCCCTGGTGAGGAGCACAATTGATCTGTGTTGGACTGTGTGCAGCAGTAAGAATTCACATATTAGTTCTGAATTCAGATTGCATAAGGAACTGCATGCTTTTTCTAAAGTTACCAAAAATGTCATAAATGATAAATCTGATGATGTTTTCTCAAGGATCATTCTTAAATTCTCAGCAGGTGTCCAAACAATTGTCTATTCTTACCTCTTGTATACTATCTCTTCCTTTAGCTTCTATGGTAAGTAAGATTTAAATACCGAGTAAGAATGAACAAGATTCTCAGAATATTGTGTGCAAAGAATTCCCCAGGATCAGTCTTGTATGAACTTGTTTCAATAAATTCTAACTGCTTTCCTGCTGCAATGACTTATTCTAGCAACAACAGTGTGGCAGGGGGTCATATTGAGATTAAATCAATAGCAGCAGGTACCATGGTTTTGGTTTTTATAGGTTAGGCTAACTGCCTCCAATGGGAAAGGGTTGCCAAAGGAGGAAGATTCACAAATGCTGTTTCTTCTCAATGCCTTTGTGTTTATTCTTGATGGGCCTCAGTGTGATAGTAACTAGCATCTAGCATTTACAAGATATATTGGATCCTTTGAGAATTCTGCTATTTAATAACTATCTCTGATGCTCATATATCCAAATCATGTGTTGCAGCTATTGAAACTAGTTTTCATTCTCTTTCTTCTTTGGTGTATTCCTATGAAGAAGTTTTATCTGTGCAATGTTAGCATTATAGATAATTAGTGCAGAAAAATTACAAACTTACTGTTTCTCATACATAATAATACATTTCCCATCTTCATGACTTTGTATTGGCTATACCCTACATTTGGAATGCATACCTTCCTCAGTTTTGCCTATTAGAATCTTTATTTTATTTCAAGACTCAAATCAAATTCCACTTTCTACATAAAGTCTTTTTGAGATCCCTACAGTTGCTAGAACTTTTTATATCCAATTTATGGATATAATTAACCTTATTTTCACTTTTATATAACTTATATATACCTATAAAGGTACATGTTGTTCCTTTCAATAGAATTTTAACTGCTTGAGGGCAAAGACAAAACTAAACACAGATTTTTGTCTTTTTGTCCCTAGCATTATTTGTCTTTCACGAAGTATGCACGTAATAAATTATTATTGATTGCCACATAGGCCATTTATTTTGGGTTAGGGACTGACAAGTGGTATTTCAAACATACTATGGGTGAGTGTTGAGTTAAAGTAATTAATAAAACAGAAGGAAATCTCTAGCTGAGTATCCCAGGGATGTGTCCTTGCCCCTTTTCTATTCAAAACTTTTCTTCAGTGATTTAGATAAAGGAATAGATGGCATACTATCATATTTGCCCATAGGACAAATCTGAAAGTCTTAGCTAAATTATAATTTTAAATATGAAGTTTTAATTCAATGAATTAATTCATTAAAAGAAGGGATTTGGTGGGGTAGGCTTAATCACATCCCCCAAAGCTATAATAACTATTTTTTCTAGGAACATTTGTAATTTAGGAACATGTATTTTATGCTTTAGCTCCTTGTCTCATCTGAGGCCTGAAAATAAGTGACCATGGCAGGAAGATCAGGCTAGCTTATTATCAGGGTCTGGAACTAACCTTCTACTAAACCTCCAAACAATGACTAGCCTATAGTTGTGTCAAACAAACTCAGTCATAAACTCACAAAATGGAATCCAGCAAGACAGCAAGTATATATTATCCTGTGTTATATTACTAAAGGTGAACTTGGAGTGTACAGTTTCTGGACAAGATCAGCCCCAGGCATTAGGGATTCCCAAAATACAAACCTAGAGGAAGAAAATGACTGCAAAAAATGTTTAAACAAAGCATCAGAAAGAAAACAAAAAACAAATAAAAATAGCATAGCTACATGGTCAACTAGAAAATGGAACAAGAGCTAAAACAATTGAAAGTTATATTATAAAAATAAGAGAGCTAAAATAAGGAAATAGAAAAAATGAGCATTGAAGAAAATACTAGAAAAGAGAATTAATAACAGTATAAGAGTCATCAACCTATACTAAGTAATATGACTTGAAAATCAGAATGGAACAAAGAGAAGTTAGAGCTCCATTAGACAACCAAACATTAAAACAGAAGGTAATTTGACATCTAATCCTCTTTTTTGTAAATACCAGATTTATTTCTAACATTCTTTATTTTTAAGATTTTGAGTTCAAATGTTTTTCCCTCCATCCCAGAAAACCCCAGTCCACTAAGAAGGCAAACAATGTGATATCAATTACAAATGTTTAATCCAGAAAAACATTTCTATATTAGATATGTCACTAAACAAAATTATTGAAAGCAAGAAAATTATCCTACGATTTGCATTCAGAGTTAATCAGTTCTCTCTCTCTGGAGGTGTACAGAATCTTTTAAAAATCATGAGTCCTTTGGAATTGTCTTGCATCATTTTATTGATCAGATTAATCAAGTCTTTCACAGTGGATCATCATTACAACATTGGTGTAACTTCTCAGTTTACTTTGCATCATGACATATAGTTATTCCATTTTTTCTGTAACCATCATTCTTGTCATTTCTTATAGCAAAATACTACCCTATCACAATGATATGCCACAAGTTATTCATCCTTTCCCCAACTGATAAGCATCATATTGATGTCCAATTCTTTTCTACCATGAAAATAACTGTTATATTTTGTAGATATTGTTCCTTTTACTTCAGTATCTTTGGGATATAGACATAATGGTATTACTATATCAAAGGGAATTTGTATTACTTGGATGTATAGTTTTATAACATTTTGGGCATAGTTCCAGATTATTCTCCAGATTGGTTAGACCAGTTCACTACTCCATCAAGAATTCATTAATGTTGGGGCAGCTAGGTAGCACAGTGGATAAAGCACCAGCCCTGGATTCAGGAGTACCTGAGTTCAAATCCGGCCTCAGACACTTACTAGCTGTGTGACCTTGGGCAAGTCACTTAACCCCCATTGCCCCGCAAAAAAAAAAAAAAAAAAAGAATTCATTAATGTACCTATTTTTCCTTATCCCCTCAAGCATTTGTTTTTTTCCGACAGATGTGCTGTTGTATCTAGTCAATGTTTTAGTTTGTCTCTCTAATAAATAGTGATTTAGAAGTTTGTATTTTTTTTTTAATCTGAGTATAGATAGCTTTGATTCCATTGAAAATTCCTTGTTCAAATCCCTTGAACATTTACCAACTGGGGAATGACTTGTATTTTTTGTTATTTATTATTTTTTTTTTTTGCAGGGCAATGAGGGTTAAGTGACTTGCCCAGGGTCACACAGCTAGGAAATGTTAAATGTCTGAGGCCAGATTAAACTCAGGTCCTCATGAATCCAGGGCCAGTGCTTTATCCACTGTGCCAACTAGCTGCCCAATATGACTTGTATTTTTTATAAATTTGACTCAGTCCCCGTCCCCTTTTTCCATATATATACACATTTGCATGTATGTGAGAAATGAGGCTATTATCAGAGAAACTTGATATAAAATGTTTTGTTATTACTTCATTATGTATGGTATCTTTTATCAAAATGTAGTTTCTTTAATTACATCTTTTAATTAGGTCTATTTTTGCTTTTGCTTTGTCAGAGATCATGATATCTACCTCTGCCATTTGTACTTCAGCTGCATAATAATAGATTCTGCCAAAGCTCTTTATTTCAGCTCTCTGTATCTTTCTGTTTCAATGTCTCTTGTACAGCTCATACTGTTGGATTCTGGTTTCTAATCCATTCTGCTATTTACTCTGTTTTATGAGGGTGCTTATCCCTTTCAAATTAATAGTTATTATTAATATGCATTTCCCTCCATCCTATTTTCTACTTATCCTTCTCTCTCTCTCTCTCTCTCTCTCTCTCTCTCTCTCTCTCTCTCTCTCTCTCTCTCTCTCTCTCACACACACACACACACACACACACACACACACACACACATTTTGCATGGAAATGAGGGTTAAGTGACTTCCCAAGGTCACACAACTAGTAAGTGTCAAGTGCCTGAGGTCAGATTTGAACTCAGATCCTCCTGAGTTTATCCACTGTGTCACTTAGCTACCCACTTTACTCTTTCCTTTTATGCTCTGTCTGCTCAAAATCCTATTTTACTTCTGACCATTCCCTTCCTTAATCTGCTTTCCCTTTTATTACCCCCTTTTCTTTCTTTTATCCCGTTCCCCTCCTAATTCTTTGTTGGATTTGATGGGATTTCTATTATCAGTTGACTTTTACAAATTGAATTTAGTATATATTTCCAACTATTGCATGTAAAAACAATTTTTAAAATTCATTTTTAAAATTCTGAGTTCAAACTCTACCTTTCTCTTTGTCCCTCTCATTGAGAAGGCAAAAATTTGATTAAGGCTATTGATGTGTAGTCGTGCAAAACATGTTTCCGTATTAGATATATTGTAAAAGTGTGGTAAAATATGAAAGTTTTTAACAGTCGGTTAGGATAACTGAAAGACGCCAGTTTTTCAAGGACCACCCTTTTGGGGAGGAGATGAACAGTCCGCCTGCTGCGCATGTCAGACTGCCTGCCGGGTTTTTTGACTTCCGGGGTGGAGAGAACGAGAGGAGGCCTTTGGCCTGCTTGGCGGGACTCCTGACGGCGCCGCACAGACTCTCTCTCCAAAGGTGGCCTTTTTCGGTTTGGTGAGTTTTTATAAGGAATATAGACTAAGCTTAGACTTAAGACGATTTGTATTGTGTTTCTACTTTCCTATCCTTCTAATCAACATCACCTTGTGACTATCATAACTATAAATAAAAAGGTCTATCTAGAAAACCAAAAGCTGCTTCCATTTACTAGTTTGGGAGATAAATTAAGGGAAAGGTTAAGTAGGGGAGATTTATGATTTAATATCCAATTTTAAATCTCACAGTTTGGCGACCCTGAAGGGACCTTAAGGACCCTCCCACCCTCCCTAGTTTGGCCATAAGCCGGCTAATTCGGTGGATTTTCCAAATACCCCCCCCCCACGGACTTTCCCTTTGTCTAATCTCCCTTAAAGACTTTAAGCCTCTAAAAGCCTTGTTTTAAAGGAAAAAGCCAGCCCAGTTTAAAATATGATCGAATATGTCATTTTCCCTTTGGTTTTTTCGTTTTTTTGCATTGGAGCATGTTGGGGTACCATACTGTCCAAACTTAGACATCTAGTTTACTCGGTATTCCTTCATTGTGTTATAGGTCTCCTCCTCACTCACACAGCAAAATCTTTTTGGTATAATGGTATGAGTGTAACTGTCTCCACTGAAAATGTGTTTAATATTAGTAGGAATTTTATGCCTGCAGTTGAAATAAATTGTAATACCATACTCACGATAGTTCACATGACTATAACTCTCATTATGGGCATTACCATGGTTGTAATGTGGAAAGAGATTAAAGGTAAACCACGTGGCGAGGGAGACACTAAGATGGCTCCCTCTGCTGAAGGTAACCCAGCCTCACCACGTGGCGAGGGAGACGCTAAGATAGCTCCCCCTACTGGAGGTAACCCAGTTACAGAAACGGATATTGGCCAGTCTTTAGAATCAAATCAGCTGAAACTACTTCCCTTGCAGGAAGATATAGAATTTAATAAAAAGGGAGTATCAGTTCAGGTTAGAAAATATCACCCCTTTACAGCAACTGACTTGAGCTCATGGAAAACAATCTTCCCTAGTTTTGAGAAACATCCAAATGGTGTAGTTTCACAGTTAAGGACTATATTTAATATATATCAACCCACTTGGGCTGATGTTACTTGCCTTATGGAAACTTTACTATCCCCAACTGAGATGACAGATATTATCTCGGCAGGAAATGCCCTTGTTGCGAAGGGTAAGGCTGATGAGGAATGGCCTCTAAAGGATCCAGAGTGGAATTATAATAATGACAGGGATTTCCAAAGATTAAAGGATGCTAGGGAAACACTTCTGAAGGGAATGTTATTATGCTCTAGAAAACCCGAAAACTGGACGAAATTTATGAGCACATTTCAGGAGGCTAATGAAAGACCAAGCAGATTTTACGATAGGCTTTGTGAGACCGCCAGGCAATACACCAGATTAGATCCAATTGATTCAAAAGATTCTTATATTATTCTCAACATGTTTATTTGTAATTCACTGCCAGAAGTACGCAAATATTTTCTGACCCAATGTCCAGATTGGAGGAGCTTAACAGCTGATAGACTTAAGGAACTTGCAAATTATGTCTTTGACTCACGTGAGACAGGTCGAGATCACCCCAAACAGAGCATTCTGGCACCGGTGATTCCTAGTCAGCCATGTGAACACCAGAACAAGGGCACTAAGGTGTGTTGTTCCTGTCAGCCATGTGAACACCGGAACAAGGACACTAAGGTGTGTTGTTCCTGTCAGCCATGTGAACACCGGAACAAGGACACTAAGGTGTGTTGTTACTGTCATAAGGAGGGGCATGAATTGAGAGAATGTAGGACTTGGAGAAGAAATTCTAATTCTAATTACAGGCGAAATCAAAATAGGAATAGATCTTTTCGGAGGAATACAGAAAGGCAGTACCAGAATAATGGTGACCAAGGTCCCTCTCAGAGGAGGGCACAGGATTGACAGGGTCTTGGGGAGGAATGGAACATAGATAATGAAAGCCATATATTCCCAGATCCAGATTTTTTGAATGCCCTTGTACCAGTGCATTCACCTCCCCAGAGTAAAGAACCACATGTCACCCTAAAAGTGGGGGAGACTTATTATGATTGTCTGCTAGACACAGGAGCCTCTAAATCAGTATTAGTAAGCAAACCAGATGCTGGGTGTAGACCTGTAGGATTTTTGAATGTAGTGGGAGTCTCAGGAAAGAGCCAGAGAGTGGCAAAATTGAATCCTCGCATGGTATCTATGGGGCCCTTAACAGTAGAACATTCATTTTTACTCATGCCTGATGCCCCTGTAAATTTATTAGGTCGTGATCTCCTTTGTAAGCTTAGAGCAACCATATCTTGTGCTCCAGATGGGGCTGTCTCCCTACAATTGCCAGAGGATACTGTTCATTTATTACCAATTTTACTTACAGAAGCTCAAGGAACAGCAGGGGAGGTATCCAAAATCCCCTCTGACATTCCTGAGTCTTTATGGGCCTCATCCCCTAATGAGGTGGGGCTCCTTAAGTCTGCCATGCCTGTTACCTTTAAAGTTAAGGGGGGGCCACCCCCCTTCATTCTACAGTATCCATTGTCTAGGGAAGCAATAGAAGGGATCACCCCTATAATTGAGGCTTTGAAAAGCCAGGGTATTATTATTCCATGTCATCACTCTCCATGCAATACTCCCATTTTGCCAGTTAAAAAACCCAAGCCTGGGCCAGATGGTAAACCTGTTCCTCATTTATGAGAGAGGGAACCCGTTTTACTGGAGCTGCTGTAGTTTCTGATTATGACACCCTCTGGGCAGCTTCTCTGCCTTGCCATTTTAGTGCACAGGCTGCTGAACTTGTGGCTCTTACACAGGCCTGTAATATAGCTAAAGATAAGAGTGCCACCATTTTTACTGACTCGAAATATGGCTTTGGCATATGCCACTTTATTGGTATGATTTGGCGTCAACGAGGCTTCCTAACATCCTCAGGCAAGGCTATTGCCAATGGGGACCTTATCAAGGACCTCTTAGATGCCTTAAAACTGCCTTCTTCCCTAGCCATTGTACATTGCCCTGCCCACACAGGGAATAGTGATCCTGTTTCAAAGGGAAATGCACGAGCCGATTCTGCAGCCAAGCTTGCTGCATTAGAAGCTCCTGAACATGTATTTAACCTTTCACCTTCTGAGGATATTCCTTCCAACCTAACCTATGACGATTCTGAAGTAGAAAAGTGGAAAAAGAAATTTAAGGTGAAACAGATCAATGGCATCTGGGTGTCTCCGGAAGGTAAGCCATTTCTTCCCCGGAAATTCTACCACCAGGTATGCCTCTCTGTTCACAGAAAAGGCCATTTTGGTACACAAGGCATTGTAGACTCTATTAAGAGAACCTGGATAGCACCAGGTGTGACTAATACAGCATCTCGAATCTGCTCGGGCTGCTCCACATGTCAGTCTTATAATCAGTATGCTTTTAAGGCCAAAGCTTATGGAGGGCGTCCTCTAGCATACACCTTTTGAGCACTTACAAATTGATTATATTACTATGCCAAAAGCAGGACATTATAAATTTTGCCTTGTTATAGTTGATCAGCTCACTCGGTGGGTGGAGGCCTTTCCCAGCCCCCGAGCCACAGCTGCCTTTGTTGCCAAAATTCTTCTTAAAGAGATAGTACCTCGTTTTGGCCCACCAGCCCTCATCGATTCTGACAAAGGCACACATTTCACTGATTCGATTTTATCCCAAATCTACTCTTTCTTGGGAGTGACTCCAAAGTTCCACACGCCCTACCATCCACAAAGTTCAGGCCAAGTCGAACGTATGAATAAAGAGCTTAAGAGTATGATTGGCAAATTATGTACTGAAACCCATTTGAAATGGCCTGATGTTCTACCATTGGCATTATTCTATCTACGAAGTAGACCAAGAGGAGAACTTCATATATCTCCTTATGAAATCCTTTTTGGTCACCCTCCTATCCAAGCTAAAACTTTTTCCCCAGTTTATACATCACTGGTGGGAGGTGATACTTCTGTTGCCTCCTATATACAGGAATTACAGACCAGGCTACGTGAACTCCATGAGGCAGGAGCTGTGGTCCAGGCAGGACCATTAGACTTTTCATTGCATAACTTCAACCCAGGAGATAAAATATATGTAAAGAATTTTCAGAGAACCAGTGGAACTCAACCTGCCTGGGAAGGACCTTTTCAGGTATTATTGACAACTCCTACTGCCATTAAAATTGGTGGAAAAGACTCATGGATTCATTGCTCTCATATAAAGCCTGCACCATTCATAGGTGAAGAGATTTCAGATAGACCTGAGGTAGACGCTAAAGATGTAAAAACCCTAACGATAGCAACTGTTAAAGAGCAAAGAGAGTTCAGAGGAAACAGGCAGTTCCCATTTAATAATCCCACTGATCAGTTAAATGCTTTGGGACTCAGTCTTCATAAAGTATCAGGAGACGGAAATTGCCTTTTTAGGGCTTTAGCAGACCAGCTAGAAGGTCACTGTAGAAATCATCTCAGACACAGACAAGAAGCTGCTTCTTATATGATTAACCATAGACAAGAGTTTGAGTCTTTTAGAGTAAATGACTCCCCTTTTGAAGAATATGTTGATGAATTAAAGAAATTTGGAAAGTGGGGAGGAAATGATACAATTGTAGCATTTGCTAAGCAGCATCAGCTGAATGTTGTGGTTCATCAATTAAATCAGCCTTTATTGAAAATCAGTGGCAGAGACAAAACTGATGCTAGAGAACTCCACATTTTCTACCATAAAGAACATTATGACAGCATTAGAAAGATCAATGACAATTCAGAAACCCCTGCCACTTTGGCATGCAGAGAATTGGGGAACCAGTTAAAACAATGTGGCATACCCCTAACTCTAGCAGCTTAAATACCTTAAAATTTAACAAGCATTTCCTTCTACAGGCAAAAGCACTGAAGTACATGGCCTAGTTTTCTGGCCCACCTCAACTATTGTTTTTTATTAATTTTTGGTTTTTTTGTTTTTGTTTTGACTTTTGAAAGGCACTGAAAAGACCTGGAATTGACCGCACCTTTAAGTTCTTTAAGAGCACAAAAGGGTGCTTAGCGAATCTTTTGCTTTTTATTTTTTATTTTTGGTTTTGCTTTGGTTTTTTTTTACTTTTGTTTCTTTTGCTTTTCTTTAAAACTAAATTTTGTAAACTAAGTGATTATTCAAAGACATTTTAAGTATATGCTGTGGGTGAGGCTATCGGGCCTCAGAAGCTACCAGAATTCTTCTTTTTTTTTTTTTTATTTACTCTTTCTTTTTGAGAGAACCATGAGTTCTAATGAGTTTTGTTTTATTTATTTATTTTTCTCCTTTCTCTTGTATGTTGTTCTGTTTAACTAAAAAGTACCAGAAATTGCTTGATACCTCACTGAAAACATTAAATATTGAATCTTGCTAATTGAAGTCTTACTTCTTTTTGATAAATTAATCACCACTTTAAGTATCTGCTACTGTTATACTAGAGAATTCATGTATAAGATGATATGGTTTACTTGCTAAAAGAAGATTATGTGATAATGTCTAAAAGAAGATTATGTAATAATGTCTAATGTAATCAGCTATTTACATTTGTTTATTATTTATATGTCATTATACTCTGGGTATGGTTTGGAATTATTGTATATATCACTAATATATTCTCAGTTATGCAGCATAGCACGCAGTTTTTACCATCATACTGTCTTTGGTGAAATTAATGAGATTTCAGAAATATGGAAACTTATCATTTCAGAGACTAACTTGCTGTGAACTCTGATGCAGGCCCTGGAGAGAATATATGTGCAACAAAAGGAGAGACAGGTATACGTAAGTCCATGGTTTGCTTATGATGGTGACTATGTAGAGCACAATTACTAGGCACAGTCCAGTATTCATCCTCTCTCCCTCCTAATTTAACCTAATTTAACTGAACTTATTTATCTTTTTATCTCACTCAGTTGAATTCACCTGTGGCCTAGCACAATCACTGGCTGTCTCAGAACCATGAGATATGGTATGATAACCTTTCCATAACATTTTCAGGTGTCATGAACACATACTAAATTTGGCTTTGATCCAGACACATGGTGGTAAAAAGTGTTACACATTGCATAACTACCTCAACCCTCTATTATAAGTCTAACCATATAAAGGAGGGAATGTAATGGAATTTATTAATTTGATCATTGACAATGCTATGCTAAGGTTTTAAAAATACAGCAATTCAAACAGTTAAAGAAGATAATCCAGCTTTCCAGACCAGAGTCCAGAGTCCAGAATCCAGACCAGAATCCAGAATCCAGACCAGAGTCCAGAATCCAGTTTTCCAGACCAGAATCCAGTTTCCTCCTGATGACATCTTACCACTTCAAGAAGACAAGAGAACTCAGAGACTTTATATGAACTGTTTTGCTTTATTAGCTTTTACTATCTCCTTTCTGTTATATACTATCTGTAACATGTACTCTCTGCAGAGGCTCTCCCTTTGCAAGACTAATGTCAAAGCGTCGGTTCATGAGGAAAGAAAAAAAAAAAATCGCCCCTCTGGACAAAACTTTCCTTTCTTCCTTTTCTGTATTGTTGTTCGCATATTATTAGTCAGCAAAAGTTATTATATTCTTTTTACTGTTCCATCAAGGAAACATTCCGTTTCTTGAGGAAGCAAAGGGGGGAAATGTGGTAAAATATGAAAGTTTTTAACAGTCGGTTAGGATAACTGAAAGACGCCAGTTTTTCAAGGACCACCCTTTTGGGGAGGAGATGAACAGTCCGCCTGCTGCGCATGTCAGACTGCCTGCCGGGTTTTTTGACTTCCGGGGTGGAGAGAACGAGAGGAGGCCTTTGGCCTGCTTGGCGGGACTCCTGACGGCGCCACACAGACTCTCTCTCCAAAGGTGGCCTTTTTCGGTTTGGTGAGTTTTTATAAGGAATATAGACTAAGCTTAGACTTAAGACGATTTGTATTGTGTTTCTACTTTCCTATCCTTCTAATCAACATCACCTTGTGACTATCATAACTATAAATAAAAAGGTCTATCTAGAAAACCAAAAGCTGCTTCCATTTACTAGTTTGGGAGATAAATTAAGGGAAAGGTTAAGTAGGGGAAAACAGATAAAAGTTTAAAAATAACAACAACAAAAAAGATAAATGCTTCCATTCTTATCCAGATTCCATCTATTCTTTTTCTGGTGATAGATATTATCTTGCATCATGGTATTACTGACAATGACTAAGTTATTCACAATAGACCATCTAATAGTATTACTGTTGCTGTGTACAAAGGTCTCCTGGTTCTACTCATTTCACTTTGCAATGGTTCATGTAATTCTTTCCAAGGTTTGTCGTACAATAGTATTCCATTACAATCATATACCACAACTGGTTCACCCATTTCCCAGTTAATGGGCATCCACTCAATTTCTAATTTTTTGACACCAGAAAAGAACTGGTCTGAATATTTTTGTTCTTGGAGGTGCTTTTCTTTTCTTTTCTTTTTTCTTAAATCTCTTTTGGGATACAAAGTAGCAGTACTCCTGGGTCAAAGAGCAACCATTTTTTAATGGTTGAATAACTCAACCAAAAATTCAATAATGCCTTAATTTTTCCACATTCACTCCAATGTTTGACATTTCCCTTTTCTGTCCTATCAGCCATTGTTATCTAATAAGTGTGAGGTAGTTCCACAGAATTGTTTTAATTTTACTTCACTAATCAATAGTGATATTGAGCATCTCCTCATATGGATATAGATGGCTTTGATTATTTCATCTGAAGAGACTGTTCATTTATGTTTATCATTATCAATTAGGGAATAAGTCATTTTTATAAATTTGACTCAGTTCTTTACATAGGTGAGAAATGAGGGCTTTATCAGAGAAGCTTGTTTTACATTTTTTTGTCTCACAGTTATGATTGCTAATTCTATTCCCCTCCATCCTATTTTCCCTATTTATTGTATTCTCTTTGTCTTTTCACCGTGTCCCTTCTGAAAGTGTTTTGCTTCTGACTACCACTTCCCACAATCATCTTTCCTTTCTATGAACCTTGTCCCTTACTTTTATCTGCTTCTTTTTTAAGTTTCTGTAGGACAAGATAGGTTTCCATGCTCAACGGCCTATTCATTTGATTCCCTCTTTGAGCCAATCCCAATGAGAGTAAGGTCCAAGTTTTTTTCTGCTATCTCCCTCACCTCCCCCCCCCCCTCCACTGTAAAAGCTTTTTCTTGCCTCTTTTATGTGAGAAAATTTACCTCATTTCTCACCCCTTAATTTTATTTATAGATATCATCATATCATATTCAACTCATGCCCACAACTTCTACCTATGCATATTCCTTTTAACAGCCCTAATAATAAGTCCTTAAGATTTATGTGTCTTCTTCCCATGTAGGAATGTACAGAGTTTAACCTTATTGAGTACCTTAAGATTTCTCTTTCATGTTTACTATTTTATGATTTTCTTGAGTATTGTATTCTATTCAACTCTGGTCTTTCCATCAGGAACATCCATTTTTTATACTCAGTTTTCCTACTCAGTAGGTGATTCTTGGTTGTAATTCTGGGTTCTTTGACTTTGGGAATGTCATATTTTAAGCATTCTTAATGTAGAAGCTGCTAAATTTTGTGTTATCCTGTAAGGAATTAATTATGATTTGCAGTTTCTGTGACCCTATCTTTGTTTCATCATGGTCAGACTGAAAAGATGTAACCTTGAAAAGCCCAAGAGAAGATGGGTGTGTACTTGAAGAGATAATAGAACAAACAAAAGGAACTCTGATCAGATTTGTCATGTATATTAGGTGGGACTGAATAACACAAAGAACATTTGATTGAGTCAAAGCATCCAGCAAAGGACCTAAGCCCCAACTAGGAGTTCCCCAAAGTCCACATGGGCCTGGCCAAATTATAATGGGGATAGGCCAGGGGGTATTTTGAAGCAATTGGAGACTCAGCATGGCAAAGAACCTCCCTTCTGGTGGGAGAAGCAGGAAGGAAAAGGGAGAACTGTGGGAGAAGGAATAAGAAAAAGGAGAGAGAGAGGAGCTGAGATTGGTTGACCTTTAGACCAAACCAGGAGACACTACACAGCTGATTCTCCTTAGAACTAGAGGTTCCAGGTGGTGGTGAGTTTGTGTTGTTGAAGTGAGGCTGGCTCTTTGGGCCAGCTGAGCTGGAAGCAAGTTTAGAGTTTTAGTCAGTTTTCTTTAAGTCAAGCTGTTCTGAGTAGCTGAGGAAGCAGAGCTTAATTGAGGTACCTAGGGGCCTTTTTACCCAAGAGATTTGGATTCTAACCATCTGGGAAGTGGGTCATATCTTTCCCTTTCTCTATCCCCTTTCTCATTGCCCCTGACTCTATTGACTTCACTTGTGTTGTAAATTTGTTCCCATTAATAAAACTTGATTGGTTTGTGGAAAAGAGGCGGTTAATCTCCTTTCTTATCAGCCTTAGTGAAATAACTAAAAAAAGGCAGTTTGGTAGAGAGGAAACTCTAGAGGTCTCATTATTTTCTGAACCCCAATATTATGGCAAGCTGTCCATTTAACTCTCTCCATACTAAACTTGGCCCAAACAATCCTAACTTGTATCTTCTTGACATTTAAATAGTTTCTTTCTGTCTACTTGCAATATTTTCTCCTTGACCTAGGAGCTCTATGGTTTGACTTAATGTTCCTGGGAGTTTTCATTTTGGGATCTCTTTTAGAAGGTGATCAGGGAATTCTTTTGATTTCTATTTTTCCCTCTGGTTCCAGTATAACAGGGCAGTTTTTCCTCAACAAATCCTTAGAAGATGATGTCTAGGTTTCTTTGTTGTTGTTTGTTTTTTTGTTTTTGTTTTTTTGTTTTTGATCATGGCTTTCAAGTAGTCCAATAATTTTAAAATTATCTCTCCAGGATCAATTTTCCAGGTCATTTGTTTTTCCTGTATTTCATGTTGCCTTCTATTTTGGTTTTGCTTTATTGTTTCTTGATTTACAAAAAGTCATTAGCAGGGCAGCTAGGTGGCACAGTGGATAAGCACCAGCCCTGGAGTCAGGAGGACCTGAGTTCAAATCTGCCCTCCTTCTAAGTTATTTTTAGCTGGAAAATTATTTCTCCCTGTCCTTTTGCAGGTTGTACTGTTCTAGGAATTGTCTTATGGCATTATTTTATCATACTTGGAGGGATTTGGGGAGAACTCAGGCAAATCACTACATTTCCTCCACTATCTTGTTCAGGAATTATTTTCCTCAGTGAACTTTTGTATCTCTTTTTCTATGTGATCAGTTCTGCTTTTTGAAGAGTTTTTTTTTTAAGGTACAATTAAAAGTACCACTTCATACCTATCAGATTGGCTAATATGACAAATAATAATTTAATAAATTTGTAATAGGAAATAGGATGGAGGGAGAAAATTAAATTGATGATTAATTGCAGAAAAAAGAATTGAAATGATAGTTCTCAAAAAATTGTAAAACACACAAATTGACTATTAAAAAAAGGAACAGACTGATTTACAAGTGAATTATTTCGGGGGCAGCTAGATGGCACAGTGGACAAAGCAATGGCCCTTGATTCAAGAGAACCTGAGTTCAAATCTGGTCTCAATGACACTAGCTGTGTGACCCTGGGCAAGTCACTTAATCCCAATTGCTTCACCAAAAAATAAAAATTCAAATCTGGTCTCAGACACTTGATACTTACTAACTGCATGACCCTCAGCAAGTCATTTAACTCTCTTTGCCCCATGAAAACAAACAAACAAAAATCAAGTGAAAAATATAATATATTCAAAAAGTTATTAGAATATTACATAACCTATTTGCATTCAAAGGACACGGATCCTCTCAAATTGTGTCTGTTTTATTAATATGACCTTATGAACTAGGGCAGAGAGAGTTAAAAACCAGGAACAACCTTATAGACTAGGCTCTTATTGAACATTGATACAATATTGTAAATAATATATAATGAAAGATAGTGTCATGGGAGAAAAGGACCATCGGAGATCCTTAGGCATTCCTCTGTAAAGTCTTTTACACAGTCTAATTAGAATTAAAATGTTCTTTTATTTGGTGCTAGAAAAAGTGACAAAAGGGTAATGTTTGAAACCTAAAGAAGAGGGTTCAGACCTTCTCCTCCCATAACAGAAGGAAGGCAAAAGATTTTATAGAGGATGGGGTGGGGGGGAGGTGACAAACTGAAAATTGAAAGTTCCTTTTGGGGGTGGAATGGGGAAAGCTTGGATGTGTAATAATTAGAGTGAAGCCACTTGCTGGAGAGTTACTGTAGGAAAGCTCCGTCATGAGGAGAAGGCACCTTAGGGCAAGCCATGTGGCTTTTCTTTGGTGTCAGGAAGTGACGTTTGCTCATGGGTGCTGTCTATCAAACCTACCAGCCAATTAGCTCGGAGATGTATGTGAGTGTGGATGGATGATGTTCCCAGTTTCACAGGAGGCTTCTGGGAGAAAGAACGAAGTGTTGGGTCCTTTTTACTTCCTGACCTCCCCATGGCAGGTCGGATGATGGGGTCTCTTAGAAATAGTTAGATTTTTACCTTTCTCTCTGATCCTAATGCTCTTTAATAAATACTTAAATTCTCTTGCTAAAGCTTATAATTTATTGCAACCACTCATTAGATATTTTAGACAGACTAGCTAGAATTTTAGCCCCTTACAGATGGCTGACCACAAAGAGGAAAGCTAAACCTCCATCTTGTGATTTTCTGGTTGGGTAAGAAATTTCTCCTACCATGTCCCATTAAACTCCAGAGTACTGCTAAATACTGGCTCTTTTCTATTTAAATTTCCAATTGGGTTTTTTCAACTCCCTAAGTACCCTGTTTCTGATTTTAGTCTGTTTTACCAGACAAATGGGGGATAAGATCATGGTAATGCTTTGTTTTTGTAGATTTTCTATTTTTATTTTTGTAAGAAGAGTGAGCAAGGTGCTCACACAAGGGAATATAAATATCCCGCCCCCTCCCAAACATACCTTTTCAGAGAAACCTCTGACTCCTGCACTTTTTTCAAATTCTAACACTGAGAGTTTCTCTTCTTTTGCATGCCTGGAGGCAATGCCCCAACCACGTCTAGAAGCAGTGGGGAAAGAAGAAACTAGGCCTGAGTAAGAAACCAAGCCTGATTCAAATTGTCCTAGTGCCTCCCCTCCTCTCTGGACCCCACCTCCTCCCCCTCTTCTGGCACCTACTCCTCCCATGGCCATGCCCCTCAATCTTCCTGCCAGAGAAGTCCAAAGATCTAATCCAACCTCCTCATGTCCTGAGCTTGAGCATGTGCAGCTTTCTCTACCTGAATTTGCAGCTTGTACTCAGTTGGCAGAGCAGTCAGCCTCAGCCCTTCCCCAGTCAGGCTGTGATTCTGACTTGACCTGTTGTGATTCTCCCAAGCCAACCTTAGAAAACCCTTTAAATTCCAGCTATGCCAGTTTTGTTCATAATTTTGTTAACCTACTTTTGTCTTTAATTAGTAACCTTATAAAGAATTTGTATTATGAAAGGATCAACAGAGAATATAAAGTGGTTAAAAAACAAGACCAACTCACACACACACACACACACACACACACAAAAAAAAAACCACAATAAAAACAAACAAAACAAATTAAAAAAAAAAAACCAAGAGCAACTTAAGCTGAATATAGATATGCGAGACAAACCTCATCATCATAGTTCAAGACTCCACTTCTTTTGCCATAGAGGGGTACATATTTTGCAGAAATGTAGAATAAACATCAAGGTATTGATATGAGTATTGGGGATTTTAGATATTGGAATCAAAAATGTTCTAAATTCACTCAGAAATAATGTCAGTTCAGAGGTTACATAGGATTTCTATGCGTTTAGATCTACATTTTGAAATTATTGGTATGGGTTTATTTTCATAGAGATTTTCATGGTTTTAAGATTGTGTTTTATACTTAGTTTAAAAAAAGAGGGGAACATTTGTAAAAGTTTTCTTTTTTCAAAAAAATTTTCTTTAAGATTGTGTTGTGTTTTAACGTGTATTTAAATATGTTCTGATTTTTCACTAAAGTAATTGTATACTTAATAAAAAAGGGGCATTATTTTAAATTGTTGCATAATTGTATATTTTATTCTGAGTCAAGGTACTTTCACATTTTTTTTGATCATTATCCTCAATTTTTAAATCCATATGAGACTTGGATTATGGAAACTTATCATTTAAGACATTAAGTGCCTTCATTCTGAGTTATCAGATGCCAGTTGGCCAAGATACCATCTGATCACAAGAGGAATACATGCAAGAGCAGACATTGAATTGTCACATGAGGGGTGATGTGCATGAAGTCAAGGTACGGCCAAGGGAACGGCTTTTGACAAATGTTGAGGTTGGTTTCTCTTGGTCTAATTTTTCCCCACAATAGTGTACAGATGGCTGGAAGTTTTCATCCCACCCATCTCATCCTACATCTGGCTTCTATGCCCCCTCCTATATGCCTGATGCCATGGATGTCTCAATCCCATGCATCTGATTAAGTCTGACTCAGTTTCCTCCAATATGTTTGGTGGTATGAACATATATACCATCTACCTATTTTAAGCCTGGCGTACTGCATGAGCAATATATAATGCTCAAGTGTGGGAATGCTCATATTCCATGGTTTCTATTCTTTTATGGTAACCCCCATAATTATCTCAGGTGTCATGATAAATACAGTGTTGGATTTGGCCTTAACATCTGTTACCAATTATATTAGATTCTTTAATTTCTCATAATGGCATGAGGATAATTAGGAAGATGATACAAAAAGTGATGAAACAAAGATAAAAATTATTTTTTAAAGTTAATATCACAATCATCTTCTCAATTTACCCTCAACAGGGGGGACTATAGTAATATTAAGTTTTAGAGAATGTTTCATTTTTTGTTTTATTATATGTTTCATGTGTAACAACTAAGATTCTTAATTCTCTTAGTCATGTTTTAAGAACTCTCATTGTTTGATTTGATTATCTGCAAAGCTATTTAAAGTTGTCTTAAGCTCAATTTTGTAGGAAATTTTCCTGGCTGATTACCAGCATACACACATCAACCCCTAAAAAGACTTCCATTCCATGACTGCACAGAGAGGATGTCCCAAGAATCATCTGAGAAACGACTTATAAAGAATTTAAATGAACAGTTTTGTTGTTTTCTTTTTCCCTTCTGTTATTATATACACCATTTGTAGGCAGTGTCAAAACTCTGGTTCATGAGCAACCGCTCCTCTGGACAAAATTTCCCCTTTCTCCCTTTTCTATATTGTTATTAACATATTTTTTGTTTACATAGGATATTATATTCTTTTGTTTATGACTGTTTCATCAAGGAAACACCCAGTGTTCCTCAAAAAAAGAAAGGGGGGACTGTAACAATTAGAGTGATGCCACCTGCTGGAGAGTTACTGTAGGAAAGCTCTGCCATGAGGAGAAAGCATCTGAGAGCAAGCCATGCAGCTTTTCTTTGGCATCAGGAAGTGATGTTTGCTTGTGGGTACTGTCTATCAAAGCTACCAGCCAATTAACTTGGAGCTGTATGTGTGTGTGGTTGGATGATGTTCCTACTTTCACAGGAGGCTTCTGGAAGGAAGGAGGAAGTGTTAGGTCCTTTTTGGTTCCTGACCTCTCCATGGCAGGTCGGATTATGAGTTATCTTAGAAATAGTAAGATTTTTACCTTTCTCTCTGATCCTAATGCTCTTTAATAAATACTTCAACACTTAAATACTCTTGCTAAAGCTTATAATTTATTGGCAACCACTTATTAGATATTTTAGACAGACTAGCTTGAATTTTAGCACCTTACAGATGCTTGTCATTCTTGAGAGTTATAGGGAATTAATTTTTAGGAATTATGACCCTTACTTCTAGAGTTATCTCTGTTGGCTCCAGTCATGTAGTAGCCACACCTAATTGACTTTCCTGCTATAGAATTTTATCTCCTCTTACTTCTTTTTTTTTGTTTTTTGTTTTTTTTTTAGTGAGGCAACTGGGGTTAAGTGACTTGCCCAGGGTCACACAGCTAGTAAGTGTTAAGTGTCTGAGGCTGGATTTGAATTCAGGTACTCCTGACTCCAGGGCCAGTGCTCTATCCACTGCACCACCTAGCTGCCCCTCCTCTTACTTCTTAGGTATGTCTGTCCTGATATCTAGTTGGCCAAGCTAAACTGTAATAGTCCCTTAATTCCTTCATATGTCTGTCCTTTTATCTGGTCACCTTTGCTTTTTCTTCTCAAAGGAGAAACTTCTCAGTTATCCTTAGCCCATGCCAATACTATAACAAGGTATCACCAATATTATACACATACAAATAGGAAACAATTAAGGAAAAAAAAACTTACAACAAAATGATATCTCTATCAAAGATAAAGAAATGACAAAACTACATCCTAACATCATAGGCCAGGTCTGTATAATATTCAGGAATATGCAGATTTAAACAAATGATATGCAATCCTAGAATTCATCTTTACCTTAACAAAATTTACTCAGGTATGTAGACAACATAAGAAACCGTTGTGATTTTCTTAGCTAATTATGAAAAAATATGTTCTTGTGTAGATCAAAGTGCTTCATGCATTATCTTTTAGAATAAGTTAATTGCTATTCATTCATTGATTAAGATCATTCAGTTATCTGTAGGGGACAAACAACAGAAATGACATTGTTCAATGTTTCTTTGACACTCGGTTTCAGATGAGGCCTAAAACAGGTTGAAGAAGCATTCACTATGAAAGGTAACATCCTCCACATACTCCTGTGTGTGGATAACATTGTATTGATTGTACCTTGCCCCAAAACTTTGCAGAACCAGTGGAAGAGATCTATAATCACTAAAAAGAATTTAGCATATCCATTCACATACAAAAGAGCAAATAAATGAAGAATATCTATCTCCAGGTTTCAAAATGTTTCTGCATTATCACCCTATGGAATCTGTCAAACGATATGTATACTCCAGATGCTCCTATGTGTTGATGATATTATATTGATTGCACTAAGCTCCAAAATTTTGTGGAACCAGTGAGAGATCTGTAAACACAAGATATGTTTATTGACACCAATCTTCCCAGAAAAAACATATGACTTTTTTTTTCTTATTTTAACATTTTTCACTAGTGTTTACTAGTTTACTGGTGTTGCTTGTATGACATCATAGCCTAGGATCCTACTTCCTTTAAAGGGATAAGAAAATAAACATGAGTGGTTTGAATATTCTGCAATATATGCAATATGAGGTCTGAGGACAAAAAAGGGTAAAGAATGCCATCAAGGAACTATATAATAGAGGGGGAGAAATATGTACTGATTGCCTAGTGAAATGAGTTTGTAACAGCCAGAGAGCTCCAATGGCTGGGAGAAAGCAATTTAGAATTCCAAAATTTGGGATTTCTGTGGCTAACTTTTGGGAGGACATGGCTGATAGTTGCAAAGAATGAGTAAGAACATGCCAAGATCTGCATTATTGGCAAGATGTTACTTAATTGATGAAATGACATATTTTAGGTCAATGGAGTTAGACTTAATGCTGAGCTTACTTTGAGGGGATTTGATTCACAATTAAAATATTAAGTAGATTCTAAGTGAATTACAGTGAAATATAAACATTGAAACTAATAAAATGTGGGGAAATTATCCTAGAATCTGAATGGGAATTTGATTTCATTTACATAAACTTTACAATCCCAACCAATCTACCCAATATAATATGGAAAAACATTACTAGGGTTTTTCCTTTGCTGTTGTTTGGGTTTTTGTTTTGTTTTGTTTTTAGACAGGAGAAAATACAATATATCCTAAGGGCTAGAGAAATTAAAGCACATTAAGTGATATTATTTTCTGCAAAAATAAAAAAAAAGACTAGCTGAAGAAATATATAATATGATTTCAAATAATACTGCCAAAGAGCCACAAGCACATAAAAAATATTTTCAGCAAATAAGAAAGAGGAGAAAGAGAACCAAAACAAAGTAACCTTGATCAGTTAGAGCTGGCAGGTAAAAGATGAGTTTGGCCAAAACTCAGAATGAGATAATGCTAGCAAGAAGTGTGAAAGGCAATAAAATCTTTTATAAATATATCCCAGGGAAAAATGAGGTGGTTGAGAAAAATGAAGACTGCCAATAAATGAGATGGGGCATGGCATTAATGATAACACTGAAAAAGGCTGAGATATTATATTTACTTCTTAAACTTCCCTTTTAAAAGAAAAGAATTCAATGAATGAGTGTGGACTTGTGTGTCTCCCATCTATGTAAATATGCCAATAATAAATATAAAAGCTTTTATTTTTTTCTATCTTTGCTTCCTTTTTCAAATCTGAACAAAATGACCTCTATCAAAGAGCAGATCTCCAGTCTGATATAGTAGAGAGGGGTTGTGCCCTTGAGATGTTGAGGGAAATGTTTGTACATTTCTTCTTGCTATATTTTTGAAGTACAAATTCCTTGCAAAATCTACTTAATGACCATAGTAATTTTGTATTTTATAAATCCAAAGATACAGACTTTTGGGGTAAGAACTCACCATTTGAGAAAAATTGTTAAAAAATTGGAAAGCAGTTTGGAGGAAACTAGACATAGGGCAATATTTCACATCACATAATAAGATATGGTCAAGATGGATAAACGATTTAGATATAAATTATATCATAAATAAAATTAGAGGTTCATGGGGAAATATACCTGTCAGATCTATGGACAAGAGAAGACTTCATATCCAAAGAAGAGATAGAGAGGCTAACAGGAAGCAAAATGGATAATTTTGCTTACATGAAATTAAAAAAAAAAACTCTTACAGAAACAAGATTAATGCAAACAAAATTAGAAGGAAAACAGAAACATAGAAAAATATTATTGCAAGTTCCTTGATAAAGACATCTTTTATCAAATAGATAGGGGAGTGAGCCAAATCTGTAAAAACAAAAAGCATTCCCCAGTTGGTAAATGGATAAAGGATATGAAAAGTCAGTTTTCAGAAAAAGAAATCAATGCTATGATTAGTTAAATAAAAATGCTCTAAATCATTACAGATTAGAAAAATGCAAAGTAAAGATTAGGATACTATCTCAGGGGAAGCTAGATGGCGCAGTGCATAAAGCACCGGCCCTGGATTCAGGAGTACCTGAGTTCAAATCTGACCTTAACACTCACTTACTAGCTGTGTGACCCTGAGCAAGTCACTTAACTCCAATTGCCTCACCAAAAAAAAAAAAAAAAAAAAGATACCATCTCAAAGAAATTAAAAAGAAAAAAAAATCTTTAAACAATTTTTTTTTAAAGATACCATCTCATACCTATCAGCCTGGCTAACAATACAGAAAAGAAAAATAACAAATGCTGGAGAGGATTTAGAAAAATTGGTCCACTAATATGATGTTAGTGGAGTTGTGAACTAGTCCAACAATTCTGGAGAATAATTTGTAACTATGCTCAAAGGGTTATAAAAAGTACTTTTTCTTTGACTCAGAAACACCATTAAGAGGTCTGTGTTTCAAAGAGATAAAAAAAAAAGGCAAAGGTCCCATTTGTTCAGAAATATTTATAGCAGCTCTTTTTATGATGTCACGTTGCACAAACTTTTGTAATCATCTGTGTTGTGAAAGGCTCTGCACTAGGTATAGGCTAAATAATAAAAAAGGAAATATTCCCTATCCTCAAGAAACCTACATTCTACTGAAAGTGATCTCTAAAAAGTTACCAATAATCTCTTAGTTTTCAAGTCCAATGACCTTTTTCTCCTGTCTTCATTCTTTTTTGATCCCTCTTCTATATTTGGTATGGTTTATCATCCTCCATTTCTGGATAATTTCTCCTCTCTCTTTTTTTGTTGTTGTTTTGTTAACACTACTACACTCTTGATTCTCTTTCTTCCTGTCTGACCACTCCTTATCAGTCTCATTTGATGGCTCATCACTTAGATGATTTCCTCTGACTAGCTCTGCTTTGTTTCCTTTTGTATCTTTACAGTCTCTTTCTTGATAACCTCACCAATTCTAATAGGTTTAACTGTCATCTTCATGAAGATGACTCTCATATTTATAGATTCCATCTGAGTCTGTCCTAAAGTCTAGTCTTATAAAACCAGCTACCTAAAGCATATTTTAAATAGAATGTCAAAAAAAACCCATTTCCCTATTAACCCTAGGCTTAAATACAAAACCATCTGTATGATGTTTAAAGTCCTTCACTTTCAGATTCTAGCCAATCTTTCTAGGCTTATGGTACAAAGCTCCTTCAATTACTTTCTGATTCAGTCAAATTGGTCTATGTGACATCAGTTATTCAGATCCTTTTTATGTCCTACCTCTGTATCTTTGAACAGGCTGTCCCTTAACAACTGGATCATAGAATTCCTAGTTTCCTTTAAAGCCCAACTTAATTATTGATTCATACATGAAGGTCATGCAGATACCCCCAGTTTCTAGTGTTCTCAACCCATCAAATTGTTTTCTCTCTAGTTTGTATATATTTTGATTTTGATATTCTGTGTATTCATCATTTCTTTCCTGTCTAATAGCAGGCAAATTTTACTTTTTGTCTTTATATCCTTAGCAAAGAAGCTACTATTATACATAATTAGGCACTTAATACACATTTTGGAAAGAAAGAATATTTTTTTTTTTTAGTGAGGCAATTGGTGTTAAGTGACTTGCCCAGGGTCACATAGCTAGTAAGTGTTAAGTATCTGAGGCCAGATTTGAACCCAAGTACTCCTGACTCCAGGGCTGGTGCTCTATCCACTGTACCACCTAGCTGCCCTTTTGCTGTTGTATTTTAAAATTATTCTTTCTTGGGCAGCTACAAATTCTACAAAAATTTTCTGTAAGAAGTCATATTTTACTTTGTCTATTTAGTAAAAACAACTTATTTTTAAAAATATATATTAAATCAAACTATATGAATGTTAGTAAATTTATTCAAAAGTGTTCATTTGTTAGCCCTGGAAAGTATCAGAATAAGAAGACTTAATGCATGGATGCCTCAATCAGTTGACTGTACCTTTGGCATTTTAAGAATAGTTCATAAGGCCTGTGTTGCAGAGGTAATGATGGATTCCTCAGAAAACCTCTGGGCCATCTTGTTTTTGTAATGGATCATTTACATTTTATTCTTCTGTATTTTTCTTTGTGTTATCAATTCCAAAACTCCTTGACACTTTTGCTACATTTATTTCTTGATGACTAAGACAGAAAAAAAAAGGTAGATAGACATTTTCTCCCCTTATAAAACAGACACTGCTGGAATCCAAGTTACCTGAGCAAAGGAAATAGAAACGAAGTAAGTAAAACCCTGATAGCTTTCTCCCATCTGTAATGTAGATAATGGAATATGATCTCCTGTAAATTGCTCACTATCCCAGAGAGAGAGACATGAATTGAATTGTCTTCCCAATGAGAACAGTTTGTTCTATGCTGGAGGCACAATTATGAAAAACCTATCTTGAACACAGGTGGCCTGCTCTGATCTTTTCCTATTTGAATGACTTATGTCATTCCAGGTTATGTTTCTCCACAGTTTTAAAAAGGCGTTTCCCTCTTTCTCACTATAGATGAAGCTCATTATATGAAATATACTCCCAAAGCCAATTTCTGCTGAACTCCCCCTCCCCTGCTTCCACATTTGCCAAACATGCAAACAATCCTCACTTAAAAAAAAAAAAACAACAGCAAAGGATATATAAAATGTTGAGTTTTTTTTTACTTATATCACTAAAGGATCATATTACCATCTTAATTTTAATAAAAGTATAAAGTGACTTCAGGTTTTATGTAAATTCACTAAATGAGCAATATTTATATAACAAAGGACCACATTTCTCCCTATGCTTTAACCTAAGCCTGAAATGAAGTAGATATGTCGAAATGTTACACATTATTGTTTTATTTTAATTTTTAATGTTCCAATCAGATACCAAGAGGGAATGCTTGGAATCTCTAAATAAACACTAACCATCTCAAAAACTTAACACCAATGTCAAATCACAAAGTGTTCTCTAAACATTAGCACATTTATTAGCCGCCTTCACCTATCTAAATCTTGACACCTTTAAGATTCTTTCATTACAACTCAACCAAAATAAATATACCTTGGGACTTTCTGTCAAAACAGAAGGATCTGCCAAATGAACATGTACACGCTCTGTACCTCACACTGTGAGAGTGTTCTTATGCCCTTTGTAAAGATGCTAGTTTCATTTGTGGTTTCTGTGCACAGTACAGGACATTATGTGCTGTTACTTTCCTCATATTGATGGAAGTAAAAGGTCACTCTGTTAACATTGCTGTGGGTGCTTCTGTATCAAGGAGCTTTCTTTTTTTTAAAGGAAAGCATTCATGGGATGAGAAATTGGGTGTCCAATAGCATTTCAGAAATAGATAATGAAGATTGATAAGCAAAGGACACATTCAAGGTCCGCACTACTCTTTGATAGAGTAGGTGTCATTTGAGAGGATTTTATAAAGATGTGGAGAATCTAGAATATTTTCTACCAAATGCAATCCTTTATTTTGATAAATGTGTGTGGAATTCTTCATTGTTTGAATCAGCCACTGACTTTGGGAAAATCACTTAACCCCTCTGACATTCTGTTCCTTTTCTGTAAAATGATGCTACTATGTCCCCAATCTCACTCTGATGTCCTTCAGTGCACCAACTATCCTAAGTGGTAGAAATATTAGAATGTTATGTTATATAATTGTAGCTCTGTGTGTGTGTGTGTGTGTGTGTGTGTGTGTGTGTGTGTGTGTGTGTGTGTGTGTGTGTGTGTGTGAAGCTTAATTGGCTGACAGGGCAATCAGTCAATTCCTATTTCTCTACCATCAATTGTAAATAAGTAGATAGGCAAACAGATCAATGAATGAATGAATGATGTTTCTATATTTGAGTTACATACCAAACTACATATTAAAAATAGCCTTTTTATTATAATACTAATACAGTAACTAGCATAGAGTATGTGATTGCTGAAGTGAATAGAATGACTATAATATAATGTAATAATAAAAGAAACAAAGAACACATGGGTCAAAAACCATGCCCAAAGTTATAAGAAGATTAAGAAATATGTGATACTGGGATATTATTTTTGTTTCAATTTAGTATATGCTGTTGAAATATTTTTAGTTAATTTATCCTATTTTATTTACTATTCTGCTCCAATATTGTCCTTGATTAACAAACTTTTCCCCCCTTATTATTTTTTACTTCCCCACGCTGATGAAGCTATCTAGGGTATATTTCCTTATTAAAGGGAAGATTCAAATTAGAGAATTGCTTTTAAAAAAAATCAGAGAAAGTGATGTAAATGGCAATATGTTTACAAATAAACACTACTATATACATAATTCATTTTTTAAAATTTATGGCCCACATTTATCCCTGTTTGTTCTGATATGTATAATATCTGTGTTTTCTTCTAGAAAAGCACCTGTCTGTGAACTGACCCAACCATTCTGGAGAGCAATTTGGAATTATGCCCAAAGGGCAAAAAGCTGTCCATACCCTTTGACCCAGCAATACAATTTTGGGGTCTTTTTCCCAAAGAAATCATGGAAAGGGTAAAGGGACCCACATGTACAAAAATATTTATAGCTACTCTTTATGTGGTGGCAAGGAATTGGAAGTTGAGGGGATGCCCATCAATTGGGGAATGGCTGGACAAGTTGTGGTATATGAATACAATGGAATACTATTGTGCCGTAAGAAACGATGAGCAGGAGGAGTTCAGAGAAACCTGGAGGGTCTTGCATGGGCTGATGATGAGTGAGATGAGCAGAACCAGAAGAACATTGTACACAGTATCATCAACATTGAGTGTTGATCTACTGTGATGGACTATATTCTTCTCACCAATGCAATGGTACAGAAGAGTTCCAGGGAACTCATGATAGAAGAGGATCTCCAAATCCAAGAAAAAAAAAAAAGAACTGTGGAGTATAGATGCTGAATGGACCATACTATTTCTTTTGTTTTTGGTGCTGTTGTTTATTCTATTTTGAAGTTTTTCATCATTGCTCTGATTTTTCTCTTATAACATGACTAATGCAGAAATAGGATTAATGTTATTATGTGTGTGTGTGTGTGTGTGTGTGTGTGTGTGTGTGTGTGTGTATAACCTATATCAGATTACCTGCTATCTAGGGGAGGGGGGAAGAAGGGGAGGGAGGGAGAAAAATCTGAAATTGGAAAGCTTGTATAAACAAAAGTTGAGAACTATCTTTACATGTAATGGAAAAATGAATAAATAAATAAATAAACAAACAAATAAACAAATAAATAAATAAACAAATAAATAAACTTAAAAAAGAAAAGAAAAAGAAAAGCACCTGTCAACATGCAGTATAAACAATATATTTTATTAAAACCAATTAGTAAAAAATTCATGATATAATTTTTAATCCCATTTATTTTTGTACTCATCCCTCTTCTCTTCTTTTTTCTTGCTATATTCTATCTTCTCTTGCTTTACTTTTTCTTCAAGTGATGTGTTTGGGAATTCATTATAAGCATTTTGGAAACACTTATAATAATGAAAGAATTGGTATTATTTGGCACAGAAATCTAGAAAGCTACTTAGGGAAAAAGAGTTGTGTATTGCAGGAGCAATTCATAGTTTTGGAGGCAGGGGACCACTGATGTGAGAACCAGTTGATCAGTTTGTAGAGATAGAAATATGGTCATTTAAAATAAAAGCTTGATTTCCCAGAATGTTCAAGATACTACTTAAGGTGTTCTGGAGTCAGATTATACTTTCCTGCCTTAGTTCCTGCATGGAGTATATTATTCAATATAATTTAAACTGATAGTTGAGGATTTCATTACCAATATCGCATCATTGCACTATAGCTATAGAAGCAAATATAAGAGATTAGGTCCTATGTGTACTGGCCTCAGAGCATCTGCTATAAAATTTTTAAAGCAGTAAATTATGTAATTACCTTCATTTCTTGTGATTTATCTTTTATTTACAAATATTTCTATTCTCTTATTAAAAGTACATTATGATGGGGATAGAAAGGAATATACCTTTTTCTCAGCAGTACATGGCACATTTTCAAAAATTGACCATGTATTAGGGCACAAAAACATCATAGTCAAATGTAGAAAGGCAGAAATAGTAAATGCATCCTTCTCAGATCATGATGCAATAAAAATTACATGTAAGAAAGAGCCAGGGAAAAGTAGAATGAAAATCAATTGGAAACTAAATAATTTCATTCTAAAGAATGAATGGGCCAAACAAGAAATCATAGAAACAATCAATAACTTTATCCAAGAGAATGACAATAATGAGACAACATACCAAAATCTATGGGATGCAGCCAAAGCAGTGCTTAGGGGAAAATTTATAGCTCTAAATGCTTACATGAATAAAAAAGAGAAAGAGGAGATTAATGAATTGGGCATGCAACTTAAAAAGCTAGAAAAAGAACAAATTAGAAATCCCCAATTAGACACTAAATTAGAGATCCTGAAAATTAAAGGAGAAATCAATAAGATTGAAAGCAAAAAAACTATAGAACTAATCAATAAAACTAAGAGCTGGTTTTATGAAAAAACCAATAAAATAGATAAAATACTGGTTAATTTGATTAAAAAAAAAGAAAGAAGAAAACCAAATTACCAGTATCAAAAATGAAAAGGGTGATGTTACCACCAATGAAGTGGAAATTAAAGCAATAATTAGGAAATATTTTGCCCAACTGTATGCCAATAAATTTGACAATCTAAATGAAATGGATGAATATTTACAAAAATACAAACTGCCCAGGTTAACTGAAGAGGAAATAAAATCCTTAAATAAACCCATATTAGAAAAAGAAATTGAACAAGCTATTAATGAACTCCCTAAGAAAAAATCCCCAGGGCCAGATGGGTTTACGGGTGAATTTTACCAAACATTTAAAGAACAATTAATTCCAATATTATACAAATTATTTGGAAAAATAGGTGAAGAAGGAGTTCTACCAAATTCGTTTTATGACACAAATATGGTGGTGATACCAAAACCAGGCAAAGCAAAAACAGAGAAAGAAAATTATAGACCAATCTCCCTAATGAATATTGATGCTAAAATCTTAAATAAGATATTAGCAAGGAGATTACAGCAAGTGATCACCAGGATAATACACTATGACCAGGTGGGATTTATACCAGGAATGCAGGGCTGGTTCAACATTAGGAAAACTATTAACATAATCAACCACATCAATAAGAAAACCAACCAAAATCATATGATTATCTCAATAGATGCAGAGAAAGCTTTTGACAAAGTACAGCACCCATTCCTAATAAAAACACTAGAGAGTTTAGGAATAGGGGGAGCTTTCCTTAGAATAATAAACAGTATCTACCTAAAGCCATCAGCAAGTATTATATGCAATGGAGATAAATTAGAGGCCTTCCCAATAAGATCAGGGGTGAAACAGGGATGTCCATTATCACCCCTATTATTTAATATTGTCCTAGAAATGTTAGCTTTAGCAATCAGAGAAGAGAAAGGAATTAAAGGAATTAGAATAGGCAAGGAGGAAACAAAACTATCACTCTTTGCAGATGATATGATGGTATACTTAAGGAATCCTCGAGAATCAAGTCAAAAATTACTTGAAACAATTAACAACTTTAGCAAAGTAGCAGGATATAAAATAAATCCACATAAATCATCAGCATTTCTATACATGACCAACAAAGTCCAGCAGCAAGAGATAGAAAGAGAAATTCCATTTAAAGTAACGGTAGGTAATATAAAATACTTGGGAGTCTACTTGCCAAGACAAACCCAGGAACTCTATGAACACAACTACCAAACACTCTTCACACAAATCAAATCAGATCTAAATAATTGGAAAGATATCAATTGCTCATGGATAGGCAGAGCTAATATAGTAAAAATGACAATACTGCCTAAATTAATTTACTTATTCAGTGCCATACCAATCAGGCTACCTAAAAATTATTTTATACAGCTAGAAAAAATAATAACAAAATTCATCTGGAAAAACAAAAAATCAAGAATATCCAGGGAAATAATGAAAAAAAATTCACAGGAAGGTGGGTTAGCGGTACCAAACCTGGAGCTTTACTATAAAGCGGCAGTCATCAAAACTATCTGGTACTGGCTAAAAAATAGAGTGGTAGATCAATGGAATAGGCTAGGCTCAGGAAATGCAGTAGTAAATGACACTAGTAATGTAGTGTTTGATAAACCCAAAGACTCCAGCTTCTGGGATAGGAACTCAGTATTTGACAAAAACTGCTGGGAAAACTGGAAGATAGTATGGCAGAAATTAGGCTTAGACCAACATCTTACACCTTATACTAAAATAAGGTCAAAATGGATACATGATTTAGACATAAGAGGTGATACCATAGGTAAATTAGGAGAGAAAGGAATAGTGTCCCTATCAGATCTTTGGAAAGGAGAACAGTTTTTGACCAAACATGAGATAGAGTATATTATAAAATGCAAAGTGGATGATTTTGATTATATTAAATTAAAAAATTTTTGTACAAACAGAAGCAATGCATCCAAAATTAGAAGGGAGGCAGAAAGCTGGGAAACAATTTTTGAGGCCAGTGCTTCTGATAAAGGCCTCATCTCTAAAATATATAGGGAATTAAATCAAATTTATAAGAATCCAAGTCATTCCCCAATTGAGAAATGGTCAAAGGATATGAACAGGCAGTTTTCTGATGAAGAAACCAAAGCTATCTATTCCCATATGAAAAAATGCTCTAAATCTCTAATGATTAGAGAGATGCAAATTAAAACAACTCTGAGGTACCACCTGACACCTATCAGATTGGCTAAAATGACAAAAAAGGAAGATAATAAATGTTGGAGAGGCTGTGGGAAAATTGGAACACTAATGCATTGTTGGTGGAGCTGTGAGCTGATCCAACCATTCTGGAGAGCAATTTGGAATTATGCCCAAAGGGCGATAAAGCTGTGCATACCCTTTGACCCAGCAATCCCACTTTTAGGTCTTTTGCCCAAAGAAATCATGGAAGGGGGAAAGGGACCCACATGTACAAAAATATTTATAGCTGCTCTTTACGTGGTAGCAAGGAATTGGAAGTTGAGGGGGTGCCCATCAATTGGGGAATGGCTGGACAAGTTGTGGTATATGAATACAATGGAATACTATTGTGCTGTAAGAAATGATGAGCAGGAAGAGTTCAGAGAAACCTGGAGGGTCTTACGTGAGCTGATGATGAGTGAGATGAGCAGAACCAGAAGAACATTGTACACAGTATCATCAACATTGAGTGTTGACCTACTGTGATGGACTATATTCTTCTCACCAATGCAATGGTACAGAAGAGTTCCAGGGAACTCATGATAGAAGAGGATCTCCAAATCCAAGAAAAAAAAAAGAAAGAAAGAACTGTGGAGTATAGATGCTGATTGAACCATATTATTTCTTTTGTTTTGGGTGCTGTTGTTTTTTTTTTCTATTTTGAGGTTTTGCATCACTGCTCTGATTCTTTCTCTTGTAACAGGATTAATGCAGAAATAGGATTAATGTTATTATGTGTATATATATGTGTGTGTATATATATATCTATATGTATATGTATAGATATATATAGATATAACCTATATCAGATTACCTGCTGTCTAGGGGAGGGGGGAGGGAGGGGAGGGAGGGAGGGAGAAAAATCTGAAAGTGTAAAGCATGTATAAACAGAAGTTGAGAACTATCTTTACATGTAACGGAAAAAATAAAATATCTCAAAAAAAAAAAAAAGTACATTATGGACCCCCAAAACGGCAATAAAACAACCCCTGAAACAGCAAAAGACAGCCAAAGACAGATTAGAGGGGGCTGTGCTGGGCTGTAAGCAAAGTCCAACCCCATGATCTCACTGACACAGACCCCATCCATGCTGCACCAGAAGAACTTACCCCCAAGCCTCCGAATCAGCTGCAATACTGCATCTTCTGTAACTGAGCTTGCAATCATGTGAGAGGGCAGAATGGCTGGCTGGGGTGGGGGTGGAGGGGAATACAGGGAAGTCTGTGGTAGCTAAGGAGGAATTTGGCTTCCCCACCACAGCAGGGAACCAGGAAAAGTCACGCTGTTGCTTGAAAAGCCAAATGGAAAAGGAGATACAAAATTCTCAGAAGAAAATAATTGCCTAAGAATTAGGACTGAACAAATGGAAGCTAGTGACTTTATGAGAAACCATGACCTAGTAAAGCAAATCCATATGAATAAAATAATAGAGGGCAAAATGAAATATCTCCTTGGAAAAACAGCTGACCTTGAAAATAGATCCAGGAGAGATAATTTGAAAATCAATGGAATACCTGAAAACCATGACCAAAATAATAGTTTAGCCAGCATCTTCCAAGGACTTTTCAGGGAAAATTGCCCTGATATTCTAGAAGCAGAAGGTAAAATAGAAATTGAAAGAATCCACTAATCACCTGCAGAAAGAGATCTCAAAAAGTAAACCTCCAGGAATATTATAGCCAAATTCCAGAGATCCCAGGTCAAGAAGGAAACAGTGCAAGCACATAGAAAAAAGGAATTAAAATACTGTGGAGCTACAATAGGGATAAAACAAGATCTAGGGAATAGAATATGATATTCTAGAGGGCAAAGGAACTGGAACTACAGATAAGAATCACCTACCCAGTAAAACTGATTATAATCTTTCAGGGGAAAAAATGGGACTTCAACAAAAAAGAGGACTTTCAGGCATTTGTGATGAAAAGACCTGAACTGAATAGAAAATTTGACTTTCAAATACAAAACCCTAGAGAAGCATGAAAAGGTAAACAGGAAAAAGAAATCTTAAGGGATATTAAAACTTTAAAATCTTTACATTCCTACATGGGAAGAAAATACTTCGAACTCATGAGAACTTTCTCAGTGAGGGTAGCTGAAAGGAATACATTTAGACAGAGGACACAGGTCTGAACTGAATATGAAGGGATGATATCTGTAAAGCATTTATTTTTTGTTTATCCTTTTTTTTTTTGTGGGGCAAGAAGGGTGGGGTGGCTTATGTCTGAGGCTGGATTTGGGCTCAGGGCCTCCTGGGTCTAGGGCTGGTGTTTTGTTCACTGTGTCATCTAGCTAACCCATGATGACATCTTTAAATGGTTTTCAGGTAGTCCAATGAGGAAGTAGGAGGAATGAACTGGGGGAGATGAAAGGGGAGAGATGGATTAGGGAGAGGTAGCTCACATGAAGGAAATAAGAAAAAAAGCTTATGGAGGGGAGAGGAAGAGGGGGAAGGAGTGGGGGAGTGAGTGAACTTTACTATCTTCAGAATTGGCTCAAAGAGGGAATAACATATGTACTCAGGTGAGTATAGTAGTATATTTTGCCCTGTGGGAAAATTGGAGAGGAAGGAGATGGCGGGGGGGGGGGTGAGAAGAGGGGAAGGAAGGAAGGGCAAGTTGGGGGAGAGATCAGTAAAAATCAAAACACTTTTCTGCATAAACTGCACATGTATGACTTATATTGAATTGCCTGATTTCATAAGGAAGGTTGAGGAGGGAGGGAGGAAGAAAAATTTAGAACAGAGAATTATCTCAATGAACTTAATCTTATCAGAGTGGGCTCAAGGAGAGAATAACATACACACCCAATTGGGAGGAATAATCTTATTTAACCCTACAGGAAAGTAGGAGGGTAAGAGGTTAAGGAGGGAAGGGTGAAGGAAGGGAGGGCAGAGTGGGGGAGGGATCAGTCAGAAGCAAAACATTTTTGGGAAGGAATAGAGTAACAGAAGATAGAAAATAGAGTAAATATCATGGGAAGGGAATAAGATGGAGGGAAATAGTTATGATGATTGACTACAATGGCAAAATGTATGGTACCTACTTTTCTAGCTATTGTGAAGAAATTTCTTTGTCAAGTTTAAAGTACTATATAAAAGTTATGATGAACAAGGTGTTATCAAAAAAACTTGGAAAGACCTATATGAACTGAAGCAGCAGGAAATGTACTATATATAAAAGAACAGCAATAGTGTAAGATGATCTGCTGGGGAGCACACTGTTATTTTATGCAATGCAATGATCCAATATAACTCTGAAGGACATATGAAAATTGCAGTCCATCTACAGAGCAAAAACTGAAAACAGATTGTAGCATACTTTTTTTGACAGTTCCTTAATCTGAAGTTTTATTTTCATCTGTTTTCTCTCATCACCTAGCTAATGTGGAGATGTTTTCCATGACTACTAATGTATAACTTATATTAAATTGTTTGAATTCTTGGGGGTGGGGAGTGGGAAAAGAGGGAGGAAGAGAAATTGGAACATAAAGTTTTAAAAAATTGATGTCAAAATTTGTTTTTACTTGTAATTTGGCAAATAAAATTTTTAAAAAAGAAAGTACATTATGTGATGTTTAAAAATCTAAATGTGGGTCCTAACACCCCCCCCCAGTTTTTGGGGTAAACTGGCTAAGATTTGCTGATAAATTCAGCAAGAGTTTAGGTTTTTGAGGATTTATTAAAGAGTATAGACAACATATGTGATCCCATAATGCCAGAAAAGTCTATCTACTTTCTATCTACTTTCCTCTCTTTTTCTCTGTCTGCCTTTTCTCTGTCTCCTGCCAAGCCAATGTCATGAATGAAGAGGGATCCTCCTTTCTTAGCAACCCACGGGAAGTTCTGCCACCATGCCCAAATCCCAAATGAAAAGAGGGAGATCCAGCAAGCCAGCCTCACCTTCCTACTTCCTGTCTCCCTCCCCAAAAAGGGAAGGTACTTCAAGATGATTGGTTAAGAGTGGTAATGTGGCGTCTTGCTGATATCAGTAGTATACCACCTCTGAGGACAACACTCCACTCAGGGCCAGCCAGGTGTGGTCTTGATTTTGATGGTCTTCAGGTGGGTCCCTGGGTGTCTGCTAAATCCCATCATTTTATCACAATAACGTATGTTTCCATGTGTCAAGGTGATAAGCATTTATTGTGCACAATTGTGTATGCAAGAAGAGAAAGAAGAGGGGATGAATTACTTAACTGTGAGTTCTAGTAGATTAGGGTTTAAATTTTCCTTTGCATAAAGTCTATGAAGTACATATAGTAAATAACTGTAAAGCATTCAGCCAAGTTTTTTTTAAAAATTCACTTAAAAATATATTAAAGAGATGAAAAATTTCACATGTTTAAATAAAAGTCACCAAGGTATTCAAATTGCTAACATGCACATACATACATACGCCCTAACTGGTATAGAACTGGCTTTTCCCCACAAAATGTATCTATTATCCATATAAAAGTATTAAAATAAATAACTATTTTAGGGAATTTGTAATTAAGGGAAAAATACAAAAGAATCTTGGTTCCCTGCCAAAATAGAGGGCACATGAAAAAGCCTAAATTTAAGATTACTGTTTCTATTTTTTTTTCTCCTACTTATGGCAACTTGTTTAGAGAAGGTACTGATGTTTACAATTCCATGCCCCCTCCATTTCTCTCCTTGTATGTGGGAAACAGTACAGTAATTTATTTTCTAAACTGACTTTCTACTAACATTAGAGCTTACTTCTTTTCTCTTTGACAAAAATAGATACTTGTGCCAAGCAATAGAAGACACCATTCACTTGTGGACAACTGTGGTTCATAGTGTTTGTGTAGTGTGGTTATAAAAGTATTCACAAAGTATGCTCAAGTTGAGGCTTAATCCATGGCAATTGCACTGTCATTAGCCAAAATGTGAAGAAGTGTAACAAAATCAAAAATAAGATGAGGAAGTTGGTCTCTGTAGCCTGTTGTCTTGAACACTGTATCAAGGGAAATTAAGTATGTGTTAGAACTAATGAATCTCCTTTATTCTAAGTGATAACCATACTCAGAGTGATATCCATATCTAGAGATCTGGGCAGCAGAAAACCTGGGTTCCAGTACTTATTGATCTAATTAGCATGAAGCCTAAGGCATCATTTTCTTTCTCAGTCTGTACTTTATGTTCCCCAGTCATAAAAGAGAGGCATGTGAGGGGAAGGGTGAGTAACATCTGTCTTATTATCAACCCCATAGTGCTTATAGTAGAAGACAGAGATAATAGATATGAAAGTGGTATTAATATGCCAAATGATTGAGCCTTTAAAGTATTACAGATGCTTTTTATCACCCTCTGTCTCACAGTTTCTCATCAAAGTATTACCAGATGAACCATATGGTCCAGAAAAGGACTCTCTCAACTTATACTATGGTAGCTGATTAGAAGACCACCAGTTAGTTGTCACTCAGTCAAGAAGTATTTAAGAAGGGTTCACCATGTGCTACTAGTCAATGTGCTGTATATGTGGTAGGGATACAAAGAAAAATAAAAACATAGTCCTTGCTCTCAAAAGGCTCACATTCAAATGAGAAAGATAATATACAAATAAACTTAAATCCAAGATGTGCAAGTGTGAATAAAAGGTCATTTTATAAAGAGAATAGTAACATGGGGGATTTTGAAAGACCTTTTTTGAAGGCAACATTTGAGCTGTTCCTTTAAGGGAATTTAGGTGTCAGAGTTGAGGAGTAAGAACATTACAGGCATGGAGGACAGGCCATACAAATACAGTATGGAGATGAGAATGTCAAAAGGCTTCATAGATACAGAGTCAGAAAGGACCTTAGATGTCAGTTAATACAATTCCCTCAGTTTACAGATAAGAAAACAGAAACCTAGAGACATCATTTGATTTGCCTAAAGTCACGGCAGGCAGTTCGTGACATAGATGGTATTTTAAACCAGGTTTTGAAATGGCAAATCTTACTCTTTACCCTTTTACTATGGGTGTCTCTAACTTTGCCTAAGATATGGTTCTCATTATTCCCAATCCATATTTCTTATTCTCGTCACCTTTGTCCAGCTGGCACTCTCTATCAAAACATTTCTCTCTTCCTTTCTACCTAACCAAATGATACTCCTCTTTTAGAACCTGTTTCAAGTCTCACTTCCCCTGAAAACCCTTTCTTGATCATCTTAACTCACAGCGGTCTCATTACTCTGAAATTTGCTTTGAAATTGCCTACCTCCAGCACCAACAAGGATGATGTTGTGACTACCTAATAACAATCAGTGAGTCAAGGAGAGGTAACTTCTGCTGCAATCGGTAGGAAAGCTACAAAGTAGGGATGGGAAATTTAGTTTAACCAGTTCACTTCATAGATCACTTATAGTTAATAAGAACCGTATTGCAATAGCAATAGCTGTAGCTCTTTAGTCTCCTTCCTGGATTTCTATCTTTTGAGTATGGGTATTCAAGAATAATTCTTAACTTATTTGCCTTTTGTGGGGCTAACCACTGGATATTCAGTCTTCTTTTCTTTTCTCAGTGTTTCCCCTAAAGAATTCATTAAATCAGAGTTTACCTTAAAATAAATTGAATAACATTCAAATAAAATGGCATACCCCAATAAAGTAGAAGTGGTCTTCTACTTCCTCCAAATTCTTTTTTGAAATACCTTGGAAAGGGAGGGAGTTAAAGTGGCCTAGTTTCAAAGTCACAAAGGGAATCATAAAAGCATCCACACAATCCCCTACAACCCCTTTACATAGCTAATGGTAAAAATGCCTCCTCCTATCCTGTAGTCCTTAAGTATGTTTTCCTTTACAAATTTCTTCCTGATTAGTCATCTGCATAGGGTGTGTGTGTGTGTGTGTGTGTGTGTGTGTGTGTGTGTGTGTGTGTGTGTGTGTGTGTGTGAGAGAGAGAGAGAGAGAGAGAGAGAGAGAGAGAGAGAGAGAGAGAGATGCTAAAAGAACAAGAGATATTGACTGAGAGACATAGTAAAAGACATTGAGGCAGAGTGATAGAAACATAGAGAGAGAAGAAAGAAAAAGAGATAGTTATGTAAAGTGTTTTTTTCATACTTTCAAAAGATCCAACAGAATTAAATGGTCCTTTACTATAGCCAGCCTTTGAAATTTTCCATGGCCTGCTTCCATTTACCCATGCCTAAAGATATACAGATAATAATGTTTAACTTCAAAACAAAACGAACAAAAAAATGAATCTACTAAAGCATGGATAGAGATAAAAAGAAGAAATATAATAGCCAGTATTTTTGACATTCATTTAGCACAAAATCATATATAACACCACTATCAACAAACATTAATGTGACTACTATGTGCAGAATACTGTGCTGTCACATGCACGAATTGAACTAGAAAAGACTTTTTAGGCTATTCCATAGGTAAACCAAAATTCCCAGTATAATATTTCTAAAAATAGTAATATGTCTTTTGCCTGAAGACCTCTAGCGAGAAAAAGAGAGCCCTGACTTCTGAGATAGCTTATTCAATTTCAGCAAAATTCTAATTATTAGAAAGAAAGGGTTTATTTATAACTTTAAAAAATATTAGAATTCATCCCATTCACATTCACAGTTATTATTACTGTGTATTTCCCTCCATCCTCTTTTCCCCTTTGTTTGTATTCTTTTTTTTCCCCCTTCTTTCACTCTATTCCTTCTCATCAGTTTGCTTCCCTTATTGCCCTCCCTTTTATCAGGCCCCCTTCCTTTTCTTTCCCCTTTCTTCCCCTCCTTCTGCCCTCCCTTCTATCAGTACCACCCTTTTCACTTTATCCTTTTATTTCCTTAAAGAGTAAGCTAAATTTCTTTATCAAAAGGGGTGTATATGTTATTCCCTCTTTCAACCAAATCTGATGAGAGTAAGGTTGAAGCAATGCTCACCCCTCCCTTCTTTCCCTCTATTGTAATAGGTTTTTTGTGCCTCTTCTTATGATATAATTAATCCTGTTAACGCCATTCCACCTCCCCTTCCCTCTCCTCTCCCTATACTCCTCTCATTCTGCCACTTAAGTTTCGTCATATCCTCAGATCAAAATCAATTTAATAATTATACCGTAATAGAGATATAGATTTTAAGAGTTAAAAGCATTGTCTTCCCTCACAGGAATGTGGACAGTTTAACCTTATTGAATATTTCCTTTTTCTTGTTTACCTTTTTATACTTCTCTTGAGTCTTATATTTGAAGATCAAATTTTCTCTTCAATTCTGGTCTTTTCTTTAGGAAACCTTGAAATTTCCCTATTTTATTGAATGTCCATATTTTCCCATTAAAAATAATGCTCAGTTTTCATGGGTAGTTGATTCTTGGTTGTAATCATATTCCAAGCCTTGAAATCCTTTAATGTTGAGGCTGCCTGTTCCTGTGTAATACTGACTGTGGCTCCATGATATTTAAATTGTTTCTTTTTTGCTACTTGTAGTATTTTCTCCTTCACCTGATAAATCTGGAATTTGGCTACAATATTCCTTGGAGTTTTCCTTTTGGGGTCTCTTTCAGGAGGTGATCAGTGGATTCTTTCAATGACAATTTTATCCTCTGATTCTATAATATCAGAGCAATTTTCTTTGATAGTTTCCTGGAAAATGGTATCTAGACTCTTTTTTTGATCATGGCTTTCAGGTAGTACAATAATTCTCAAATTGTCTCTCCTGGATTGATTTTCCAACTCAGTTGTCTTTCCAATGAGGTATTTCACATTTTCTTCTATGTTTTCAGTCTTTTGATTCTACTTGACAGATTCTTGGAGTCTCATATTGAGAGGAAAATGACTCCTGCTCAGTAATTTTCTGGAACTCAGTAGCAATGTGTCAAAGGCTCATTTATTTTCATTCACACAAGAATGGACTCTTGCAAATAAGTGCTACAGCCAGCAAGTACAAGTGTAGACAGTAAGGGCTTACAGTCCTCTTTTTAATCCCTAATCCTTAAGGTGAATGGAGCCTACCCTTGTTCATCACTGGCCAGTTTACTTAAGGATTATAATGTACCCGGGAAAGCTAGCTAACTGTAATGCAGTATTCTTAACCCTAATTTCCATAATAATTCTTGATTTCCTAGATTATGGGGAGGGGACACAGGGAAATTCCTTCAATCCTCATGGAGAGGACACAGTTGAGAACAGTTCAGGACCACATGACCTGTCTGCCAGAAGGAAGGGGAACTGAGACCTTTGTTCTAAAATAGGTCCAGAGGAGTGTAATTTGAATGGTGGGGGTTATATTCTACCAGGAGGAGACCACTACCCATTTCCTCACTCATGGAGTTTAGGTTCCATTTACCCAATTTTAATTTTTAAGGCATTCCTCAGTAAGTTTTTGCACCTCCTTTTCTAATTTTTTTTTCCCCATTTGGCTAATTGTATTTTTTAAGGAATTATTTTCTTCATTCAATTTTTGTGCTTCTTTTTCAAGTATAACTCTCATTTCTTTCATTTCTTTCCCCATTTTTTCTTCTATTTCTCTCAATTAATTTTTTTTTTTTTTGCTGAGCAATGAGGGTTAAGAGACTTGCCCAAGGTCACACAGCTAGTAAGTGCCAAGTGTCTGAGGCCAGATTTGAACTCAGATCCTCCTGAATCCAGGGCTAGTGCTCTATCCACTGTGCCACCTAGCTGCCACCTCAATTGATTTTTAAAAGACTTTTTGACCTCTTCTAAGGAGGCTTTTTGGTTTTGATACCAGATCATCTTCCTACTTGAGGCTTAACATGTAGGCATTATATTATTATATTGTTCTCATCTGAACTTTTGTTTTGGTCTTCCCTGTCACCTTAGAAGCTGTCAATGATAAGGGTCCTTTTCTGTTTCTTATTCATATTGAAGCCTATTTTTAAATTTATAAAGTTGACATATGCTCCCGGGGCACAGGGGTCACTGTTGCAAGCTTCTTGTGCTGGGGAATAGGGGCTGGGTCACTGGCTTTCTGCTCTGAGGCTTCTGTGGCTTTTGGATTCCTAACTGCCCTGGGCTTGCTCTCTGTGCTGGGATGGCTTGGCCAATTTCTGCCTGTCCTATGGGTGAGTCTCTAGCTGGCTGTTTGCCCTCTCAGCCAGGGATGGCAGGTCTCACAAATGATCTGTTGTGCCACCAGCCTTCTGAGCCAAAACCAAGGGGCCTCAGCAACTTATTTTTGCTGTGGCCAGGAGCCTCCTGCTGACCTGCCCTGACCCCCTCTGCAGCATGCCAGTCTGAGCTGTACTGAGCCAAGCTGTCCCAAGGTGTGCTGAACCTCCATCTCTTTCACCTAAGTGGGACAGACCTTTCCTGAAGTCTTCTAAATTATCTCAAGTTAGAAGATTGTGTCTCTCTGTCTTTTTGTAGGTTCTGTAGTTCCAGAATCCATTTAAAGGCTTGATTTAATCTTTTTGAGGGAAACTTGGGAGAACTCAGGTAACTTCCCATCTTCTCACTGCCATCTTGACTCTGCCTCTCAGGAACTAAAAATTTTATGAAAACAAATGTTGAAAACTATCCTTATATGTGACTGCAAAATAACAAATAAAATAATTTTATGATAAAAAAAAAAAAAACAGGACATGGGGAGCTCAAAATCCCCATTAGTTTCTATCTGAGGAATGTCAAACAATCTTTCCTTGCCATTATTATTCTGTGAGTAAGGTTTTGGTCAGTTGAGGTTAATATTAACATAAGAGGGGGGATAATTGATGGCACAGTGGATAAACCACCGGACCTGGATTCAGGAGGACCTGAGTTCAAATCCAGCCTCAGACACTTGACACTTACTAACATATATGTGTGTGTGTGTGTGTGTGTGTGTGTGTGTGTGTGTATGTAGATATATAAGACAGGCTTTCAGTCAATTAAAAAAAAACTGTTTCAGGAGCAATGACATTGACTCCCAAATAATAAGATAATAAGTATTTATAAAAGGAAATCTACTGAAGTCTTGACTGGTACGTGCCCTTGGCCCTATTCATTCATGAAACAGTGATGTCAGAACAATCTAAAAAGCAAAGAATATCAAGGATGCATGTCAACATCTACAGAGGGGCCAAAAGAGAATGAGGATTGAACAAGAATGGATTTGGCAACTATGAGATCATTAGTAACTTTTGAGAGAACAGTTTTAAAGCAATAAAAATGTCAGAAGTCAGATTGCTATTAGTTAAGAAGAGAGTAAGAAAAGAGAAAGAAGAGGCATCTATTGTAGATGGCCTTTTCAAGAAATTTAGAAATGTAGGCTTAGTAGGCATGGAAGGATCAAAAAAGGATTGTTGTTGTTGTTGTTTTTGTTAGGATAGACAAAGGCATGATTATAAACAGTAGAAAATGAGCCAATAGAGATTAAAATGTGTAAGAGTGGGAATTACAAAGTGGACAAATGACCTTATCACCTTGGGTTTAAAAGATTATAAATGGTCTCCTAATTAGTTTATGTTAGCTTTTCTTTCCAACCCATCTTCCATACAGCTGCCAAAGTGGTATTGAAAAAGCATAGCTCAGAATCATGTCTCTTCTTTATTCAAGAAATTTCAGTGGCTCACTCTTATGTCTAGAGGATAAAATACAATCTACTCCGACATTTAAAATCTTTCACAATATGAACTGAACCTCTTTTCAGACTGATTACATGTTCTCTTCTCCTTCCCCCATAACGTGCAATTCAGTTAAATTGATTTATTTGATGTTTCCCATACAAAATCTTTTGTCATTCTGTCTCACACTTCCATGCCCTTTAACAAACTGTCCAGACTTCCTTCTATACCTCTGCCTCTTAAAATCTTTATTTTCCTTCAAAACTCAGCTTAAAGGCATCACCTTCAGGAAGCCTTTAATGATTTCCCTATTTATTAGTGCCTTCTTCCCCTTCTGCTTTCCCTTCTTCTGAGACACAGCATATTTATTTTGTATACTTCTTATCTTATCAAAAAATAAGTAGTAGGACTAGAGGTTAAGAGTTTCCTCTTGCATCCCCCATTACCAGGCACTGAGCCTGACACATTGTAGTCACTTCATTAAAATGTATTGTTTGATTGAAAATACAATTTTAAAACTACTTAAAGTAGCTCATGTTTTTAGGTTTGCATTATGTATGTTTTTCAATGTATATTATATTATATTTTATATGTAGAAACATATAGGCACATATAGATATTCTTAAAAGTTGGTGAAAGAACTGATGCAAATTAATATTTTTCATTCCTGACCAAAAGTACCATAGACATACATTTCTATCATTAAATTTGAATCCCAGTTTGCTAGACATTAGGAAGTATCTGTAATTTCTAACAATGACTCAAAAATGGTTAAATTCCCCCAAACAGTGAGTTAATAGATGGAAAAAAAAAGTTTCTAAAGGACACACTTTCTTACTTGACAGATATAAACATATGCATTCAGTGAAGTTTTGAACCCCTAAATTAACATTATAATCCTTCCCACACCCAGCATTCTCTTCAAATCTGGGGAGGGCTGAGCATCAGATCTTACCCTAACAAATAGCCATTCTACTCACTCTAAAACCTTCCTACTGAACATCCATCAAAGAGATATTTTCCCTAGGCACTTTGACAAGTTTTGAAATGCTAATTGACTACTTTGCATAACTATCATCCTGGAGTTCACACCTACTCAATCTCTGCCTCACACATTCTTCCTTATTCCATGAAATTGGCCTCTCAACCCAGGAGGTAGGAATATTAAGGAATGAAAACCGCTTGTTAGGTAATTTCCCCGCCCCCCCATTTTATTTGAGGATACCCAGGAGAAACAAAATTCCTTCCCACCCTTAAAAATAATATTTTGCACAAATAATAAGGTCAGATCATGATAGGAAGACTTGCAATTCTTCTTCTTTTTTGCACTTTATTTAAAGATGTGTGATTTCATTTCTGTAACTCTCCCTTTACTGACTTAATTTATGCCCTAGTAAATGGACTTTATAAGTTTCTCTCACTGAAAAAACAAAAAATGAATTGCCCCCCAACTTTGCGCTGATTCCATTCAAAATGGAACTAGGATAGACCAGATTATCACTAGAATCATATGGAAATTCTAGCTTTGTGTGACCTCCAAAAATTTATATTCCATTGTTATAATCCTTTGAAGACTAGAATCATCTTAAAGCCATGATGTGGCTTTGGAATAGAATCTAAGTGTAGTTCTATAACAAATCCTACCTATACAGAAACAAAAGGCTAGAATGATTGGCTGATTAATAATCTTTCAGAAAGACTTCTTTCTGAAAAATAAGTAAAAAAGGTACAATTTAAGAGACATCATTAAATTATTTTAATCACAAATGGAATTTAAATGCAATATCTCATTATAAAATCAAATGCTTATTTTTCAAAAAGTTAAAAAAATTGATAATTTACATTTGGTAATTTGGAATTTCTGTGCTGTTGCTGTTTGTTGAACCTAAATCTTTGGACTCCAAAATCAGAATTCTTTACATCATATCATTTTTCTAGTGTCATACTTTAGTTTTGTACTTTTTCAAAACTTGGATCACATTTTGTGGAGTTTTCAATGGAAATAAGGGAAATAGCTTAACTCGTGTCCCTCAGGCTATGAAGAAATAAATGGTTCTTGAACCTTTCCAAAAAGCTACCCCTGCCTTTATATTTCAGTTTCTAATATGGTCAGCTCCCTTCCCCACTGCATTTTTCTTTATCAGATCACTGAACCAAGTCACTGACCTGTTCTATTCTGTTGTTGCTCAGTTGTTTTTCAGTCATGTCTGACTCTGTCCCCATTTGGGGTTTTCTTTGCAAAGATACTTGTGTGGTTTGCCTTTCCCCCTCTAGCTCATTTTACAGATGAGGAAACTGAGGTAAACAGGGTTAAATGACATCCCCAGGGTCACACAGCTAGCAAGTGTCTGAGGAAGGATTTGAACTCATCTTCCTGATTCCATGCCCAGTATTCTATCCATTGTGCCATCTAGTTGTCATGGGGTGCAGAGCACTCCAGAATTTCTCTGGGGCACATCAAGGAAACCAGAGGACAGATAACACCTAGAGAGATAAGTGGAAAAAAATCAGGCTGAGCTAGCTTCGGATTCCCACCCTTCATTCTGGTCTCCCTTGGGTATGGCTGCGGCCTTTGTGTCCTGAAGAGAGAGCCAGCCCTCACTGAATTCCTCTAGTCAGTACCAGTGGGGGATGGTCTTCTACTCCTCACCCAATTACCCCAGCTACCACCAGTGGGGGATGGTCCTCCCTCACTAAAGGAACTTTTCACAGGCAGATGGTCCACCCCCATCAGGCCTCTATAAAAGTATCTTCCAGTCTCCTGTTCAAGGAGATTGGTACCTCTGAGCCACGTGCTTTGTGCCTATCTCCCCATGAAAAGTCCAAGGATTTCTTTCATGGTTTCCCTCCCCCCACCCTTCCCTTCCCTTGCTCCTAAATAAACTATCACCTTATTCTAACTACGTTTTGTGTTCAAGAGGGTCTAATTCTTTAAAGAGGAATTCCTAAGAACCCCAACCCATACCCCATTTCCTACCATTACATCTCTTTCTCAGTTTAGCTATTCTTGGCATTACTGCTTTTCACAAGATTATAGGTTGTAGGATTATAAAGTTGGGCCTGAAGGGAACCTTAAAGTTTATATAGTTCCAAGTCCTAATTTCAGAGGAAGAAAGTAAGGCCCAGAGAGCATAAGTACATTACCCAAAGTCACACAATATGTAAGAGACAAAGGAAGTATTTAAACCCATGTTTATTGATTATAGTCATTGCTCTTTCTACTCTATAATGTATTACCTAACAGAAAGAAATCCAAGGATTTCTTTCATGGTTTCCCTCCCCCCCACCCTTCCCTTCCCTTGCTCCTAAATAAACTACCACCTTATTCTAACTACTTTTGTGTGCAAGAGGGTGTAATTCTTTAAAGAGGAATTCCCAAGAACCCCAACCCCTACCCCAACCCCATACCCCATTTCCCCCATTACATAGTTGTCCTCCTCTAGGTTATATTTGTGGCAAATAAAATTATATGTGATTGCCCAATTACTGTCCCAAGTTTAGGGAAAATTAGCTGGGGTTTATTATATATTTGTTACTTAGAAATTAGAGGCTACTGTACCAGTTTGGGGGCATTAAACTGTTAAGGGGTAAAATTCTAGCTAAACTGTCTAAAATATCTAATGAGTGGTCGCCAATAAATTATAAGCTTTAGCAAGAGTTAGATTTTTAAGCATTTATTAAGGAGAATAAGAATTTGGTAAAGAGAGAGAAAGGCCTAGATTCCTATCTATTAAAGGGAGAGCACATTTCTAGCTCCCTTCTCCGCCAGAGTCCAAAGGAAAGAGCCCAAGACTGAGCGCCAGTCTCTTCCTTCCTCCTCCCACTAGTCCACGTCACTTCCTGACTCCTGAAGAAAAGACTCCTGGTCTTGCCCTCAAAGACCTTCCCTTCATGGGCAGAACTCTTCTACAGTAAGTATCCAGCAGGTGGCGTTATTCCAATCGTTACAGTCCCCCCTGTTGTTCCTCAAGAAACAAACTGTTTCCTTGACGGAACAGTAAAAAGAATATAATAACTATTGCTAACTAATAATATGTGAACAACAATATAGAAAAGGAAGAGAGGAAAGTTTTGTTCAGAGGGGCGATTTTTTTTTTTTTGTCCTCATGAACCGACGCTTTGACATTAGTCTTGCAAAGGGAGGGCCTCTGCAGAGAATACATGTTACAGATGGTGTATATTATAACAGAAAGAGAAAAAAACAACAACAAAACAAAACTGTTCATTTAAAGTCTCTGAAAGTCTTTTCTCAGATGTCCTCTAGGTGTAGTCGTGGAATGGAAGTCTTTTCAGGGGTTGATGTGTGGATGCTGGTAATCAGCCAGGAAAATTTCCTACAAAATTGAGCTTAACACAACTTTAAAATAGCTTTGTCAATAATCAAATCAAACAATGAAAGTTCTCAAAAACATGTCTAAGGGAATTCAGAATCTTAGTTGTTACACATGAAACATATAATAAAACAAAAATTGAAACATTCTTTAAAATTATAATATTACTATAGTCCCCCTTTATGGAGGGTAATTGAGAAGACAATTGCTGCGATATTAATTTTTAAAAATAATTTTTATCTTTGTTTCATCACTTTTTGCATCATCTGCCTAATTATCCTCATGCCATTATGAGAAATTAAAAAATCTAATATAATTGGTAACAGGTGTCAAGGCCAAATTCAACACTGTATTTATCATGACACCTGAGATAATTATGGGGGTTACCATAAAAGAACAGAGAAATGATGGGATATGAGCATTCCCACACTTGAGCAATATGTACTACCCATACATTATGCCAGGCTTAAAATAGGTGGATGGAATATATGTCCATGCCACCGAACATATTGGAAGAAACTGAGTCAGATTTAATCAGATGCATGGGATTGAGATGTCCATGGCATCAGGCATATAGGAGGGAGCATAGAAGCCAGGTGTAGAAGTGAGATGGGTGGGATGAATACTTCCAGCCATCTGTACAATATTGTGGGGAAAAAGAGAATAAAATATTAAACCAAGAGAATCCAACCTCAACATTTGTCAAAAGCCGTTCCCTCGGCCATACCTTGACTTCATGCATGTCTCCCCTCATGTGACAGTTCAGTGTCTGCTCTTGCATGTATTCCTCTTGTGATTGGATGGCATCTTGGCCAACTGGCATCTGATAACTCAGAATAAAGGCAATTAATGTCTTAAATGATAAGTTCCCATAATCCAAGTCTCATATGGATTTAAAATTGAGGATAATAAATGATTGCAAAAAATGTGAATACATCTTGACTCAAAATATAATATATAATTATGCAACAATTTCAAATAATACCCTTTTTTTTACTTAGTATACAATTACTTTTGTGAAAAATCAGAACATACTTAAATACAAGTTAAAGCACAACAGAATCTCAAAGAACTTTTTTTTTTTTGAAAATAGAAAACTTTTACAAATGTTCCCCTCTTTTTTTTTGGGGGGGGGGAATATGCTTATCAAAAATAATACTTCTAGAATCAATTTACACTTGCCATGGCAACCAATTTGCCAGGGAAATGCTTTAAAGAGTTTGATCAAATAATCAGTTGAGAAAAAATAACAAAAACAAACAACTCAGAATATGGGAGCACAATACTCCTAGAATTAACATTGTATAATAAAATCAAAACCATCTTGCAATGTTTCAAAATTAGATAGACAAATGAATAGAAGAAAATACACATGGAACAATAAAAGACAATGAAATTCAAACTAAGGAAATCTAAATGAATAAGAACTTAATATTAATAAGACTATTATAAAATATAAACTTGATCACATGACTATAAAAAGCTTTTACAAATATTCTCCTTGTTTATGAAACTAAGTATAAAACACAATCTCAAATGCATGAAAATCTCTACGAAAATAAACCCATACCATTAATTTCAAAATGTATATATAATAGCATAGAAATCCTATGTAACCTCTGAACTGATACTATTACTCTGAGTGAATTCAGAACACCTTTGATTCCGATATCTAAAATCCCCAATACTCATATCAATACCTTGCTGCTTACTTCTACATTTCTGTAAAATATATACCCTTCCATGGCAAAAGAGGCAGAGTCTTGAACTATGTTGATTGTCATTCTTATTCAGCTTAAGTTTTTCTTCTTTAACCCCTCTATATTGTCTGTCAGTCTTTCCACCATACAAATGCTTTATAAGATTACTAATTAAAGACAAAAGCAGGTTAGCAAAATTATGAACAAATCGAGCATATCTGGAATTTAAAGGGTTTTCTAAGGTTGTCTCAGAAGCACAGCCAGGCTGGGGAAGGGCTGAGCCTAAAGCTGCAAATGCAGGTAGAAAAAGTTGAGCATGGGCATCAGATCTCTGGACTTTCCAGGCAGGGGAAGCTATGGGCTTGGCCATAGGAGGAGTAGAGGGTGGGGTCTGGAGAGGAGGGGAGGGACCAGAGCAATTTGAATCAGACTTGATTTTGAACTCAGGCCTGGATTCCTCTACCCCCACTTTGCCTCCAGGTGCTAGGGGATTAAAAGCTTCTAGAGGATGGGTCATTGCCTCCAGGCAAGCAAAATTAGAGCTACAATTAGTGTTAGAACTGGGAAAAGCTGCAGGAATCTCTTCAGGTTTCTCTGAAAAAGCATGGTTGGGAGAGGGGGAGATATTTCTTTGTGGGAGTACATTGCTGGCTCTTCTAACAAAAATAAAAAGAAAAATAGAAAATCCACAAAAACAAAGCATTAACATGATCTTATCTCCCATTTGTCTGGTTAAACAGACTAAAATCAAAAATAGGGTAATTAGGGAGTTTAAAAGGTCCATTTGAAAAAAATTTAAAGGAAAACACAGCCAGTACACCAGTACTTAGCAGTTAAAGGGAGAGCGTAGGGGAAATTTCTTACCCAACCAGAAGATCAGAAGAAGACTGAGGTTTAGCTTTCCTCTTCGTGGTCAGCCATCTGTTAAGGGCTAAAATTCTAGCTAAACTGTCTAAAATATCTAATGAGTGGTCGCCAATAAATTATAAGCTTTAGCAAGAGTTAGATTTTTAAGCATTTATTAAGGAGAATAAGAATTTGGTAAAGAGAGAGAAAGGCCTAGATTCCTATCTATTAAAGGGAGAGCACATTTCTAGCTCCCTTCTCCGCCAGAGTCCAAAGGAAAGAGCCTGAGACTGAGCGCCAGTCTCTTCCTTCCTCCTCCCACTAGTCCGCGTCACTTCCTGACTCCTGAAGAAAAGACTCCTGGTCTTGCCCTCAAAGACCTTCCCTTCATGGGCAGAACTCTTCTACAGTAAGTATCTAGCAGGTGGCGTTATTCCAATCGTTACAAAACACTTATCAAAGCATATTAAATATTAGTAAAGGGAGTGCACATGGCTCTGAAAAATAAGAAAGCCTAGCTAGGAAAGAGAAGAGAGAGCAAAATGGACATGTCCTGGCTCCTTGAGTGTCCCAGGGCCAAAGAGGCCAATCATTGAGCATAAACTCTTTGAGGGAAGGACAAGAGGCAGCCCTAACACACTGCTTAAAGCTAATTGGCTAGCATCATTCAAATTTATTGGTTCACTGGATTTGAGGGTGGTTTGGCACAGTGCATGCTGATGTCAGAGCCTGCTGATGTCATGGCCCAGAGAAAAGATCCTCTGGTGGGAATAAGGCCTTCAGGTGGGTCTGGTTTTGAATGAAGTAACTTCCTGACTCTGGGCTGGCCTTAAGAAAGGTTGGGTCAGGCTCTCTGGGTTAGACCCTCCAGCGGGGGCCTCTGGGAGTCCCAAAACCCCATTATTTTCTCACATATTCATCTGCATATTTGTTTGGTTTCTGCCATATGGAAGAATTGCTGCATAATGGGGACATTAATGCTTAGATTAAAAAAAAAAGCATAAATTATTATTGCTATTAGTCTTTTAAAGGGCAAATGCACAAACTTACTGTTTATATGAGAAGGAATATAGCAGGTGCTTTTGAGAGATTCTGATTGATGATTCAAGATTCAAGGCATATTTCCTCTAATGGTAGTTATTGTAACTCTTGAAAGTGGAGGAAGCTTTTTTATAATTATAAAGATGGGGGCAGCTAGGTGACATAGTGGATAAAGCACCAGCCCTAGATTCAGGACGACCTGAGTTCAAATCCAGATTCAGACACTTGACACTTGCTAGCTGTGTGACCCTGGGCAAGTCACTTAACCCTCATTGCCCCCCCACACACAACCCCCCCAAAAATTTAAAAAATAATTATAAAGATGTTTTTAATCCCTCAAATCTGTAATTTAGGATTCTATTTGAATTTTCATAAATCATTGCCTCAGTTATACTTAAAATACGTTTTATCTCCTCTTGATCCCAAGAAATTTTTAACCTGAACTCTGTTATCCATTATGACTCTTTTTTTCTTGATTTTTACCTCCTTATAAGAGATTTAGATTGCATTCTATACAAGTAGATGAACTACTACTAAACTCTGAAGCTGCTCTCCTTTAAGCATCCAGGGATGGCATTTGAAAATTACAGAACAGAAAATTTTGCAATTCATCTTTCTTATGCAACAAGTTGCAAAATAATAATAACAATAACATCAATGACAAGAATAACAATAATTTAATTATATATTCATGTACATGTATATATAATATGCATATGTATGTATCACATATGTTTCCTTTATACACACACCCACATATATATATATATACATACAAACATATATACACTTTTGTGTTATACTTAGAGTCACTTGAGAGCAAACTCCAAACCAAAAAAAGGGGGGGGGTTAGAAAAAAATAAAAAGTAATTTTGATATGGGTTGGAATTAGGATCAAATTGATTGTGAATTGTCCTAAAGGAATTACAAAGCTCAGTGACTCATTTTCCCAAGTTTTACTGCAATACTGTGAGTGAACACAGGGAGAGAACCAGAAAAGTGGAATGGTATCTCTAGAATAAGGAAAGGCAGAAAGTTGTATTTATACTATGGATAAATTGATTATCAGTCTCATTATAATAATCTCCACCTTAAAGAGGCACAGGGGAGGGCCTGTCATTCTCATTATAATAATCTCCACCTTAGGGAGGTATGGGGGTGGGTTTATCCTAATTTGGAGTTCCTGGTGTCCTAAGCCAATTCCCAAGGTGGGTACTTTTTTCCATGGAGGTGTGTTTTGGGGGTTTGCAAGTCATAAGGTGTATCTGGGGACAAATTTCAACATTTCTGCACATGTCACTTTCTGATTCCCATGGCTGGTTTCAAAATATCTTCATTTTTCATTAGAATTTCTATAGCCTGTCAGTGTATCATTGTTATATGACCTGCCTCTATGTCCTTGTTATGTTATTGTTATAGATACTGATTACTGTGGGTAAGATAACCTAACATCCTGATTCGTAAGTTGTTATCCATTAACTGGGGTCTGAATCCCTTTTAGAGCTAATATCTGAATTAGAGCTTGGACCTTAGGTTTTTCTGTTAACCCCTTTTTGCCTCCTACATAAATTTGACAGTGGAGATAGTCAGAAAAATGTGTAGCTCCCCTCTGGAGTTTCTATGAGTTTTACATTATATAGATTTCAAGCAAGATGAAGGACCCACAGGAAAGCAGTTTCCAAAAAGGGCAATTTCCAGATCTTCCTGTTTAGAAATACACACACACACACACACACACACACACACACACAAACACACACACAGGTTAAAAGTATAAAATATGCCAGTACATCAAGTAGTGTTCTTATTTTTCAGAAAACAATAGCAATAAACTACATAGGAAGAATACCTTATTATTTCATACCCATGACTGGCCTGTTCTCCTTGAGAGCTGGTACTCTTTTTTTGCCTTTCTTTGTTTAGCTCAGGGCCTGACATGTAGTAGGCACTTAATAAATGATCATTGATTTGAATGTCTATGCTCATCTACAAATTTCATAGCTCAGCACTTGATTAGTAAAAGACAATGGTGTTCCTGGAAAGCTGATCATTTTTGTATAACCTTTTCTTCTTCCAGGCATGTGCCAAAGTTGGCTCAAATGGTTTCAAAGACAACAACTGCTCAATCACCTGGTAGCTATTAACTAGAGTATCCACTCCTCTCTTCAATAATATTGTATAATAAAAAGGGAAAGTATGCTACTGTATAAAGTATCTTCAAGCTTAAATATCTTCTAAATAATGCCAACTTAGTGAAATAAAATTTAAGTCCAGTCTTTTAAATTAACAATAGTTGCAACATGAATTGATTCCCAGTCTTCCTATAAAGTAGGAGATTCCATAGATAAGCATTTTATTGAGTTAGGTCCAATAGGTTATAAACAGTTACAGTTTTAGAAATTTTGAAGCACTCATAAATCAACTGTGTTTATTTCAGCAATAGTTCTTTTAGTACTCTCAGTTAACAATGGCATTCTGCAAGGAGAAAGAGGGTTAAAAACAACTACAACTTTAAACAATTCAAACCTTAGTGAAGAATAGAATTTAATCAATTACTTTTAAGGATAAAGAGATCCAATCAGTACCACAGAAGGAACATTAGCCCATTGCAGCTGACTCTTTAGAATCAAATCTTAGAGTCTAAAAATGCAAAAATAAGCCTACATAATTAGGTCCTAACTTTTTTGGTGTCCAATGCCCTTCTTCTTTCAGGAAACCCTCCTGTTGTCCATGTCAAAATGAAATGAACTCTAGAGTTTACTATGCATATGCACATAAGAGATAAAGTAAAGAATGATTTTTACAAAGAAAATTTCATTCACTGTATAATATTTTTTCTATCAGAGTTATTTTCTCACCAACTGCCTTTTTTCACTAACACTTCTATGCTATGAATGTTTCAACAAGATAATATATGTGAGAAAATAATTATTAATAATGGGGTTTTGGGGGAACCCCTCTGATCCCATTCGAGGGCTTAGCTCAGGAACCTTAGCTGTTCTCTTTCAAAACCATCCTAGAGACAAAAGAGATCAGACTAACTCCCTAAAGATTAAAACCACACCTTTTTGAGAGCACTTTTCCTCTTAGAGGTTTTGTCATTTTTGTTTGTTTTGTTTTTTGTTTTTCATTTTTGTTTTTTGGTGAGGCAATTGGGGTTAAGTGACTTGCCCAAGGTCACATGGCTGGTAAGTGTGAAGTGTGTGAGGTCTGATTTGAACTCAGGTACTCCTGACTCCAGGGCCAGTGCTCTGTCCACTGCACCACCTAGCTGCCCCCTCAGAGGCTTTGTCTTTGCACAAGGTCCTGACCTCAGAACAGTACAGCTCATTTTAATGTGGGCCACCCTTAGGTAATGTCAACCAATGGAATTGAATGAAGCTAGCCAATTAGCTTTGAACAGTGTGTAAGAGCCACCCCTAAGGAAAGAGGAACTGGGGTGGATCACAGCAAGCTTGAGTTTTCTCTGTTTCTTGTGCCTGGGACCCTTGTGAACTAGTCACCTGTTCTCTTTTATCTCTCTGGATAATGTAGGATTTCTGACCTCTGATTGGAGCCACGTGCTCTCTTTCTCTTAGACAATATGGTGCTTTGTGTTTTTTGGCCTGTGCTAAATGTGGTCAATGATCCCCTAACACGTGATACAATTTAATAAATGCTTAGGATCTAAATGGGGACAATATCCATTAATTTATAAGTAGCAATATTTTAGAAACCCCTGCCAAGGTCCCCAGTAATTTAGAATTGAGGCAAACTGGCCCCCAATATTTCAAATGACACATATAGGTATTTATCATATATTCCCTATGTTAACCTGGAAATTAACAAAACAATCAATATAGGAGAAATAAGGTCCTTAATAGAGGTAGAGGAACTATAGCTGGTGGTATGACAAAGCTTGGAAGCTAGGAATGCCCAAAGATGGGAACCAAGGACAGGGTTTTTATGAGGTAACAGAACAGAGGTAAATATGAAACTGCCCTTGGGAAAAGTAAGTTTCACACAGACAGAAACTATTTAATGTAAATGAACCTTTTTACATAATAACCTAAAGTCCAGGAAGTAAGCTTGGGAATCTTTGGGAGGGGATAGTTTGTTTGGGGGAGATCCATCAGCAATCAAGAGTCTGGAACTGACAAAGATTGGTTAGCCCCAGGCAATTCATTTGTCTGGGAAGGGGGTACTGGGTGGGGAATCAGTTCTCAGTAAATTTTGTAGTTATCACCTATATCTTCTTGGCAAACTTAGTATACACTTTATGGGTACATGAACCCCAAATTGGGAAACACTGACCTATGTAGCCCCTCCTTAATTTCAGTTTTTGTTTGTTTTTGTTACCATTGTTGGTTTATATGGTTTTAAGAATAAGAAAAAAATTTAAATTACTTAAGATTTCCTTTTTGCTCCTAACTTTATTTTGCTTTGTTTTGCTTTTTACATTTATAGTCAAACAAATCTTACATTATCAATTGGTTTCCTGAAAATACAACTTTAGGGAAAACATTGCATTTTATGGGAACAGAATTCATTGGGCCAGAACTAGAAGTACCTAAGGGAAGAATGGGGAATAAGATCTCACTGAAGATTTCAAGCCTGGAAGGTGGGATGCAGTAATATTTTAAAGATGTTGACTGGGCAACTGTCTAAGGATGGGCCTATAGCTTCAACTACCCATTCCTAAAATAAGGGTGAGGTCTCTGGGTGCCGCCAAAGGGATATAACCTACTGAAGGAAAATTGATCTGAGACACCAGCAGCTTTGGGATATTTCTGTTTGGTAATTTCCTCACAATTTCAGATTTCAAACCTTCTTTGACCTAATGTTGTGGGATGAGGGACCCCAACCCCCAAGGAATTCTTAAACTCTCCCAAGGGAAACAGCTCTGCCTCCCACCTCAGGAATGTGGTGTTGCCAACTAGGATCCTGGTAAGCTGATAACCAATACCAAGATCTGCAAGATGATATGCAAGATATGAATGTTTGCTGCATATCCTACTGATACCCTATTATTCAAAAATCCCCTCCTAGTTGTCTCACCCCTCCCAGTTTTGTGTTTCCTCTTGCTTTGTAATTCCATCCCCTTTCTTTGTTTTGTAAACATACAAAGGACCAGGTCTTCTCTAGTGGGACAATCTCCATAGTGATTCTTTTCCCCAAGCTATATATTCCTCTCTCCTAACAAATCTTTTTTTTTTACAAGATTCTTGAGGCTCCAGTTCTTTGGGTGAGCAACCCCCTTGCCCCCATCCAGGTCACAGGTCTCCCCAACACTATTAAGTTCTTGGGGTTTGTTTAATGTGAATAGATATTAAGTCTCTTGCTAAGGGGAACAGAACTAAGTGGTAGAGGTGAGATTTGAATCTAAGTCTTCCTGAATCCCAAACCAGAATTATGCCTACTATACTACAAAACCATAACCCCCATTAGGAAAAATCCTACCCTACTCTCTCCCTTTGAAATAAAATATGAAATTGAATGCACACCCATTAAAAGAATGATTTATATTTTTAGTCCTCTTATTTTACTTGCAAAACAATGTAAGTATTAAATTATGTAGGAGGCAAAAAAAGGGGGGTTAATAGTGTTATGGGCCCAGAGCACCCCAGAAGTTCTCTGGGGTACATCAAAGAACCTTCTCCTTGAGAAACTAAACCAAAGGACAGACACACCTAAAGAGATAAGTGAAACCAGATCAGACTGAGATAGCTTCTGGACCTCCACCCTTCATTCTAGTCTCCCTCAACCCTGGGGAGATAAGACTAATTGTGGCTGCTTCCTTTGTGTCCTGAGAAGGATTGAGAGATCTTCAGCCACCCCTCACCCAATTTCCCTAGCCACCACCAGTGGGGGATGGTCCTCTCTCACTAAAGAAACATTCCACAGTCAGATGGCTACCACCATCAGTCCTCTATAAAAGTACCTGCCTGTCTCCTGCTAAAGGAGATTGGTATCTTAGAGCCACTCTCTCTGTCCCATGCCTTTCTCCCCATGAGAAGTCCAAGGATTTCTTTCATGGTTTCCCTTCCCTTCCCTTCCCCAGACCCTAAAACAACTATCATCATATTCTACTGGATTTGTGTGCAAGAGGGTGTAATTCCTTAAAGAGGAATTCCTAAGGACCCCTAACCCCTACCTCTATCCCAAACCCCTATCCCGAACCCCCTACCCCATTTTCCCCATGACAATAGAAAAACTTAAGACCCAAACTCTAATTCAGATATGGACTCTAAGAGGTATTCAGATCCCAGTTAATAGATAACTTACAAATCAGGATGCTAAGTACTCTTACCCACAGTAATCAGTACCCATAATGGGCACAGAGGGAGCTAGGCCATGAAGGCCTTAGACTATAACAATGATACATTGACATAGAAACTAGGAATAAATGATAAATGAAGATGTTTTGAAACTACACATGGGAATCAGAAAGACATGCGCATAAAAGGCCAAATTTGTCCCCAGATTCACCTTGTGACTTGTAAACCCCCAAAATACACCTCCACAGTAAAAGGTACCAGCCTCAGGGGTTGGCTTAGGACCCCAGGAACTCCATATTAGTATAAGTCCTCCCCTGTACCTCCCAAATTATTATCATGAGTAGGACAAGCCCTCCGTTTCACTTCCCTAAGGTGGAGATTATTATAATGAGACTGATGATCAATTTATCCATACTATAAATATAGCTGTCTTTTCTTTCACTATTCGAGAGATACCTTTCCACTGTTCTGGTTCTCTCCCTGTGTTCACTCACAGTATTACAATAAAACTTGGGAAACTGAGTCACTCAGTCTTCTAATTCTTTTGTGATGACCAACGATCAATTTTACCCTTTATTCCAGTCCACATCATTAAACACTGGAAATGTTTCACCTCCCACAAATGTTCCACTCTAATAGCATTTCCTATATTGATATTTATCCTATATTTTAAAAAACCCACAAAAACAAACAAAAAAAACACAAACAAAAAAGAACTATAACCATCTTCAGCATAGTAAACTTCTTAAAACTCCTAGAGTATGCCCCATTGAAACTTCTGTCAATTTTGGACTCCCTAGGTAATAACATGAGAGAATATTGCTAGGACAGAGCTTCTCAAAAAGAGTACCATGACTGACATTTTTGTGAGAAAAAAAGGCAGCTGAGGTTACAGGGCATGCCTAATAGAGGCTCATGCCTCTAAGGTAATTTACCTTCCTTCACATTGTGTAGCTGCCACCAGGTGACTGTTCAGGACAGTATATAATCAAGACATTTATAACTTCATAGGTGGTTAACTGAGACAGGAAGAGATCTTCTCCCAAGGAGGTAAACTTTTTTTGTAGTTTTACATTTTAATATAATTGTTTACTTTATCATCAACATATAAGTTAGCTAATTTCTTTCAAATCATTATCCCATTTATACTATGTGCTAAAAGAAACAAAAAACACCTAGTACAAATTAAGTACTTTGTTGCTAATCTAATTATCATAAGCTCCCTTTCTCTAAATATTTACTTGTTTATTATTTTTCTCCACCTCTGGGCTGCTCCAGGCCATTCTCACTTCCCCTGGCCCCATCTGTTCCACCTCCTTCTCAGCTGCTATTTAGAATACTGTAAGTAACTCAACACCTCTCATTGAACATTCTTTGTCTGAATGAGCTTTCAGTTTCTTCTTGTCTGGTCTGGAGCTGTAAATCTTTGTGTTTTCTTTGAGTTCCTTTTCACTAATTTTGAAATGCCTTTTAAATCATTTAATATGCATGCAGATCACACCAATTGTTCCTAATTCACTCATTCAAACCTCCTTCTACTGATGAATGACCCATTCATTTTATCACCTGCATTTTGAAAGGATGAAGACTCATTCTTTCTGAATATTTTGAAATCTTTGCACAAATCAAAACAGAATAAACAAAAGATATCTCTTGGTTTTGCTTTTGTGAATACCTCAAATGTGACTCCAATAACAAAGAGGCATTGTTAGAAGATGATTTTAGGTACTTAATTTATGGTACTGAAGTAAAAATTCCACTAGTTTATGTCTTTTTATGAATGACCCTGAGCAGCTGAGGTAAGGAACTCAGGATAACATCTCTGAACTTCCTTTCCATATTTTTTTCTATTTATCAAATCAAAAAGTAGTAAAGGACATAGAGTCCTATGCCTAATATTATGGAGGTGGGCACAGGATATAGATTATTCATTCATTCATTTATCTATATATCTATTTACTTATAGATTTGTTTGTTTGTTTATTTATTTGTTTATTTATTTATTTTGGTGGGGCAATGTGAGTTAAATGAGTTGCCCAGTGTCACCCATCTAATAAGTGTCAAGTGTCTGAGGCCGGATTTAAACTCAGGTTCTCTCCAATGCTGGGCAGGTACTTTATCTACTGTGCCACCTAGCTGCACCCAGGATACAGATTATTTAAAGAAATGGAAGGTGTAATTCTGACCCTTATGAATTATATTATTTTGGTGGAGAGAATAATAATTGTACCTGGAAAAATTAAGAAACAAGATAGTTTAAAAGTATTTTTTGTGTATTTGTTGAGTGCATAACCATTTAAAAATGTATGTAATAGATTTTAAATGCTACATGAGACCAAAGAAGAGAAAATATGTTTAGTGAGGTTTATAGAAATCTGGAATCATATGCACTAACTATAAGTGATCAAAGGAACAATCCTCAGCTGCTGGGTCACTCCTAATTTGAGAAACAAAGCTCCCCACCCATTTCATACAACTAAATTTGTCTAGATCAGTAAATTTTGTCCATGGATTGTATTTCATTCCATTATCATTGATGTTGTCGTGTCATTTTTCAGTCATCTCTAACTCTTTTTTTTTTTTTTAGTGAGGCAATTGGGGTTAAGTGACTTGCCCAGGATCACTCAAGCTAGTAAGGGTTAAGTGTCTGAGGCTGGATTTGAACTCAGGTCCTCCTGAATCCAGGGCCAGTGCTCTATCCACTGTGCCACCTAGCTGCCCCCATCTCTAACTCTTTATGAAGCCATTTAGGATTTTCTTGCCAAAGGTGTTGAAGTAGCTCATCATTTCCTTCTCCAGTTCATTTTACAGATGATGAAATGGAGGCAAACAGGGTTAAGTAACTTGCAGCAAGCATTTGAAACCAGATTTGAACTCATGAAGATGAGTCTTAAATCTAAATAAGGAATTGATGTCAGTGATCTATGCATTCCAGCAATCTATAATTTATTAATTTCTAATTGCTCTAATGCTTTTTTTCTGAGTACAGTTTATAGTAAAAATCAGATGCTTTTTCTTGTGTGTTCCTATCTTGCTGACTTAATTTGTTCTGATGTTCCTTCTCCCATCTTTACATTTTTGAGTGCCATATGTACTTACTTAATTTTCTAACAATTTACTATTGTAGAGTGATTCCCTCTTGTGTTTCACTAATGATCTATTTTCTGGGTTTTGTTTTTTTGATTGTTGTTATTTTTAAGTATTTTTCCAGAAGTGTTCTAATTTGTCTTAATTTCCATACTTGAAATTTTATATCATTCTTTTCTTTTCCTTTCTTTTCTTTTCCTTTCTTTTCTTTTCTTTTCTTTTCTTTTCTTTTCTTTTCTTTTCTTTTCTTTTCTTTTCTTTTCTTTTCTTTTCTTTTCTTTTCTTTTCAGGGCCATTGGGGTTAAGTGACTTGCCCAGGGTCACACAGCTAGTAAGTGTTAAGTGTCTGAGGCCGGATTTGAATTCAGGTACTCCTGACTCCAGGGCCAGTGCTCTATCCACTGTGCCACCTAGTTTCCCCTATATCATTCTTTAACAAAATATGCTTTAATAATGTAACCCATATGTGTTTAGATCACATTCATTTCAAAACATAAATGACTCTCCTTTATGCACGCATTTATTATTTCCTGCATTGTAATAATGAAAAGTAATTAAGTAAAAGTAAGTAAGTTGGTGATAAGTAACAAAAGTGTCTCAAAGAAGGAATTTTTAGAATTGATTTTCAGTGAGCCTGGTAGATAGACTATCAAATATTTTATGTATTTGGTAGATTTTTTGAGAGGATTTCCATTTATGTTAGTTCATCCTATGTTTTGTTATTCCTGTAGAGAAGTGCTCTAGATTTTGTTAGTTTATTTTGTAACCCACTACTTTATTAAAACTAGTAATTATTTGAATTGATTTCTTTACAATTTATATAGGATTTTCTATGTGAATCACCATGTCATCAATGAATAGGAATGGCTATGTCTAGTTACATATATATCCACTTTGAAATGATAGTGTATTGTAAAGGGGCTAAAATTCTAGCTATACTGTCTAAAATATCTAATGAGTGGTCACCATTAAATTAGAAGCTTTAGCAAGAGTTTAGACTTTTAAGCATTTATTAAGGAGAATAAGAATTTGGTGAAAAGAGAGAGAAAGAGGCCTAGATTTAGCTATCTATCTCAGGAAGCCCGTATTTTTGCTTCACTCTCCATGAGAGTCCTGACAAAAGAGAGAGAACCATACCTTCTTCATCCCGCAAGCCTCCTGTGAAACCGGGAACAACTCATCCACATGCACAGACATCTCCAAGATAATTGGCTGGTAGCTTTGATTGACAGTACCCACAAGGAAATGTCACTTCCTGACACCAAGGAAAGGCCACATAGCTTGTCCTCAGATGCCTTGTCCTCATGGTGGAGCTTTCCTACAGTAACTCTCCAGCAGGTAGCATCACTCCAATTGTTACAGTATGTACATGTGTGAGAGCATGTGTGTACAAAAACGTCATTTTACTATTACTGTAAGGGAGAATCTGTGTGTGTGTGTGTATGCATACCATCCTAAAAGTTTAAACTTAGTCAACATAAAGAAATCATACAATTACCAAGAAAATGCATTAGGATATCTGTTTAAGGTATCTTAAACTTTCTCATTAATGAGATGTTTAAAATTTGATGTTAAAAAAAGTTCTTTTGATAATGTTATTTTGCTATTGTTGCTGTATATATGTTTCTCAAATAACTAACAAGAAAGGAAATTTGAGATGTATTCCAGCATAAGTCTTTCAAAAGTGTGTCGAGACCATTATTCAGAAGTAGTCCCTTGTGCCTAATTGTTTCTGCCTTGACATTTTATCACTCAGGACTATTTTAAGTCTGACAGATTGTGATCACAGCTGTGGAAATGCTTGGTCATTGACTAATACTTTTTCTTTTTTCTCTTTTTCCCTTTAAGGCTCCTTTAGTTGTATTTTTCCCTAAATACCATAAAAAAATCACAGCTTGCTTTTTATGGAGATTTTGGCCTGGTTTTAGGATATAAATATAAAATTAAATATATTATGAATCTATAAGAAATTCCTCCCATTAAAAATGCTATTCTCAAACATTAAAATATCAGTATATTGCCTCTGTCAAAAATATTGCCATTGTTAATGATGTAAAGATATTTATAATGAGGTATAGAAAAAGAAAAAAAAGTTATTCATGAACACATCTTTTTTTTTTTTAATTTTGTTGAGGCAATTGGGGTTAAGTAACTTGCTGAGGATCACACAGCTAGTAAGTGTCAAGTGTCTGAGAATAGATCTGAACTCAGTTCCTCCTGAATCCAAGGCCGGTGCTCTATCCACTACACCACCTAGCTGCCCCCCATGACCACATATATTTCTCCTCAAGATGTGGTCATGGGGGATTGCCTTGGACATCCACAAAAAATGAATATCTTTACTATTTCTTAATGAAAGCTGTGTGTTGAATAACAGGACCATATTACAAATTAAGAAATACAAAAAAATAGGTTTCTTTCCAAGTTTTCAAAAAGAAACTGTAATCTTCTAGAAAAAAAATGAGAATTAAGTTGCTATTCTATGGTTTTCTGAAAACATAGCTCTGCTCTTATAGCTAAACACTAAAAGTACCCATACGAAAGAAGGGCTGTGACATTCTGATATGAAGAAATATTTTTTTTTTAAATCTGAAACAGAACATTAATGGTAATTGTGGAAACTTTTCTTCAGATTTCTTTTTTTAAAAAGCTATATTTTCATCTAATATAATTTCTTTTTCAAAGGTGCACTGGCAAAGAACAAATTGGTATTGGGTACTAAATGGCACAATGAATGTCAGGAAGACCTGAATTCAAATACAGATTTAAGTACTTACTGGCTATATGACCCTGGACAAGTCATTTTAATTTTGTTTGCCTCCATTCTCTCAAATGTAAAATGGGGGAAATGATAGCATCTACCTTGCAGAATTATGGTAAGGCCCAAATGAGATAATAATTTTTAAGTGTTTAATGTAGTTTGTAACAGATTAACAACTATGTGGATATGGTTATTATCATTTTGTTATGAGGTTTAAACCCAAGGCTAAGGTTAAATTAGACATGAAAATGGGGAGGGGAAGAACTGAAAGTATAAGATAATGTATAGTTAAATTGTGTGACTCGAGCATCAGCACTGTGAAGAATGAAAAGTAAAACATAGATGGACTGAGAGAAAAGAAGCATAGATTAGAAGGAATAGAACAGAAAGAGAAATGGAAGGGAAGGAGGTCATGATCAAACAAAGGAATTTCAAAATTCAAAATAAATGTGGGGGGTGAGAAGAGAGAAGGAAGGGGAGAGAAGAGGGAAATGAAGAGTGAGAGGGAAAGAATTAGAGTAGATGGGCTGGGAGGAGAAAGAACAATTTGGAGTCCTGTAGGAAAAGAAGAGGACAGGATGAAAACACGATTCATAGAATAAGTCATAAATGGACATGCCATATTCATGAAACAGTAATGAAACTATCAGGAATAAGGCTGAGATATAGGAGGAGATTGGTTGGGTGGATCCATATTATCAAAGTCAAACCAGATATGCTATATAAATCTTATAATCACTTTTTCTAAAACTAACCTCAGTAGCCTACTTCCCCAAACCTTCTCCCTTTTTAAACTTCCCTATTGCTGTCAAGAGCACCACCATCCTCACAGTCACCTAAGCTCACAATTTTGGTGTCAACCTTCATTCTTCACTCTCACTTATCTTACATATCCAATCTGTTGACAAGTAACATCTCCACTTTCTTCACAACATCTCTCCAATGTATCCTCTTCTCTTTCCCAATACTGATACTTCCCTGGTGTAAATATTATTTCACATGTGGTCTGTGGCACTAGCCTTCTGGTTGGTATTGGCAATCACAAATCTCTCACCACCTCAGCCTATGCTCCATTTCCTTTCCACTCCACTCCTTCAATCAACTCTAGCTGCTTCCTATTACTTTGAGGATAAAATATAAAATTGTTTACTTGACCTCTAAAGCCCTTCACAATCTCACCTATTCCTACATTTCCAGTATTCTTACACTTTATTCCCTTTCACTATCTCTATGATGCAGCAAACATTTCCCTTGTTTTTGATCCTTGTATAAGTCACTTCATCTCCCAAATCTGTGGTGCCTTTTATTTGACTGTGTTCATGCTTGAATCTACTCATGAAGGTATGAGATTCTTGAAAGCACAGACCTTTCCCCCTGTTTTCTTTTAATCACAAAGGTAAACTCAATTTCTGGCACAAAGTAAGAGGTTAATAAATGGTTGTTAACTTGATTTTTTTGATCTAGAAATGCCTTTGATGAGTTAGGAAATAGCTATTAAAATTTTAAAGCTTAAAGCTGACATGATGAAAAAAAGATTGATTATTGTATCAGTGTTATGGCAAATGTATCAGAGAAAGCAGAGACTCAAGTCAATTCAGTTATTTTGTAGTAATCTCTTTCATCTTTTATTTCCCCTATTTCTGTTGAGGACACCACCATTCTTTTAGTCTTCCAGGTATGCAGTCTCTTCTTTTTTAGTCATTTCAGTCATGTCCAACTCTTTGTGACTCCTTTGGGGTTTTTCTTGGCAAAAATACCCTAGTGGTTTGCCATTTTCTTCTTTAGCTCATTTTACAGATGAGGAAACTAAGGCAAACAGTAATTTTCAATGCTTGTCCCTCTTCTCCTCCTTTTCCTCATATGAACCAGTTTCCAAGTTTTGACAATAAGTAGTATTTAGTGTATCTGTATTGTCCCTCCACTCTTAAGATCAACACTGTATTTCATATTCTCATCAATTCCATCATCCTCTTTGAATTCAGACTCTTTCACTCTACTCACACAACTGCCAAATTCACAACTCATAAAGTACAGGTCTGGCACAATCACTATCATGCTAAAGATACTTCAGAGACTTCCACGATAAAGTACAAACCCCTCTGATATTTCATAGTCTGGATTTTGTCTACCAGTTCACTACACACATTTTATATTCCAACCAAGCTGGCCTACTCATTTGTGCTTCAGACAGAAGAAATCCATCACCCATCTCTGCTGTTTCATGGATTGTCCATTTTTTTTAACATGCTGCCTTATCACTCCCCACTTCTACTTCCCAGAATTTCTAGGGTCTTTCATGGCTCAATGTAAAGGTACTTTAAAAAGCTATACCATGACTTTCTTTTTCTTCCTATTGTTAGTGTCCATCTCCTATAGAAATTAGATTTACCCATGAGGAGAAGGTGCCTGACATGTGGCTTCTCTTTGTCATCAGGAAGTGATGTTGCTTGTGGGAGGAAGAAGGGGCAAGGCTGGCTCTCTCACTCTCTTTTGTCAGGACTCTGCTGGAGAGTGGAGCTAAAAATCCCTTTGATAGATGAATCTAGGCCTTTCTTCACCAAATTCTTATTCTCCTTAATAAATGCTTAAAAGTCTAAACTCTTGCTAAAGCTTATAATTTATTGGCAACTACTCATTAGATATTTTAGACAGACTAGCTAGAATTTTAGCCCCTTACAGATGGCTGACCACGAAGAGGAAAGCTGAAACTAAATCTTCTGATCTTCCGGTTGGGTAAGAAATTTCCCCTACCCTGTCCCTTTAAACTCTAAAGTACCAGCTATTTTCCCTTTAAATTTTCAAATGGGTTTTTTCAACTCCCTAAGTACCCTATTTCTGATTTTAGTCTGTTTAACCAGACAAATGGGGGATCAGATCATGTTAATGCTTTGTTTTTGTGGATTTTCTATTTTTATTTTTGTTAGAAGAGTCAGCAAGGTGCTCACACAAGGGAATATAAAGATCCCTCTCTCTCCCAACCATGCCTTTTCAGAGATACCTCTGATTCCTGCAGCTTTTCAAAATTCTAACACTAATTGTTGCTCTAATGTTGGATACCTGGAGGCAACCAATCAGCCTCTAGAAGCCTTTAATCCCCTAGCAATGGGGGAAGGGGAAATCAGGCCTGAGTTTGAAACCAAGCCTGATTCCCAGACTGTGCACCACGTAGGAGAGGTGGGCCCCTCCCCTCCTCTCTGGACCCCATCTCTGCCCCGTCCTCTGGCACCACCTCCTACACCTCCCAAGGCCATGCCCCTTGATCCTCCTGCCAGGGAAATCCATAGATCTAATCCACTCTCCTCAGATCCTGAGCTTGAGCATGAGCAGCTTTCTCTACCTACATTTGCATCTTCTACTCAGTTACCAGAGCAGTCAAGCTCAGCCCTTCCCCAGCCTGGCTGTGATTCTGACTTGCCCTGCTGTGGTTCTCCCAAACCAACCTTAGAAAACCCTTTAAATCCCAGATATGCTCATTTTGTTCCTAATTTTGTTAATCTGATTTTGTCTTTAATTAGTAACCTTATAAAGCATTTGTATTATGAAAGGACCAACAGACAATATAGAGGGGTTAAAGAGGACAAACATAAGCTGAATAAAAATGTCAATCATCATCATATTTCAAGAAGACATATTTTACAGAAATGTAGAAGTAAGAAGCAAGGTATTGATATGAGTATTGGGGATTTTAGATATTAGAATAAAAAATGTTTAAAATTCACTCAGAGAAATAATGTCAGTTCAGAAGTTACATAGGATTTCTATTACATCTACATTTTGAAATTAATTGTATGAGTTTATTTTCATAGAGATTTTCATGCTTTTGAGATTAGGTTTTATTCTTAGCTTTTTTTAAAAAAGGGGGAATATTTGTAAAAGCTTTTATACTCATGTAATCAAGTTTATGTTTTTAATACTCTTATTAATATTAACTTCATATTCATTTACATTTCCCCAGTTTGAATTTCATTGTCTTTCATTCTTCCATGTTTATTTTCTTCTATTCATTCATCTACCTAATTTTGAAACAGTGCAAGATGGTTTTGATTTCATAATACAATGTTAATTCTGGGAGCATCGTGCTCCCATATTCTGAGTTGTTTGTTTTTGTTATTTTTTTCTCTCAACTGATTATTTGATTGAACTCTAGAAAGCATTTCCCAGGCAAATTGGTTGCCATGGCAAGTGTAAATTGATTCTAGAAGTATTATTTTTGACAAGCATATTTTAAAAAAGAGGGGAACATTTGTAAGTTTTCTTTTTTCAAAAAAAAATTTTTTCTTAAAGATTGTGTTATGTTTTAACTTGTATTTAAATATAGTCTGATTTTTCACAGAAGTAATTGTATGCTTAGTAAAAAAGGTATTATTTGAAATTGTTGCATAATTGTATATTATATTCTGAGTCAAGGTACATTAACATTTTTTGTGATCATTATCCTCAATTTTTAAATCCATATGAGACTTGGATTATGGGAACTTATCATTTAAGACATTAATTGCCTTCATTCTGAGTTATCAGATGCCAGTTGGCCAAGATACCATCTGATCACAAGAGGAATATATGCAAGAGCAGACATTGAACTGTCACATGAGGGAGACGAGCATGAAGTCATACAACCTAGGGAACAGCTTTTGACAAATGTTGAGGTTGGTTTCTCTTCATTTAATTTTTCCCCACAATATTGTACAGATGGCTGGAAGTTTTGATCCCACCCATCTCATTCTACATCTGGCTTCTATGCCCCCTCCTATATGCCTGATGCCATGGATGTATCAATCCCATGCATATGATTAGGTCAGACTCAGTGTCCTCCAATATTTTCGGTGGCATGGACGTATATCCTATCCACCTATTTTAAGGCTGGCATACTACATAGGCAGTATATATTGCTCAAGTGTGGGAATGCTCATATCCCATTATCCCATCTTTTATGGAAACCCCCATAATTATCTCAGGTGTCATCATAAATACAATGTTGAATTTGGCCTTGACATCTCTTACCAATTATATTAGATTTAAAAATTTCTCCTAATGACATGAGGACAATTAGGCAGATGATGTAAAAGGTGATGAAACAAAGATAAAAATTATTTTTTAAAATTAATATCGCAGCAATAATCTTCTCAATTTACCCTCCACAAGGGGGGACTATAGTAATATTAAGTTTTAGTGAATGTTTCAATTTTTGTTTTATTATATGTTTCATGTGTAACAACTAAGATTCTGAATTCCCTTAGCCATGTTTTTAAGAACTTTCATTGTTTGATGTGATGACTGACAAAGTTATTTTAAAGTTGTGTTAAACTCAATTCTGTAGGAAATTTTCCTGGTTGATTACCAGGATCCACACATCAACCCCTGAAAAGACTTCCATTCCATGACTACACCTAGAGGACATGCCAAGAATCATCTAAGAAAAGATTTTCAAAGACTTTAAATGAACAGTTTTGTTTTGTTGATTTGTATTCCCTTCGGTTGTTATGTATACCATTTGTAATATATATTCTCTGCAGCAGCCCTCCCTCTGCAGGCCAGTGTCAAAGCACTAGTTCATGAGGGACCGCCCCTCTGGACAAAATTTCCCCTTTCTCCCTTTTCTATATTGTTATTAACATATTGTTTGTTAGCATAGGGTATTATATTCTGTTATTTTTGACTATTTCATCAAGGAAATGCCCCGCTTTTCTTGAAGAAACAAAGGGGGGGACTGTACCGATTGGAATGACGCCACCTGCTGGAGAGTTACTGTAGGAAAGCTCCACCATAAGGAGAAGGTGCATGAGGGCAATACATGTGGCTTTTCTTTGGCATCAGGAAGTGACATTTGTTTGTGGGAGGAAGAAGGGGGGAGGCTGGCTCTCTTGCTCTCATTTGTCAGGACTCTGGTGGAGAGTGGAGCTAAAAATCTCTTTGATAGACGAATCTAGGTCTTTCTCTCTTCACCAAATTCTTATTCTCCTTAATAAATGCTTAAATAACTAAACTCTTGCTAAAGCTTATAAATTATTGGTGACCACTCATTAAATATTTTACACAGAGTAGCTAGAATTGTAACCCCTTACACTTTGTTGTCTATGTGTATTGTCTCTCTATACTAGAATTACTTGAGCAAAGGGATTCTTTTATTTTTTTTTATATTCCCAACAGGGCAGCTAGATGGTGCAATAGATAGAATTATGGGCCTGAAGTCAGGAAGAACTGAGTTCAAATTCAGTCTTATTCATTTACTAGCTGTATGAACCTGGGCAAATCATGTGACCCTGTTTGCCTCAGTTTCCTTATCTGTAAAATGGGCTGGAGAAAGAAATGGCAAATCATTCCAGTATCTTAGCCAAGATAATATCAAATGGGGTTACAAAGTATTGGACATAAATGAAATAACAGAACAAAAACAAATCCTCAAAACCTAGTACAATGTCGTACATAATAAGCAATAATAAATGCTTGATAAATTGAATCGAATGTTGTCAATACAGGGTGTCCCAATAATCTTAGTGAAGTTTGAAGCATTAATACAAAATAGTTTATTTCAAAAGTATCTTCCTAAACTAGAGAATGAACTCTTCCCTTTACTTATAGGCAAAGGAAATTAATGTATGCGTGTAGGGTATATATGTGACTGAGCAGGACCTCCTGATCTCAGGAGTCCTTTTCTCATCTTTCAGTCTTCTTTGAGACCAAATTCACTTCAGGGTTTGGCATAATAATATAACTCCTTTCTTTACGAGGCTGGGTCAAGTAAAATATTTTACTGATGCTAGGTCTCATTGCCAGAATTCTCTTAACACTTTGCTGGTGTGACTACTGGAAGATTTCATTACCAGCTGTATTTGCCAGATATCCAAATGTTCTTCTGACCATCTTTGAAGCTCACAAGGTTAAAAACTGATATACTCTAGCTCTTAAAACTTAATAACCTCTAATAAGGAAAATAATTATATGTTTAATATGTTTTCTCTTCTTCAGGTTAAGCATTCCCAGGTCCTTCAACCACTTCTGAAATATGATGCATTCAAGGTTTTTCACCATCCTGGTTGCCCTTTTCTATCTATGGTGTGGAGAAATGAACACAATATCCCACATGTGATTTGGCCAGGAAAGAGTGCAGTCTTTCCTTCAGGTCTTTTTTTTTTATTTTAAAGAAACAAGCAAATCCACCAATCACAAATCATACGGTACATTCTAGACACTGCAACATGAGAAAGCTATGGCCAGTAGGAAAAAAAAATGGCAAGTTGACAGGATCCTTAAGGACTATCTGATTATTAGACACAATGTGATCTGACCCACTTATTTTACTGAAGAGGAACCTGAGACACAGAGACTTTAAATTAATGCCAGACGTGTAATTAGAATTAGAACTCAGCAATGTTAAGTCTAAGTACAGTGCTTGTTTTTTTTACTCTCCACACTGCTTTAACTAAGCAATAGGAAACAAGTAATCACGCATGCATATACACACACACAATGCATACACAAGGCTAATCAAATTTCAACATTTACAAAGAAGTCTGCAATGATATTTAACTCAATATGAATATGCTATTATGAAAGCTAGGTTTTAATGTTCAAATATCATTCTACAAAATGAACAAAAATTGCAGTGTCTACTGAGTACATAATCTGTATTCTGTGAAAGACATGCAAAGGACATTTACAACAAGGTCAGCTGAGTCAAAGAGAGTAGTATATTACTGAAAACTTAAATGTATTAAAGGCTTGGCATATTTTAAGGATGAGAAATGATTTCATTAATCCCCCATTAAAATATAGCAAGCAGAAAATTCAGTCATATTCTCTTTTAGTGGTTTCAAAGAGGTTTTAAGGAATTTGGATTCTAGTTCTTTCTCATTATTTTCTTCTGAAAATTCATGCATTTACAAAGTAGTCCTTAAAAGCAGAGTGATCACCACACTCCCTGTCACTCAGCTTCATCACCTTATTGTCATCCTCAATTCCATTCACTCCACATATACAAATTAGTTGTTAAATCATATTGTTTACTACCTTTATAAAAATTCCTTAAACATTCCCTTCCCTCATGTTAGAAAGTCACCCTTTTGTTCAGACCTTCATCACTTCACCAGGACTTTTGTAAAGTGTTCTTCTAATTAGTTTCTCTGTCCCAAATGTTTCCCTACTTCAATCCATCCTCCACACAGATATTAAAAGTATTTTCCTAAAGCATATTTCTGACCATATCACCTACCTTCTCAGTAAACCCCAGTTCTTCCTTATTATATCCAGGATAAAATACAAAGTCCTTTATTTAGCATTATGTCATTTGAAATATTGGGGGGAAGCCTGTCTCTGTTCTAAGTTATTGAGGAACAGCTGAGGTTTCTACTATATTGCTACTTTAAAATTATAGGCTATTGCACCAGTCTATGGCATTAAGCATTTATTATAAATTTGACTGTGTGTACACCCAGCATAGAATCTTTTTTTTTTTTTTTTTTTTTTTTGCAGGGCGATGAGGGTTAAGTGACTTGCCCAGGGTCACACAGCTAGTAAGTGTCAAGTGTCTGAGGCCGGATTTGAACTCAGGTACTCCTGAATCCAGGGCCGGTGCTTTACCACTGTGCCATCTAGCTGCCCCCAGCATAGAATCTTAGGAAGCGGGGCTGGGCAGAAATCCCTGGGGTAAGGTAAGTCAGTATCCGGAAGAGGTGCAGCAAGAAGGGAACATCAAAGAAGAGCAAATGGCTCTCAAAGTTTAGAGATCCTACATTACCTAGACAGAGATAGAAGAGAGCAGAGACATGGGGCTACCTTCTTTGGTGTCCTATGCCAAGAGAGAGTGAAAGCCCCTTGTGGACCAGACCAAAGGCAGCACTTACATACTGTTCAAAGCTAATTGGCTAGCATCATTCGAATCCATTGGTCAATGGGAACTGAGGGTCATCCATATTAAAATGAGCAGTGCCCTGCTACTCAGTGTGTGGGAAAGACAGACCCTCTGAGGACAAAACTTTTAGGTAATTGTGGTTTTATTCTGTACTGTTTCTATTCAGAGTCTGACTTTCAACTTTACTGACTCTGGGCTGGCCTTGAAGGCGATCAGGCAAGGCTCCTGAGTTAAGCTCTCGAGTGTGTGTGTGTGTGGGTTCCCTTTATCTCCAAAAAGTTAATTATTAATAATAATTTTCTCACTACACTTAAATGTTTTTGCCCCCTTTTGTTTTTCTTTCTCTACATTCTGACCTTGACCCCCTTCTATGTATTATATCCATATACCATATATCCTATGCTCTTTGCTGTTCTTAAAACATACAGCTCCATTTTCCATCACCATTGGTTTCTAAGACTCAACATGCATGCCTTTTGAACCTTGTTCAAAGGGTTAAATTAATTGTAAATAAGCATATTTAATTAAGCTTCTTTGAGTATCATTTAAAAATTGAATCTCTAATGCAACACAAAGCTGCAAGGAACCATATCATTATTGCAATATATAGTGTTTAATCAGAAATGGTAGAAATTTCATGTAATGAATTATTGTAACAGAATAAAGACTAAATGCTATGTGAAATTCCTTTCAGATCAAAGACCAAATGCTCTTTTTTTCCTCCTTTGATTCTCGAGGCAAAAAAATCCTTTAAATTTTGACTACAGGCACTTCGTGGTTTGATGCATGAGTATTTGTTTTAAAATTATTTTAAAAGAGAGATAGAAAAGGGCAAATGAAGAATAATACTAATTTGAATAAATTGCCTGCTAATAGTGAATTCAACTCACAAAATACTTAATAATGAGTATTCTGGGAGTATGGAATAAAAACAATCTCTGCTCTCCAGAAGTTTATATTCTACTGGATGGTTACAAGTGATAAACAGAAAATAACATATAATTTAATATGATAAGAGGGTTCAGAACATCTTACAAAGGAAGTGGAAGTGAGCTTGATTTTAAGACAAGAACTCTAAGGATATCAAGGGAATCAATGGAAAATAATGTGAAAGAAAGTGGTCTAGCAGGACCAGATCTCAAACAGTATTACAAAGTGGCAGTTATCAAAACAATCTGAAACTGGCTGAGAAATAGAGTGGTGGATCAGTGGAATAGAATAGGTATGAATTACACTATAGTAAATTACTGTAGTAATTTAGTCTATGATAAACTCCAAAATCCAAGCTTTTGGAACAAAAGCTCATTACTTGAGGAAAGACTGTTGGGAAAACTGGAAAACAGTATGGCAGAAACTAGGTATTGACCAACATCTTACACCATATACTGAAATATGTCTAAAATAAAGTCAAAATAGGTACATAATTTACACATAAAGGGTGATCCCATAAGCCAATAAAGAAAACATGAGATCATTTATCTGTCAGATTTATGGATAGGGGAAGAATTTAGGAGCAAAGAAGATATAGCGATAATTACAAAATGTAAAATAGATAATTTTGATTATATAAAACTAAAAAAATTTTGCACAAAGCCAATGTAAGCAGAATTATAAGGAAAGCAGAAAACTGGGAAATAATTTTTGCAACAAATATCTCTGAAAAAGGTTTCATTTCTCAAATAAATAGAGAACTGAGTCAGATTTATAAAAATACAAGTCATTTCCAAATTTGTAAATAGTCAAATATGTGAACAGTTTCCAAAGAAATCAAAGCTATCTATAGCATTTTGAAAAAAATGCTCTAAATCACTATTGATTGGCAAAATGCAAATAAAAACTTCTCTAAGGTACCACCTCATACCTATCAGAGTGGCAAATATAACAAAAAAGGAAAATGTTCAACGTTGGAAGGGGTGTAGGAGAACTGGGATGCTAATCCACTATTGGTACCGTTGTGATCCAACTATTCTGGAAAGCAATTTGGAACTATGCCCAAATTGCTATAAAACTGTACATACATTTTGATCCAACAATACCACTGCTTGGTTTACATCAAACAAAAGAGAAAAAGATCTATTTTTGAAGAAAATAGTTCTAGCAACTCTTTTTTTTTTGCTAAGAATTGCAAATCAAAGGAAGGAATGCCCATTAATTTGGGAATGGGTAAACAAGCTGTGGTATATGATTGTAATGGAATATTATTGTTGTATAAGAAATGACAAGCAGGATGATTTTGGAAAAGACTGGAAAGATTTCTATGAACAGATGGATAGTGAAATACGAAGAACCAGAAGAACATTATTGTTAGATTAAGAATTGTGAATGATGTAACTATTCTCAGCAATGCAATGATCCAGAACAATCACAAATGACTAATGATGAAGCATACTATCTGCCTTCAAAGAAAGAGCTGATATTAATTGAACACAGACTAAAACATGCTATTTTTCACCTTTTCTTTAATTTTTTCCCTTTGAGTTTTCTTATACAAAATGATTACAATGTTAATGTTTTACATAATTGCACATTTTTTTGGGGGGGCAGGACAACTAGGGTTAAGTGACTTGCCCAGGGTCACACAGCTAGTAAGTGTCAAGTGTCTGAGGCTGTATTTGAACTCAGGTCCTCTTGAATCCAGGGCCAGTACTTTATCCACTACACCATGTAGCTGCCCCTAATTGCACATTTATATTCTATATGTTATTGCTTATCACTTCAGGGAGTGGTTAAGGGATGAAGGGAAGGAGGGAAGGAGGGATATATTTTGAACTCAAAACTGTAAATAAAAATATTTATTATTCAAAACAATATTCTAAAAAAAAGAATTCTAATAGGGTGAAGAGAGTGTGCATTCTCAGAATTCTCAGTGTAGCAGATGACCTTTGAGAGCCCTTCCCTGTCCTGAAGAAGCATGCTTACTTATCATTCATGGAGATAAATAATTTTGGAAAACAGGTCATGCTTCTAGCCATTTATGACTCCTTACTGGGTTTAGTCACTACATTGACCACTAAGGTAAAATTATGAAGATAATTCTAATTGCACAATGACTCCCCAGCTTGACTCTTCCTTCTGACTTTAAAACATTAAGATAATTATCTCACCTATCTATAAGTTTGAGTATATAGTATGGATACCACCCAGAAATCAAAAGTTGGCTTTTGATTAGCATAGGCTTAGAAGAAGTAAAATATTAAATAGCTAAACAGTCTTGCAAAAACTGTTTAATGCCTCAAATGGCATTGAATAGTAGCACACCAATGTATTATACCAGTAGTGATAAATTGCTTAACTCTATCCATTTCCTTAGTTTATTTTAGTTAATCATTCTCCTTTTCTCCGCGGGAATAAATTACCTGTTGCATGCCGAATTTATATTTGTACAATGTGTGTGTGTGTGTGTGTGTGTGTGTGTGTGTGTGTGTGTGTGTGTGTGTGTGTGTGTGTAAATTTCCCCTTCCTTTTTGAGGGGGAGTTTTAGGTAAGAAAAGTAAAATGGGAAACTATTTAAACCAAATGAAGTCATGTTTCCACAACAAAGAAGACAGTATGGAATTACATGCCTGAGAGTCATGATCCTCTGTGAATATCAACTTCTAGCTTCTTTACTCTTTTAGGTGGGCAAAGACTCAGCCTGTGCATAATCATGAAGAAAGAAGATTGAATTTAGGGAAGAGTTCTTAGTAGAATTTGCCTGAATGTAGAGTTTAAGAAAAGTATTATTGGGGCGGCTAGGTGGCTCAGTGGATAAAGCACCGGCCCTGGATTCAGGAGTTCCTGAGTTCAAATCCGGCCTCAGACGCTTGGCACTTACTGGCTGTGTGGCCCTGGGCAAGTCACTTAACCCCCATTGCTCCACAAAAAATAAAGTATTATTAAATCTATCTATAATTTAGACTTGTGCTAGATGGTGAAGGTTTTTAAGAACAGTAGAAAGATGCTGAAGATTTGTTTTATGCATTCTAACTTAGTATTTTATCTTCCCCAATCACATGGAAAAATTATTTTCAACAATCATTTTTAAAATTTTTGAGTCCAAAATTATCTTTCTTTCTGCTCCCCCCCCCCCATTGAGAAGGTAAACAATTTGATATAGGTTACACTTGTAGCTCTGTAAAACATTTCGATATTAGCTACGTTCTAAAAGAAAACATAAACAAACAAACAAAAAAACACTGAAGAATAATAAAGTAAAAAAAAAATACCCTTGAGATCTGTTCAGACACCATTAGTTCTTTCTCTGGGAATGGATGACATTTTTCTCAATAAGTCCTTCAGAGTTGTCTTGGATCATTGTATTACTGAGAATAACTACATCATTCAAACCTGATCATCTTACAATATTGCTGTTACTTTGTTCACTGTATATTTCACTTTACATTAGCTCATGTAAATCTTTTCAGGTTTTTTTTTCTGAAAGCATCCTACTCATCATTTCTTATAACACAATAGTATTCCATCATAATAATCTCAAGCCACAATTTGTTTAGCCATTCCACAATTCATAGGTATCCCTTTAATTTCTAATTCTTTGCCACCAGAAAAGAGGTACCATAAATATTTTTGTATATGTGGATCCTTTTCCTTTTTTTTTAAATTTATTTTTGAATGCAGACCTAGTGGTGGTATTGCTAGGTGAAAGACCCTTTGGACATATGTCCAATGCTCTACAGAATAGTTGAATCAGTTTATAATTCTACCAACCACACATTCATGTCTCATTTTCCCCACATTCCCTCTAATATTTGTCATTTTCCTCCTCTGTCCTTTTGGCCAATCTAATTAATAGGTATAAGGTAATATCTCAGATTTGTTTGGATTTGCATATCTTTTTTTTTTTTTGGTGAGGCAATTGTGGTTAAGTGACTTTCCCAGGGTCACACAGCTAGTAATTGTCAAGTATCTGAGGCCAGATTTGAACTCAGGTCCTCCTGAATCCAGGGCTGGTGCTCTATCCACTGCAGCACCTAGCTGCCCGTAGATTTGCATATCTTAATCAATGGTGAATTAGAGTATTTTTTCCATATGGCAAAAGATAATTTTGATTACTGCATCTGAAAATTGTTCATATCTTTTGATCATTTATCATTTGGGGAATGATGTATTCAGAGAAATTTGGTTCAATTTTTTTCATAGTTACTATTGATAAGTATATTTTCCTTTATCCTTTCCCCTTTATACCCCCATTTATTCTATTATTTATATCCTTTCACCCTGTTCATCCCTGTTTTGCTTCTGACTATCCGCTCCTCCAATCTGCCTTCACTTTTATCACCGCTTCCTTTTCTCTTATCCCCTTCTCTTACTTTCCTGCAGAGTAAGAAACATTTCTATACCCAAGTGGATGTGTACGCTATTTGCTCTTTAAGCATATTCTGATGAGCGTGAGGTTCATTCACTCCCTCTCTCACCTCCCCTTTCTTATAAAAGTTTCTTGCCTCTTTTATGTGAGATAATATACCCCGTTCCATCACTTCCTCTCCCTTTCTCCCAGTGCATTCCTCTCTCACTCCTTTATATTATTTTTAAAAAAATATCATGCCTTCATATTCAACTAACACCTGTGTCTCCTGTCCTTATATACTCCTTCCAACTGCCCTTAATAATGAGAACCTTTTTATGAGTTACAAGTATCATCATCACATGTTGGAATGTAAACAGTTTAACCTTCTTAAGTCCTTTATGATTCCCCTTTCTTGTTTACCTTTTTATGCTTCTCTTGAGTCTTGTATTTAAAAGTCAAATTTTCTATTCAATTCTGGTCTTTTCATCAAGAATGCCAGACTAGTGGGACATAGCCATCTTGGGAAGGTCCTTTCTAAGTATTGCTAACAACTCCAACTGCCATCAAAATCGGCAAGAAGGATTCACAGATACATTGCTCCCACATAAAACTGGTACCAGCACATGCAGACCATTGAATTTCATTGTCTCTTATTCTTCCACATGTAACTTGGTCTATTCATCTATCTCTCCAATTTTGAACCAATGCAAGATGGTTTTGATTTCATAATACAATGTTAATTCTGGGAGTATTGTGCTTCCATATTCTAAATTGTTTATTTTTTCCAACTGATTATTTGATCAAATTTTATAAAGCATTTCTCTGGCAAATTGGTTGCCATGGGAAGTGTAAATTAATTCTAGAAGTATTATTTTTGATAAGCATATAAAAAAGAGGGGAACATTTGCAAAAGTTTTTCCATATTCATGTAATCAAATTTATTATTGCCATAAATAGGGGCATATTTTGCAAAGTAACAATATGCCATTTGGCAATTTTAGATATTGAAATAAAAAATGTTATAGACTTAATTTTTTTTTTAAAGTCAGTTCAAATGTTACATAAGGGTTTCATTTTTATGCTATTGCAACTGCATTTTGAACTCAATAGTATAGGCTTATTTTTTAGAGATTCTTATTCTTTTAATGTTGTGTTTTAACCTGTATTAAACTGTTCTGATTTTTCACAAAAGTACTTGTATGCTTAGTAAAAATAAGTTATCATTTGAAATTATTGAATATTGTATATTATGATCTGAGTAAAAGCAAATTCACATTTTTTGCTATCATTATTATCCTCAAGTTTTAAATCCATATGAGACTTAGATTATGGGAATTTATCATTTAAGACATTAATTGCCTTTATTCTGATTTACCAGATGCCAGTTGGCCAAGATACCATCCAATAACAAAACTGTCACAAAAGGGGAGATATGAATGAAGTCCAGGTATTGTACTGCTTTGAGAAAGGTCGAGGTTGGATTTTCTTGGTTTAATTTTCCACCACATGGTGCCTGGTGGCCGGGCTATGCCATCTCATTTGACACCTGACTTTGATTCCCCCTCTTATATGCCTGATGTCATGTACATCTCAATCCTATGCATCTGATTAAACCTGATTCAGTTATTTCTCTTTTCTTTTATGGTAACTCCCATAATTATCTTATGTGTCATGATAAATACAATGTTGGATTTGGCCTTGACATCTGCTACCAATTATATTAGATTCTTTAATTTCTCAAAATGGCATGAGGATAATTAGGCAGATGATACAAAAAGTGATGAAACAAAGATAAAAAAATACTTTCTAAATAAATATCACAATTACCTTCTCAATTTATCCTGCACAGGGGGGAGTGTAGTAATATTAAGTTTTAGAGAATGTTTCGATGTTTGTTTTTATTACATATTTCATGTGTAACAACTAAGATTCTGAATTTCAGTAGACATGTTTTTGAGAACTCTCATTGTTTTATTTGATTATTGGAAAAGCTATTTAAATTTGTGTTAAGCTCAATTTTGTAGGAAACTTTCCTGGCTGATTGCCAGCATCTGAAACACCTGAAAGACTTCTATTCCACAACTACACCCAGAGGACATCCCAAGAGTCATCTGAGAAAAGACTTCCAAAGACTTAAATGTACATTTTCCTGTTTTCCTTGTCCACATTGTTTACTCTGTTTATAATATCCACTTACTAAAGGAGAGTGACCCCTTTAGGGTTTTTTTTGTTTCTTTGTAATGTCCACCTGCTAAAATAGGAGTGCCCCCTTTAGCCTTTGTTAATGTGTCACTAAATTTCTTTTTTCTGTATTTTCATTCCCTTTACTTTGTTAGTCATAAGTATCTGTAATTTTATTGCTTCATGTGAGGAACTGATGTTTCTTTGCATGAAGTACAGTGGGGAGTGTGAGAATTGGAGTTCCACCACCCTGCAGAGAAAGACATTGCAGGGAATCTCTGCCTTTGAGGAGAAAGCACAAGGTAATCTTTCTGGAGTTTCAAAGGTGAGATTGGCATCTGGAAGTTGTGCCTACTGTCTGTGGGTCATGTCAATCAGTGCCACCAGCCAATTAGCTTAGAGCTGTGTGTGAGGACAGCCCTGCTTCCTGTTTCATAGGGGGCTTCTGGGAGAAGCTGCTGAGAAGCACTCTTTTTCATTCGGGAATTCAGTTTGGTGGTAGATAGAGAACTTCATGGGGGCTGTTAGGGAAAGGCAAGGTTTTATCTCTGGCTATCATGAATAGATCCAAGCTAGGGTTTTTCCATTCTATAAGAAATCTGTTCTCAATCTCTCTCTCTTCACTAACTTTTTTTTTTTTTTTGGTGAGGCAGTTGGGGTCACACAGCTGGTAAGTGGTAAGTGTCTGAGGCTGGAATTGAACTCAGGTCCTCTTGAATCCAGGGCCAGTGCTTTATCCACTGTGTCACCTAGCTGTCCCTCTTCACTAATTTCTAATACACTTAAAAGCCTAAACTCTTGCTAAATTGATCAGTAAGTCTTAGCTAGTTTCTCCCCCACACTGGTGTTAGGTCACGTGACCACACATTAGATTTTAAACATCACAGCTAGAATTTTAGTCTATACATTAGGAACTTATGTTTTCAGATGTTTCTAAGGTGGTATGATCTGAGGACAAGTGCATCTATTACTCTTCTTACCTGTGTTCTGGTCTGTGTGTATGATCACAAGCACTCATTTCTGCCCCGGACCTTATGAGGAGGGTCAAGTTCCACTGTAGCCACAAGCTCCGGTGTGCTAGTGCTCTTCCTCCCACTGTGACTGCCACCAAGGTCTGCAACCTGGTTCCAAGTATGGGGAAAGCACCAGTGCTAGAGATCTCTGTAATAATCTTTCAATCAGTTGTTTGATAACCTTACCCTCTGTGAACTGAAAGTTCCTGATACAGTGGGTCCCAAGGCCTTTTCCTGATTTGCTGGAGCTGGGGTTGTACTTTTTTGAGATTTTTCCTTTTTGATCTGATTCTTTTCTCATTACATGACTAATGCAGAAATATGTTTAATGTGATTGTACATATATAACCTATATCAGATTACTTGCTGACTTGGGGAGGGGAGGGGAGAGGGGAGGGAGGAAGAAAAATTTGAAAGAAGAAATCTTATAAAAACAAATGTTGAAAACTATCTCTACATGTAAAAGGAAAATAATAAAATATTTATATGGAAAAATCATCTGCCTTCATATTCTAGATTTTATTTTTTGTCAAGTGATTTTTCTTTTATTGTTATATATGATGTCTCTTTTATAATTTAAGTATGTTGCATTAAAATTGTAAATAACAACAACAACAAAAAGAGTTCAGGGATTTGAATCTAGACATTGCAGGCTTAGTTCCAGTAGCCAAAGCAGAGATCTTTTCAATGAAAAAGAACAAAGTAAAACAACAACAACTCTCATGAAAGTGTCGGAAAGGTCTGTTGAATAGTGATTGCTTTCATTTTCTTGAATGAAGAATACATTTGTTTCTCTCTTCACCCCTCTTCCTATATAAGACAGGCATTTTTATGTGATTTAAAAAATTTCTTTAAGTACTTTTTCCAATGACTATTTATTCATACATACACATATAATAATTATTGATTATAACTTCCCTATGCTTTATACATGAATTATATATAGTAAGGACTATAATGGAGTAAATCAGTGAATAGTTTGAAGGGTAGAAATAAAGAGACAAAGAAAATCAATCTGAAAGGACTCTTATTATTCCATGTTCCAGTCCCTCACTTTAGGGGAAGAGGTGAATAAGGGATAAGCTTATGACTTTGATATGACTAATATGTACATATTTCTGTGTTCTGACCCCCTCATAAAAAACAATAACAAGTAACGACTACCACAATAAACACATTCATCACACTTGTTTTACACACAGTGTTAAAAGTATCCATTTAAATTTGGGAGCATGCATCTTTAAGGACTTTGTCAGAAAAGAACTTTTTTTTTCCAGTTTCCTACTTAATTATTTATTAGGCTTCTAGAAGAGGAAAATATGAATATTTTAAATAGAATTAAAGAGAAGTGTATATTCTCACTGTTTATGTAAGATCTCTCTTCATATACACATATGTCAAATGTTGAAACTGCAAAACCAATCTTAAATTTAATATTTTAAAATTACTGTAAAACTTTCTCAGTGGTTAATAAATCTTTCATCCTTTATGACAATAATTAGCCATTTTCTAGAGCAAAAATTGAGAATTTTCAAGGCAACACTGCTCGTTAACATATCTCAGAGAACTTGATTTGTGTTTCCTTTAATAAAAGGAATCCACACTATAGTAATTGAGAGAAAAATAATCATAATAATTCATTGCTCTGTTGATTGCTATTAGCACTTGACAGGATTTCTTCAAATTGAATTGACTTATATAGTTTAATAGTAATTGTTTCTCTGAACATGATAGAAACCTATATATAATAGCATGTAATGTCTTCAGAAAGGCCTGCTATTTTCAAAACAATCAACTATATGTACTAAGAAAATGTATGAGTATTACAAAAAATCTACTAATCATCTCTCCAAACAAACAACATTCTTTCTTATAATGGTGACAGACACTGATATTATCTTGGTTTTACAATCTAATATCAATGGATATAAGAAAATTTTCTATTGTAGTTATGACAAAATTATATAATCCAAATTATATCAAAATATCAAGTATGTATATCATAGAATTATGGAATCTTAGAGGTAAGTGGGATCTTAACACTATTTCCTCTTCGTGTTGCAGAAAAAGTAATTGAGGCCAAATAAAAGCAAATGACTTTACTGAAGTCACAAAATTCAGTACTAGAAAGTAGTTTGTTACAATCACAACTCAATAACACTTTACAATCCACATGTAAATATAAATTTGTTTGCATACAACACAAAGCATATAACAACAATTTCAGTAGATATTCATTATTAATGATATATTATATGCCTATAATTAAGCTAGGAACTGGAGACATATAGAAAATGAATCAACCCCTGGTTTTTTTTTTTTTTTCCAATGCAATAAGGGTTAAGTGACTTGCCCAGGGTCACACAGCTAGTAAGTGCCAAGTGTCTGAGGCCAATTTGAACTCAGGTCCTACTGAGTCCAGGGTCAGTGTTTTATCCACTATGCCACCTAGTTGCCCCCTCAACCCCTGCTTTTAAGTAACTATTAGAGGGGTTCTTAAATTAAGATCTGTGAACTTTAAAGAAATATTTTGAAAACTATTTTGATATAATTGTCTTTCTTTGTAATTATATGTATTCTGTTTTGCACATTTATAGACATTTTTCTTACAAGGGATTCATTCACAGGGTTTTTCACACTGCTCACGGGTCCATGACAAGAAAATAATTTAAGACCTGAGTTTGGGACAAAATCCCAGATATATTATTTTCAGAAAGTAAACAAATGAGATATAACAGAAAATCTCTATAGAGGAATTGGCACTTGATTTGAATATTGAATAAAGGTCACTATGTGCAGAGTCAGAAATGAGAGGGAATGCATTCTAGGAACTGGACTGGGATCCATAAATGAAAAAAGAAAGGAGATGGACTATCAAATTAAGGGAATTTGTTTCTAGATGTTTCTAGAAGAGATGAAAAAGCATGAGATCAAGGGAGAAATGAGGGGATGGCCTCAAGAAATAGAAATTGTAATTCTTCCTTAAAGACTAAAGTAGAAGAAAGGTATCTTCTATGAGCCTTAATTTCCTTACTTATAAAGTATACATAATAATAGCACCTACATCTTAGTTTGGTTTTATCAAACCAAGTGAAATTATACATATAAGTGCATTGAAGACTTCAAAATGATATATAATTGGTATTTTTTATTAATATTGAGAAAAATGATCAATGGGTCTAGATTAGAAAAAGGTCTTTCAGGGACTATTTTCCCACTATTTTAATTTGGATAAAATCAACCAATAGCATTTTGAAAGTTATATTATTTTACCTTGTGAGCTGTTTCTAAGTCAAGTTTATAAAGAGATTCTTATTTCTTTAGGCATCTCTATAAATAATTGCAAGATATGAATGTCCACAGATTCAAACTAAAGTTATTGATGAAATAATTAAATATGAAATGACATAAATATAAAACATTATGGTCATAATGATGTTGATGACTATACTGAATTTGGTTTGGACTCCTATAATAACAGAATAATGGAACAAAATACTTTATGATTCTAATTCAATCCATGGATCCAGATAGAAGTATAATGCTGTCTTTCTGAACACGGGGAATGGCTAAGATTTCCAAAAGGAAACTGACCAAAAATTAATTCATGGGTGACTTCCAAATGGAAAAGGAGGCTTGATTTTTTGGGGGAGGAATTCCTTAGCCAATTACAATTTTTTTGTTCCTACCTCTTCCCAAGATTCCCTTACATGTCTGTAGGATATTACATATGTTCTAAGGATATAAAAATCTTTAGAAATTGTCAGACTATTGATAGATGTTGCTAAATGGATATTCCCACAATAATGAAAATCTTCCCTCAGGCATTTCTTAAAATATGACAATAACTAGTTACTCCCTTGAAATAAGGAATTGTCTGAAAAGATATCATTATTTCAGCCCTACTCACCAAAGGCATTGTGTACTGTCTAGAGACCTTAACTGGAAATATTCATAGAAACTCAATAAACAAAACTTTAAATGAACATTTACCATGGCTCTTTTATTTCTCTGAGTTAAAAGTTTATTCTTCTCCCACCTTTGCTATCTTTTTAAATAAGATCCCCTTATTCATTCAAGTCAGCAACAACCTGTGACAATACTCTCCCTCTAACAATCTACAGCCAATAAATGATTAAGTTCTGTTGAATACATTTTTCCAATGTCTCTGGAATCTCTTCTCTCCTCTCCATTTCTACTGTCACTAACCTGTTTTAAGGCCTTAAACATTTCATCAGGACATTTTCAATAGTCTCTTAATTGGTCTTCCTAAAATCTATTCTCTCCTTTTTAGTATTCAGTCTATCCATTGTTGCCAGTTCAATCTTCTTAAAGCCGTTTTTATCAAGTCTAAACATCATTTTCTGAAACCTTCAATAATTTAGTTACATATCCCCTTAAGTTTTGAAACATGTTTTCCCTGAGCTAGATAGGTAGATAGCGCGTGTATTATTATCACCATTCTATAGATAAGGACAAAGGAACTGAAGCTTAGCGAGGGAAGAGATTTGCAGTGGTTCAGAGGTATGATCTATGCTGGAATCACTTGTAAACATAGGTAACTCCTGATTCCAAATTCAGAAGACATTTCTCTAAATGCTTACTCTTTAGTTACAGAATAAATTGATTACTTCTCAGTATGCCATTCAAGGATTTTTGTGTACTGTCCCCCAACCTATTTCTCTAGCAGTATCTCCTAATACTATTAATGACTCATCCCATATTTTATCTAGAGAACATGTTTTCTGCATGAATATTTTATCCTTGCAAACTTTGTGTTATTTTCCTTCTACTTGGAATCTTCACCAACCCCCCTCCCTCCCATGCCATCTCAACTGTCAAAATCTTATTCATTATTCAAACTCAACTCAAAAGATATATTTCAGTCATTTACTTTTATTTGCTTACTTGAAAGTAACTACTCTTTCTTGTATATTTTGTGACATTTTCCTTACACATCACCATTTCTACTTACCACTATAGCCTAATATTGCAAATACATATACAAACACACAAATAGTGATTCGTTCACTCAGGAAACATTTATTGTTTACTATTTGCTATATGTTCTGGTAGTCCAGAAGTTAAATTAACTATAACATTTGCGATAAGTAAGGTAGATATAAACAATAATCATCCTGGGTCCATATACCTTCTTGAACAATTCACAAGCTGGGTACTATCTCCTCTAACCCCAAATATAATAATACTTTCAATTAGATGAATTTCGGAATATTCTGGAGTTGATCATGAGAAAACCATGAAATACTGTCACTAGAGACCTTCTAGCAAAGACTGGATACCTAGACTGGATATCATAGAGGGATTAGGTTACATTAGATTAGAAGACCGCCATTGTTCTTCCAAACTGAAAATTCTAAGATATTTTATGTGAAACTGGGATGGCATAATCTGCATAAAGGAGAAGAGAAATGAATCTTAGAATTATCTTTGCCATTATGAAGTTTAGCATTTAATAAGGAAGATAAATTACATAATTTATAGTTATAAAGTCATGAAATATTCCAGAAGCCAACAAAAGTTTGGTTACATCATTATGTAGTCATATATAATAGATGAAATTATATGACTATGAGAAAAACTATCTGACTGATAATTGTTATGGATAAAGACTATAAATACTGATTGAAAAGAGAGAGAACTTTTACCTTATGATGATAAGGACATGCTTCTTATAAGAAATAGAACACGATTTGGGTCTTGACACATGGAAGAAGTTGCAGGGGTAAATAATTTTGTAAATGTCAGTTTGCGAAGGGTATTTGTATGAAAGATAAATTTGAATTTTATCTTTTAATTAATAGGGAAGTTGGAACTAGTATTAATAGGTGGAAGTTAAAGAAAGATAATTATTTGATTTGTAAAAACTTAAGAATTAGAGCTATCCAAGAATAGAATAGGTGATCTAAGAAGAGATTAGGTTTCTCATTGTAAGCCTTCAGGATGAGGCTGGCTTATTTACCAGTGTGTTGTACAGGGTTTTTTTCTTCAGGCATACACTAGATTCTGAGTTTTCTTTGAACTCTGATACATTGTCATTACTTGATTAATGTAGAATAAGACAGGTTCTGAAAGCAGGAGTTCTAAGATTTCATTTTTTTTACAATAGGGTTATGTATATATATATATATATATATATATATATATATGGTCACCAACCTCACTCTTTTCTCTAGAGCCATCTGTGTCCAGTGGCAATATATATATATATATATATATATATATATATATATATATATATATATATCAGTCTCATGGATGGCATAGAAGGAGTCTCTGGAATATGGCTCATGTCTTTTCAAGTTAGACTAGTATTTTCACCATGAGAGAAGCAGGAGAAGGGCCTGGCCATGACTGGGTGCTTGCTTATTCCTTCACCTTTTTCCAAGAGGGATATCATGCTCACAAATATCAATCCTCATAAATATATCTGTTCTAACAGTATGAATCTTAGGGGATCCCAAAGAAAGCCACTTACCAGGTCAATCTTTCTCTATAAATCTGTACCTTCCAAAGGATCTCTTTTTTCTTCCTCTTCATTCTTTTCCTTCCTTCCTTCCTTCCTTCTCTCCTTCCTTCCTTTTTTCTTCCTTCTCTCCTTCCTTCTGTCCCTCCTTTCTTCCCTCCCTCCTTTTTTCCTTTCTTCCCTCTTTCCATCATCCTTCCTTCCTTCCTTCCTCTTTCATTTTTCCTCCTTTCTTCCTTTTTTCTTTTTTCTTCCCTCTCTTCTTCCTTTCTTTCCTCCCATCCTTCCTTCCTTTCTTTTCTCTCTGTCTTTCTATCTCCGTACGTCTTTCTGTCTCTGTGTGTTTGTTTCTCTGTCTCTCTCCCCAAAATAATTTCGGGAGCCAAATGCTATATGAAACTATCTAAGAACATACATTATTGAGAAGTTGCTGACCTTTATAGGAAGAGGGAAATTCCTAACTGGGGAGTTCCCTCAACCAGTGGAATCACAGTTCCAGTTCCTATTGCATTTTCCCATATTATTCTCTAAAATCAATTAATTTAGTTAAAAGATATATGCTAGGCACTAAACATCAGAGACACAAATATAAGCAAATGAGACAAACAATCCTTAAAGGGGTTATAATGGGAAAAATAACAAATAAAGCTGGAAAGTGGCAGAGAGGGGTATATGTATGGCCTCATGGCAGAGAAGTGGTCAAGAAGTAGGAAGAGTACTATATCCAGACAAGGTGAAGACAGAGTTGACCTATCACAGTACAAAGTATTTTCAGGGTTTACAATGGAAATGAATTTGAGATTGGGTCCCTAGAGATGATAATGTGGAATGGAAATGGCTTTCATTATCAGAATGTTATACAGAGATGAAATTGTTTCTTGTAATCATTGTGAATACTACATGAGTAGTGGAGATACATGTAGGAAACCATTGGCCTTCAAATAAAGCAATCTATACTATTTTTTTCTAATTATGAGAAAAGATACATATAATATGCTCCATTCGATATACTCAGTATGTCAAAACTAGTGCTCTAATAAATTTGTTTAGAGAATACTAAAATTGTTGTTCTTGTTTGTCCATCATTCTAAAAGGAGACTATGACATCAGGGTGATGTCATCACTTGCATTAAATTGGATTTAAATGAAGGAGGGCTCTGCAAAATCACCAAACTCTCTCCTCCATAGCCATCTGGTTCCAATGGCAAGACATATATCAAATAGCCCTGGATGTTTTGAGGCATTTGGTGTTAAGTGGTTTGCCAAGGGTCACACAGCTAATAAGTGTCTAAGTTGAGATTTGAATTAATGTCTTTCCAACTTCAGGGTGTGATGTTTAAAATCTAAATGTGTGGTTGCCTTAAATTAGAAGCTTTAGCACCAGTCTTTAGGCATTAAACATTTATTCAAGCATACCAGGTATTCATGTGGACTTCAGAAAGTTAAGAAAAGTTATATCAAGCCTAGAGTTCCATCCTGGTCTGCCATGAGCCTGCTTCAATCATGAACTCTCCTCAAACTGAGTGATGAAGCTTTTTATAGTTCCAGAGCATAGGAGGTCCTTACACACTGTTTCAAGCTGATTGGTTAGCATCATCCAAATCCATTGGTTCACTGGACTTGAAGGTGGTCTCAAGTTGAGTTCAGAGATTTTAGCTTCTCAAAACAATACCTTCTTAAGGGCTAGCCAGGTGTGATTACAATCTGGTTAACTTGAAGTAGCTTAATCAGCAGTCAATAACTCTCACTTAATTCAATCAGTTTAGATTAATCTCCAGGTAGGCCTTTGAATATCTGCTAAATCCCATTTTTTTTTATCACAAGGGTCAGTGCTCTATCCACTGTGCTACCTTGCTGCTCTAGTGAAATAAAGGTCTGTTATAAAATAAAATA